>NW_006399818.1:5537198-5545731 GCF_000299155.1 Elephantulus edwardii
GTTTTTAGAAAGAAATGACCACCACTGGGGGAAAACCACAAAACAAAGAAGAATGTGTCATCAGCATTGGAAGAAGACTCATTAAAAACATGCATTAGCAGATGATTCAATCTTGTTTGCTGAAAGTGAAGAAGATTTAAAACACTTGCTGCAGAAAATCAGAGAATACAACCCTGAATATGGATTGCATTTCAACAACAAGAAAACAAAAATCCTTTCCACTAGACCAATAGGCAATATTATGATGTTGTGCGGTTGTTCTGTGCTATTGAGTCACCTGTCAACTCATAGCGATCCTATGTATAACAGCTCTGAAACCTGCTCTGTCCTGAGCCAGTCTCACTGACTCAAAGACACTTACTCCCATTGCCCCAGTTATTGTATCTATCCATTTCATCCAGGATCTTCCTCTCCTGTGCTGTCTCTCTACATTTCTGAGCATATTGTCCTTCTCCAAGAACTGGTCCCTCCTGGCTACATGCCTAAAGTATGTTAGATAGAGCTTGAAAATCCTAGCATCCAAGGAAAAACTTGGTTTCACTCTCTCTAAGACATATATTTGTTTACTTCGTCCATGGCACGATCAAGAATCTTCTCCAACATCACAACTCAAAAGCATAAATTCTTCTTTTTCCATCTATAGTCATTATCAAGTTCTCGGATGCACAGAAAGTAATTGCAAAGACCCTAGACAGGATCAGGCACACCTTAGTCTCTAGACTGACATCCTTGCTTCTCAGTACTGTGGGGAGCTCTCTGACAGCAGATTTTCTCGGTACACTTCATCTAGATTTCCAGACTGCTGGTGCCAAGAGTTGATTGTGGAGTCAAGCAACCTCAAATTGTTAACAATCTCAATCTCTTGCCCATTTATAACAGTGCTGTCAATTGGCCCAGTGGTGAAAACCTTTGTGTTCTTAATGCTGAGCTTCAATCCATACAGAAAACTATAGTCCTTGATCTTCTGCAGCAAGCACTTCAGGTCCTCCTAATTTCAGCAAGCAAGGTTGTGTCATCTGCATAATGTAGCTGTTGATGAGTCTTCCTCCAATCCTGATGCCACCTGTCTCCTCATAAAGTACAGCTTCTCAAATTATCTTTTCTTCATACAGATTAAAAGGTATGGAGACAGGATGAACCCTGATGCATTCCTATCCTGGTTTTGAACCATGCAGTGTTCCTTTGCTCTGTTCTGAGGACAGCTTACTAATCCTAGTATAGTTTTAACATAAGCGCAATCTAGTGCCCTGTGACTCCCATTCTACTCTAGGTAAGCCACAATTTGTTGTGATCCACACAGTGAAATGATTTTGCATAGTCAATGAAACACAAAAAGACATTCCTCGGGAACTCTGTGCTTTCTTCCAAGATCCATCAGACATTGGCGATAATGTCTCTAATGCCACAACCTCTTCTAAATCCAGCTTGTATTTCTGGTTGGTCTAGTTCAATGTACTGTTCAAGTCATTTTGGGATAATCTTCATCAGGATTTTGCTTGTGTGTGATATTAGTGATAGTGTTTGATAATTTCCACACTCTGTCTGATCACCTTTTTTCTGGAATGTAAATAAATATGCATTTCTTCCAGGCAGTTGGTCATGTGGTCTTCCAGATATTTTTGTACAAAGGATCTGTTCAAAGAAAATTGCAAAACATTATTATAAGAAACAAAAAGAGAACGGAAGAGGTGGAAGAATAACCCTTGCACACATTGTGAAAATTACAATACTACCAAAAAGCAATTTACACGTTCAATGCAATTCCAATACAAATACCAATTCTATTCTTCAATGAGATAGAAAAGGCAATCTCCAATTTCATTTGGAATGGAAAGAGACCCAGGATAAGCAAAGCACTCCCTAGAAAGAGAAACAAGGTAGGAGGCATCTCACTTCCTGATTTCAAATCCTAATACCTGCTTTGGTGGCCAAAACAGCATAGTACTGATACAATGACAGACACATAGATCAATGGAATAGAATTGAGAATCCAGAAATCAGCCAATCTACCTATGGTCAACTGATTTTTGACAAAGAGAGAAAATCAGTTAAATAGGAAAATGACAGCCTTTTTAACAAATAGTGCTAGCAAAACTGGGAAACTATCTGCAGAAAACTCAAGCAAGATCCATACCTCATTCCATACACAAAAACCAATTCAAAGTGGATTATGGACATAGAACTAAGACCAAGGACTATAAGCTTCATTAAAGAAAAGCTTGGAAGAACTATAGAACTCTAAAACACAACACAAACTGTCTTACACCTTCTTTTAATGCTTCCTGGATCATTCAATAGTCTCCTCTTAGCATTTTTAAGTATTTCAACTCACAGCTTGAATTTGTCCTTTAGTTCTTTCAGTTTAACAAATGCCAAGCGATTTGTAGATTTTTTTAATCCAGCTTCTCATACATTTCATTATAATACTTTACTTTATCTGCCCAAGCTGCCCTTTGGAATCTTCTATTCAGCTCCTTAACTTTTTTATTCCTGGCTTCTGAGTGCTCTCGTGTGATATTCAGTCTCTTCTGACATCTATTTTGATTTACTCTTCTTTCTCCATCCTTTTAATGACATTTT
Source organism: Elephantulus edwardii (assembly GCF_000299155.1). Lineage (NCBI taxonomy): Eukaryota > Metazoa > Chordata > Mammalia > Macroscelidea > Macroscelididae > Elephantulus > Elephantulus edwardii. Next base: position 5,539,779 of record NW_006399818.1, read on the forward strand.
GCATTCTTCATGGATATTAATGATATTTTCCCACAGCTCATTTAGTCTTTGTTCATTAGGATTTAAGGTCTCAAACCTGTTCCTAAGTTAGTTTTTTAGTTCAGAGGGGATAGACTCAAGATAAAATTTTATTACTGTAGATTTTATTTGACCTTCTTTAGCTTTAATTTGAACTTGCATATGAGTAATTACTATGCATCAGAGAGCTGGATAATAACTAAGGATGACAGAATAAGAATTAACGCCTTTGAATTGTGGTGCTAGACAAGCCTTGAGCATACCATGAACCACTAAGGGAAAAAAATATAGGCCTATCTTAAAGAGAACGAAAACAAGTTTCTCCTTGGAGGCTAACATTTTGAAACTCCATCTCACCTACTTTGGGATTGTGGCCAGGAGAGACCAATACTTGCAGAGGACATCATGCTCAGAAGGGTGGAGAGCCTGCACAAGAGAGGAAGACACTGGATGAGGTGGATTGATACAGTAACTAGGGCAATGGGGGTAGGGTAGATGTGTCAGAGTCAGTGAGACTGGCTTAGGACCAGGTAGGCTTCAGAGCTGCTATACATAGGGTTGCTATGAGTCACAGGTGACTTGACGGCACATAACAACAACAACATGAGTAGTTTATGGTATGTTCCACAATCTGTACCTAGTCTAGTTTTACTGCTGATATTGAACTTCTCCAATGATTTCTTCCACAGATGTAATCGATCTGAATCCTCTGCATACCATCAGGTGAAATCCATGTGTATAGTTTGTGTTTGTTTCTTTAAAAGGTATTTGCAATGAATAAATCATTGATTGTGAAGAATTCTGTTAATCTATCCCTAGCCTCATGGAAAAAATATTATAGTTGTCACCAATTTCCTCTTACTTGGATCTGCACTCAACAACCATTGTCAAAAAATTAAAAGACTTGTTGAAAAGACTTGGAAAACTGCTAGGAAGAACCTTTCCAAAGTACTAGAGAGCAATGATGTCACTTTTAAGACTAAGTTGCACATGATCCTAGCTATGATCTTTTCCATTGCTTGCTATGCTTCTCATATTTGGACAATGAATTGGATGACAGAAGAATTGATGCCTTTGAGATGTGGTGTTGTCAAATACTGAATATCCCAAAATACTATCAAAAGAACAAACAAATGTGTCTTGGAGAAAGTGTTACCAGAGCTCTCCTTAGAGGCAAGGATGGTGAGTTTCCTCTCACACACTATGGCCATGTTGTTAAAAGATACCAGTCCTTGGAGAAAGGCTTCATACTTTGAAAGGTGGAGGATCAGCAAAAGAAAACCCTTAACAAGAGGAATTGTCACAGTGACTGTTCAATGGACTGGATAGGCCAAGGTGCAGAACTGTTTATTCACAATATGGCTATGAATTGTAGTTGACTTGCTGACAGCTTATAACATTGTTGTTGTTATGAGGCCATCAATTCATCTACTACTCATAGTAACCCTCTGAACTATAGGTCCAAACTCTGCCTTATCTTCAGCCAATCACTCTCCCTGACACACCTGCCCCCATTACCACAGTCACTAATTTCAAAAGAAAAATCTTGATAGAATATTAATAGACATTTCATTAATATGATAAATAGATACAAATGTGCACCAATAAAAAGAATTTTGGGACAAGATCCATTCTTTGTTGTGCTGAAAATGAAAGGTTGGTGGTTGGAACCTACCAACTATTCCATAGAAGAAAGACAAGAAATCTCCCTTTAAGATTTATTGCTCCAAAACTTGATGGATGAGTGTTAGGAGTCTGAACCAACTTGAGAAATAATGGGCTTGGGTTTGGGATTTGGTTTTCATAGAGCTTTTAAAAAGTGAGTGGCATGTTTGGACAGTAATCAAAACTTTGAAGTTTCAAATCTACCAACTGCTTGCCAAAAGAGCGTTAATTCATCTGCTCTCATTAAGATTTATTCTCAGAAAAAAGATAGAGGGTTGACATCTCTCATTGACTCTGTGACAGTGGTTTAATTTTATTGTGCACAATAAGAGAAAAATTAACATCACAATTAGTTGGGAAAAAGATTCCCATTAAAGTCAGGAACAAGATTCAGATCTTCACTGTACCATGAAGAATTTATGTTGCCCTGGAGCACCCAGCTTCAAACCAAGTTAAACCTACTACTATCATGCTGAGTCCAGCTTATGGAACAATTCTATTTCTTCCATTAGGTTATTCAAACTGTAGATTTTTATAAGAAGCAACAGCGCATCTTTCTTCCATGGGACAAATGGTGGATTCAAACCACTAACCTTTCAGTTAGGTGTCGCATGATGCAACCAGAACTCCCTAAAAGAGAATAAATGCAATTGGGCAAATGCAATGAATGCAATGAGCTCACCAATGCTATTGTATAAATAAAAGAAGACAATAGATATAAATATAAACTAATCATGATTCTCAGAGAATTGCCTAGAAACTCAAGAAAACCATCTGAAAATCTATGACAAATAATACAAAATTTAATTGAATAGGGCTGTGGGTACAAGCTAGTGACGTGTGCTGCAATCCCAAAGGCACATGGTTTGAATCCATAAGCTGCTCCACAGAAGAAGGATGGGCAATCTCCTCCTGGGTGATTAAGTGCCTCTGAAAATCTGAGGAAGGGTCAGCTATGGGTTGGTGACAACTCAACAATTGACAATAACAAAAGTCAACATACACAAATCAGTGACCTTAAAGTATGCATAAAGAAATCAGAAGAGTGGGAAGAAAAGAATTTCATTATTTTTAAAAAAATCAACAAAAAAATATAAAATTTCTAAGTATAGACTTAACAAAGCAAGATATGTGCTGGAGCTATACAAAATAATGTATTATTATTTAGATGCTAAAAATACTTATTGAAGCTAATTGAAATGCATAACATGTTCTTTTAAAAAATCTTACCATGGGAAAGATGTTAATTCTCATCAAATTAATTAAAAATCTGACATTAACCCAAAAATATATCAAGCTGATTCTTTTAACTGATTATTAATGCTAAAAGGGCTGGGCTGGGGGAGGAAGCAATACTAGTGAAAGGTTGAGAGAGGAGAAAATTGTTGTTATTACATATCTGGAGTTGGCTATACCTCACAGGGATCCAATGAACAACAGATTGAAACCTTGCCTTGTTGTGTGCCATCCTCACTTTCTCTAGCATAGTAAACTCCCTTGTGTACAGTCACTGTGTCAATCCATCAAGCCCCCCCCAAAAATAGTCAAATGCAAAATCATGCTGAAATAATTCAATAATATGGGGCCGACATACAATATGAATATGCAGAAGAATAAAATGAAAGAAAATGGCAAGTCTGGAAAAAATATATACCTATATTTATATATCCTAGGGATGCATGGTTCAAAACTGGGAAGGGCGTACGGCAGAGATGCATCTTGTCTCCATACCTTTTCAACCTATTTGCAGAACAGATTATCCGGGAGGCTGGGCTCTATGAGGAGAAATGTGGGGTCAAGATTGGTGGATGATTTATCAACAATCTGTGTTATGCGGATGACACAACCCTGCTTGCTGAAATTGAGGAGGACCTGAAGCGCCTGCTGCAGAGCCTCAAGGACTTAAGCCTACAATATGGATTGAGGCTCAATGTCAAGAAGACAAAGATTCTCACCACTGGACCAATTGGCAGCATCAGGATGGATGGTGAAGAGATTGAGATTGTACACAGCTTTAGTTTGCTTGGCTCCATAGTCAACAGTCTTGGTACCAGCAGCCAGGAAATTAAAAGGTGCATTGCCATGGGAAAGTCTGCTGTTAGGGACCTCTCCAAAGTACTGAAGAGCAATGGTGTCTCTCTGGAGACTAAGGTGCATCTGATACAGGCCATGGTCTTCGCAATCACTTGTTATGCATCAGAGAGTTGGACAATGACCAGGGAGGATAGGAGAATTAATGCCTTTGAGTTGTGGTGCTGGAGAAGAGTATTGAGAATACCATGGACTGCTAGGAAAACAAACAGATTTGTCCTGGAAAGGGTTAAACCGGGTGGCTCCTTGGAGGCAAGGATTCTGAGGCTCCGTCTAACATACTTTGGACATGTTGTGAGGAGAGACTGGTCCTTAGAGAGGGACACCATGGTTGGGAGGGTGGAGGGATGGCGCAGGAGAGGAAGGCCCTCTATGAGGTGGATTGATTCAGTGACTGGGATAATTGGGATGGGAGTGTCAGAGACGGTGCGATTGGCACAGGACAGAGCGGAGTTTAGGGCTGTTGTACATAAGGTCGCTATGAGTCACAGGCGACTCAACGGCACATAACAACAACAACAACAGGGCTAATATTTCAAACAAAAGGAAAGAAGAAAAAAGATTTATCAAAGCTCTTCAAGAACAGAGAGCTCTGGCAACAGTAAAGAATTGTCCTGATAACCCAAAGAGCCATTCCTCTGTGGTGGTTAAAGCACTGATTTGGTGAAGAGAGACTTACAATCACCCTCTTTGAAAATTGTTGTTGTGTGTACAGTTGAGTGGGAACTCGTCCATAGTTGACCCTACATAAAGGGGAGGAGATTGCTCAGCTTGCTCTCTCAGAGAAGCTGGTGGCTTCCAACCCCCTACCTTCAGAATTGCAGCACAGCCTCTTATCATTAGGCCACCAGAGCTCCCTTGGAACTCCAGCGGGAGATCAGCTATGAGTCTATCCCCAGTGGAAGAAAATGTCTTGCGTTTCAAAGGAAACAACAGAGTATAAAGATAGAGATAAATAGTATATTTGATACTGACCATAAATTTGCTACTTCTCAAACATATTAAAGACAAAAAAATGAAAGATAAAACTCTGATATTATTATTCTTAACAAAATTCTAGCCAATAAATGCAAAAGCAAATAAAATAAAAACAAAAATTCATCAAGGCCAAGTAGGATTCATAAGAGGTATGTAAGGATGGTTCAACATAAAAAAAAAAAACCCAATCAGTGTAATTCACCACCTTAACAAAGCAAATAACAAGAACTATATGATCCTAACCATTGATGCAGAAAAGGCATTTGACAAAATCCAACACCCCTTCCTAATTAAGACAGTCAGCAAAAATGGAATAGAAGGGAATTTCTTCAACAAAATGAAAAGTATATATGCAAAACCAAAAGTCAATATCATTCTCAATGAAGAAAGACTAAAAGCATTTTCTTTGCAAAGTGGGAGCAGACAAGGATGCCCACTGCCACCACTTCTATTCAATATTGTATTGGGAGTACTTACTATGGCAATATGACAAGAGAAATAAACTGAAGGCATCCAGATAGAAAAACAGATGGTTAAACTGACACTACATGCAAATGATACGATAGTGTCCTCGGAAAACCCCAAGGTCTCAACCAAAGAACCATTAGTAGAGTTAGTAGAGCTAGTAGACCAACTTAGTAGAGTGGCAGGATACAAAATTAATATTAAAAAATTAATGGGATTCCTCTACAGTAATAGCACTCAGAAAAGGAAACCAAGAAAGCAATACTATTTACGATAGCCAACCACAAAACTGAGATAGTTGGGAGCGAACCGAACTAGAGACACAAAAGACATATATAAAGAAAAACCTACACAACATTTTTGTATGACCTAAACAAATGGGAAAATGTCACCTGTTCATAGATAGGAAGACTCAATATTGAGAAAATGACAATCAAACGAAAAGCAATCTACATGTTCAATGTAATCCCAATACAGATACCAAATTTCTTTTTCAAGGAGATTGAAAGGGAAATTGACAAGTTTATTTGGAGAGCAAAGAGGCCCTAAATAACAAAACAAGTGGGAGGCATAGCACTCTCTGACTTCAAAACATATTAAACAGTGATAGTAAACAAAAGAGCATAAAATGGTAAAATGGCATGGTGCAACCCCTGTGGAAAGCAGTATGGCGCTTTCTCAAAAAGTTGCAAATAGAGATACCATTTGACCCAGCAATTCCACTACTGGGAATATA
>NW_006399818.1:5546888-5561829 GCF_000299155.1 Elephantulus edwardii
ATACACAAAAAGTCAACCCAAGGTTGATCAGAGACTTGAGAGTTAAGCCCAAAACCATAAAGGTCTTAAGAGACAAACTGGGATCAAGCTTAGAAGGCCTACTTTATAGAAAAAAAGAGACTGCTAAATACAGTCAGAAATGCATGATCTGAAGAGAATAAAATTGATGAATGGGACCTTATAAAGGTTAAATCTCTCTGTTCATAAAAAAATGTTTTCCAACAGGGTGAAAAGAAAACCTACTGTCTGGGAACAATCATTTGGCAATATCATCTCAGACAAGGCTCTCATAACAAAAGTTTACAGAATACTCCTGGGCCTCCAGAAGAAAAAGATTGATAATACCATTACAAAATGGGCAAAAGACATGGAAAAACTTTTCACAGAGGAAGATATTCAGATGATCAACACATGAAGAAATGCTCAAAATCACTGGTAATAAGAGAGATGCAAATCACAACCACAATGAGATACCATCTTATCCCAGCAGCAGTGGCAAAGTTCAGCAGGGCAGCAAGTAATAAATGTTGGAGAGAATGTAGTGAGATAGCTCTTATGCACTGTTGGTGGGATTGAAAAAATGGTGCAACTACTCTGGTATAGGCAGTTTAGTGTTTCCTCTAAAACCTGAATATAGAAATTCCATATGACCCAGCTATTCCACTGCTTGAAAAATATCCCAAGAAAATGAAACTGAGGCACAAATGAACACTTGTACACCAATGTTCATAGAGGTGTTATTCACCATCGCAAGAACATAGAAACAATGCAACTGTCCAACCACAAATGAGTGTATTGATAGAATACTATGCAGTACACAGGAACAATGATTTTGTAAATTACTACGTAACTTGGGAGGGACTGGAAATGCTATGTTAAACGAACTAACTCAGTCCCATAAGGACAAATACTATATAAGACCATTACTGTAGAATGTGTATGAGAGTCCAAGGGGCGAGGGGAAAGCAAAGGGGTAAGGATGGGCAGGGGTGGGTGGAAGAGAAGGTAATCATAGGGTAGCACAATTTCACAGGTGAAGGGAGAGGTGAGTAAAGTAAAAGGGGAAAGATCCAGTGTGAAAAACAGTGTATACAAACTTTGTAAGTAACCAGTATAAAATTAAAATTTTATTTAAAAAAAGAATTAGAAAAAAAGTTGACCTTCATTTTGTATTGTCTCCAAGTAGGGAAGCTTTCTTAAAATTGTTCTAAAAATCCCAAAACTCAAAATTCACATAATTAAAAATTTACCTACATAAGAATTTTTTTGTCATTTCGGTTTACATAAGAATTTCTTATCATTTCTCTCTAGACTAAAACAAAAATTTGTAAAACAATCTATGAAAAATTTTGCAATTTCTAACAAAATAAAAGTATTATTTTCCTAATATGGCTAGATTTTTAAAAGTATCCACAAATCAAGAAAAATATTAATAATGCAATATAAAATTGACAAACCACTTACTAGAGAAAATGTAAATGACAATTTATACATATGAAAAGCTATTCTCCTGATGCATTCAAGACAAATGTAAACTCAAACTACAACTAGATAATATTTTTCAATTTATAGAGATTAATAATGTTTGGTAAAACATTCTAAGTAAGTCTACCAGGGCATTATTATTTTACTATCTTTTTAGTGAAAGCAACTTGATAATATCTATCAAAAATTAAAATGATCAGAAATCTGGAGGACAAACACTTAGCAAACAGACTGGAAGAGATCTATATTTATTCTCATTCCAAAGAAAGGTGATCAGACAGTTGTTTGTTGTTGTTATGTGCCATTGAGTCACTTGGGACTCATAGTGACCCTATGTACAACAGCCCCTACACCCTGCTCTATCCTGTGCCAATTGCACTGCCTCTGACACACCCATCCCAATTACCCCAGTCACTGAATCAATCCACCTCAGAGAGGGTCTTCCCCTCTTGCGTCATCCCTCCACCCTCCCAAGCATGATGTCCCTCTCCAAGGACCTGTCCCTCCTTAAAACATGTCCAAATTATGTCAAATGAAGCCCTAGAATCCTTGCCTCCAAGGAGCAGCCTGGTTTAACCCTCTCCAGGATGAACTTGTTTGTTTTCTTGGCAGTCATGGTACAGTCAATACTCTTCTCCAGCAACACAGCTCAAAGGCATCAGTTCTCCTTCTATCCTCCCTAGTCATTGTCCAACTCTCTGATGCATAACAAGCGAATACAAAACCATAGCCTGTATCAGACGCACTTTAGTCTCCAGAGTGACACCACTGCTCTTCAGTACTTTTGAGAGGTCCCTAACAGCAGACTTTCCCATGGCAACACGTTTTTTTTATTTCCTGGCTGCGGGTGCCAAGAAGAGAGAGCTACGTTGGCCTAGTGGAAAGGAAGTTATGCTACCAAGCCAAAGGTGGGTAATTTTCATCTGTAACCCTCGGCCAGGTTCAAATTGTTTTCCTGGTATAGCACTGGTCTGTGTGTTGCCGTACAGAGGTAACTCATGGTTGCTGTGATACTGAAACCTGTGACAGTGATGTGCCAATCGTAGTAATGGTTATCCATGGTGGACAGTGTTGGCTGGAGCTTCCCAACTAAATCAAGCCTGGAAGCAGGAGCGGCATCCACTTCTGAAATGGCTTGCTTCCAGAAACTCTATGTATGAACAGTGCTCAGGCTATTCATTCATAGGGTCGCTATGAGTCGTCTACGACTCGATGGCACCCAACAACAACAACAACAACAACAACTGGTGCCAAGAGTGTTGACCGTGAAGCCAAGCAGAGATTGTTAACAATCTCAATCTCTTCACCATCCATCAGAATGTGGAAATTATTGAACAATATCATTGATATCACATGAAAGCAAGATTCTGCTAAAGATTATCCAAAAATGATGGGAACAGCACGTCAACAGAGAACTTCCAGAAGTCCAGACTGGGTTTAGAAGGCATCATGATACTAGGGATATTGTAGCTAATGTGAGATGGATCTTGGCTGAAAGCAGGGGAATACCAGAGGAATGTCTATCTGTGTTTCATTGATTATGCAAAAGCGTTTGACTGTGTGGATCACAACAAACTGTGGCTGACTTTGAGAAGAATGGGAATCCCAGAACACTTTATTGTGCTAATGCAAAACCTATACTTGGACCAAGAGGCAGTCATCAGAACAGAGCAGGGAAACACTGCATGGTTCAAAATTGAGAAGGGTGTACATCAGGGATGTGTCCTGTCTCCATACCTTTTCAACCTGTATGCAGAACAGATTATTTGGGAGGCTGGGCTCTATGAGGAGAAATGTGGCACCAGAATTGATAGAAGATTCATCAACAGTCTGCGTTATGCAGAGAATACAATCCTGCTTGCTGAAACTGAAGAGGACCTAAAGTGTTTGCCGCAGAAGGTCAAGGACTGCAGCCTTCAATATGGATTGAAACTCAGTATCAAGAAAACAAAAATTCTCATCACTGAGACAATTGGCAGCATCAGGATGGATGGTGAAGAGATTGAGATTGTTAACAACTTTAGTTTGCTTGGCTCCACAGACAACACTTTTGGCACCAGCAGCCAGGAAATTAAAAGACTTATTGCGATGGGAAAGTCTGCTGTTAGGGACCTCTCGAGAGTACTGAAGAGCAATGGTGTCACTCTGGAGACTAAGGTTCGCCTGATATACAGGTTATGGTCTTTACCATTACTTGCTATGCATCAGAGAGATGCAGTGTTCATGGTTGTTATACATCAGGTCACTACAAGTCACAGGCGACTCAGCAGCACATAACAACAAGAAGACACCCTTTTATAAAATAATGGTATTTTTAAGGAATTAATCTCACAGACACTGTAAATAAAATGTTACATACTTAGAAATAGTATTTACCTTTACCTGCATGGCATAAATTGCAAATTAAGCTCCCAAACATCTACTCTATTCCCATCCCCTCCATGTTTCAGAGGTAAGCTTCCGCACGTTTTTGCCCAATATAATAAAAATGAAAGACCAACTATGTCCAGACACAGGGAACCCTGGGGTCTAGTGGCAAGACGCTGTGCTGTAATGGCCAAGGCATGCAGTTCAAAGCCGCCAGAAGCTCCATGGGAGAAGGATGGGCAATCTTCTCCCCTGAGATTAACTGGCTCTAAAAACTCACTTGAGGGTCAGCTATGGGTCAGTTATAGGTCAGTTCTGATTTTATAGTACACAGCAACATGTCCAAATACTTCAGAAATGTGAGCTGTGTCATTGTCAGCATCAAAAATGATGACTGCTTTGAAAGTACTTAGGTATAATGTTGTATTGTTAGATGTGATTAAACTAAGCATCCAAATTAAGACAGACTAGGAAGAAGCATTGGCCATCCACTTCCAAAATATAAAAGGACTTCATAAACCCTATGTACAATAGGGCACACCTCGAGTAGACTATAGAAGCAGGAGTGGTATCTACTTCCTAAACAGCATGCCTCTGGAAACTCTAAGAACTTTGATAAATGATGATAGCTATATAGAAAGGCTTCAGGCCTTTTGTTCTCAGGGTCACTATGAGTTGTGTTCGACTTGACAACAGTCAACAATGGAGTAGACTAACAGATAGGGTAAATGAGGCAGAGCCTTCAAATTTGGAAACACAAAGGAAGAGGAACAGCAGAAACTAATGATTGAAACATGGAATGTGAGAAGTCTGAATGTAGGAAAAGTGGACATTATTAAGAAAGAAATGGAACGCATAAATACTGGTGTATTAGGTATTGGTGAAATGAAATGGATTGGCCTGGGACAGTTTTAATCAGACAATCATATGATTTGCTATGTCAGAGATGAAAAGGTTAAAAAAAAGGGGGGACACTTTCATTGTTAAAAAGGTCATTTCTAGATCCATCTTGAAGTACAATGTTGTGAGTGACAGGATACTATCCATATGCATACAAGGAAGACCTGTTAATTCCACTGTCATCCAAATTTATGCACCAATAGCCAGAGACAAAGAGGAGGAAATAGATTATTTCGACCAATTGTTGCAGTCAGAAATTAATCAAACACGCAACCAAGATGCATTAATAATAATGGGTGACTGGAATGCAAAAGTTGGAACCAGGAAGAAGGATCAGTAGCTGGAAAACATGAACTTGGTGACAGAAATGAGCTGGAGATAGAATGATAGAATTCTTCACAAGCAATGTTTTATTCATTGCAAATACCTTTTATAAGAAACAAATGCAGGCTATACACATGGATTTTACCTGGTTGTATGCACAGGATTCAAACAGATTACATCCGTGAAAGAAATGTAGAAGTTCAATATCAGCAGTAAAAACTAGGCCAGGAGTGATTATGGAACAGACCATCAACTATTCATATGCAAGTTCAAATTACAGCTAAACAAGGTCAAATCAAATCCACAGAAATAAAAATTTCATCTTGAGACTATCACCCCACCCCTGAATTTCAAAACCAACTCAGGAACAGGTTTGAGGCCTTGAACAAAGACCAGAAGAGTTGTGGGAGGATATCAAGAATATAATCCATGAAGAATGCAAAAGGTAATTACAAAGATGGAAGAAAAAGAAAAGACCAAAGTGGATGCCAGAAGAGACTGAATATTGCACTACATCACCAAGAAGCCAAAGCAAAAGGAAGAAGTCAGAAATTAAGAAGGAGAACAAAAAATTTCAAAGGGAAGCTTAGGAAAAGAAAGCCAAGTGAAATGAAATGTACAAGTAGCTGGAGTCAAAAAATCAAAAGGGTCAAACTCGCTCAGCATTTCTTACGCTGAAGGAACTAAAGAACAAATTCAAACCCCAAGTGGCAATACTTAAGGATCCTATGAGCAGAATATTAAATGATCCAGAAACATCAAAGAAAATGGAAGGAGTATACAGAATTACTGTACCCAAAAGAATTGGCTGACACAAAAGAATTTCAAGAAACAACATATGATGAAGAGGCAATGATGATGGAGGAGGAAGTGCAGGCTGCTCTGAAGAACTTGGCAAAAAATAAAGCCCCAGGAATTGATGGAATACCAATTAACATATTTCAAAGTGCTCATCAGAGTGTGCCAAGAAATCTGAAGAACAACTACCTGGCCAACTGACTGGAGGAGATTAATATTTATTCCCAGTCCAAAAAAAGATGACCTGACAGAGTGTGGAAATTATCAAACAATAATATCACTTATATCACACACAAGCAAAATCCTGCTGAAGAGTATCCAGAAATGACTGGAACAGTACATTGACAGAATTATCAGAATGACAAGCTGGGTTTAGAAGAGGTTATGGCACAAGAGACAGTATTGCCAATATCAGATGGATCTTGGAAAAAAGCAAAGACTCCCAGAAGAATGTCTACCTGTGTTTCATTGACTTTGCAAAGGAATCTCACTGTGTGGATCACAAGAAATTGTGGCTAACCTAGAGGAGAATGGGAATCCCAGAACACTTGTTTGTGCTCATGTGAAACTTAGACAAGGAAGCAGTCCTCAGAAAAGAACAAGGAAACACTGCATGGCTCAAAATCAGGAAAGGAGTGCTGCAGGGATGCATCCTGCTGCCACACCTTTTCAATCTATATGCAGAACAGATCATTCAGGAGGCTGGGCTTTAAGGGGAGGAATTAGACTAAGAATTAGAGTAATACTCATCAACAACCTACATTATATAGATGACACTACCTTGCTTGCTAAAACTGGTGAGGACCTAAGTGTCCAGGACTGTAGTCTTCAGTATGGATTGAAACTCAACATCAAGAAGACAAAGATTCTCACCACTGGGCCAATTGGCAGCACCAGGAAGAATGCAGAAGAGATTGAGGTTGTTAACAATTACAATCTACACTCTTAAGACCAGCAGTCAGGAAATCTAAAGATGAATTGTGCTGGGAAAATCTACTAGAAAGAACCTCTCCAGAGTACTAAGAAGCAATGATGTCAGTCTAGAGACTAAGGTGTGCCTGATCCAGGCCTTGGTCTTTGCAATAACCTGCTATGGATTAGAGAGCTGAACAATGACTAAGGATGACAGAAGAAGAATTATTATCTTTGAGATGTGGTGCTAGAAAAGAATCTTGAATAGATCATGGACCTCCAAGAAAACAAATAGGTCTGGAAGACAAGTATCTCTACAGAGGATAGGATTTTGAAGCTCCATCTTCACATACTTTGGTCATGTGGCCAGGAGGGACCAGTTCATAGAGAAGGACATCGTGCTTGGAAGTGTGAAGGGACAGCGCAGGAGAAGACCCCAGATGAGATGGATTGATACAGTAATTGAGGCAATGAGGATTGGTGTGCCAGACTCAGTGAAACTGCCTCAGGACAGTGTAGGCTTCAGAGCTGTTTTACATAGAATTGCTATATGTCACAGGTGACTTGATGGCACACAACAATAAGAAGTTGAACGTACACAAATATGATTTAATTAGCTTAAATTCTTCCTCTAGGAGAGAAATGTGGTAGATTTTCGCATTTTAGAGCATTTATAATAAGATAGAATATATGTTTTCCTTCTTTGTTTCATGAAGTGTTCTGGTTTTGGTAGTCTTAAGGCATTTTAAGATTCCTGGTGTATTCACTAATTAACACAGCATCCACTAAGTTGCTACTCAGTGTCAATAACTTTCATTGCTCTCTTACTTAGATCAGCAATCAATAACCCTGGTACCAGCAATCAGGAGATAAAGATATTTATTGTTTTGGGTAAGGCAAGGTCAGGGACCTCTTCAAAAATACTGAAGAGAAATGATGACAGTTTGAAAATGAAGGTGTGCCTGACTCAGGCAATGGTCCTTTCAATCACTTGCTGCACATCTGAGAACTGGACAATGAATAAGGTTGACAGAAGAAGAATTTATGCCTTTGAGTTGTAGTGTTGAAGAAGAGTACTAAACTTCCTAAGGTCCACCAAAAAATCAAATAGATAGATCTTTGAAAAGATACAATCAGAATACACTCTGCAGCAAAGTTGGCAATACTTCATCTCTCATATTTTGACTTGTTCCTAGGAAAGGCTATTCTTTGGAAAGGGAAAACATGCTTGGAAAGATGGGGGGTCAGCAAAAGAGAGGAGAACCTCAACAAGATGGTTTGATATGGTGACTATAACAATGGCTCAAGTGTATCAGAGATGGTAAGGACAGCACAAACTAGGAAAGGATTCACATCTGTTGTTCATAGTGTTGTTGTAAGATGTACTTGATTCAATGCCACCTAACAACTAGTTCATAAAAAGATTAAATGATAATAAAATTTTTTAAGTATGTGAGAATTGGTGCTTTGGAATTTTGTTGTTGGCAAAGAGTATTGAATATTCCATCAACTGCTGAAGAACAAACAAGTCTATCTTGAAGAAAGTGCCGCTAGGGTGCTCCTTGCTGGCAATGATGATGGAACCTCATCTCACACACTCAGGGTGTGCTATCAGGAGGGACAGTCTTTGGCAAAAACATCATGCTGAAAATACGAAGGTCAGAGCAAGAAAGGAAGACTCTCAAGGATATGGATTGATACTGTGTCTGTTACAATGGACCTGAGCATGTTGGCTGGCAGGGTGAGGATGGCAGGGTTCACAGGGGAGCTCTGCATTGGCTTGGTGGCATAAGAACAACAAATTTTATCCAAGTTTTTTAATATTAAATTAGTTAACATATCCTTTTTCGTAAATTATTATTTTTTTCAGAAAAAAACTTTTTAAGACGTACAAAGTGTTCCTTTTCCAATGTCTTATATTTCTGTCAATTTGCATGTTTATGAAAATAAATCCAGATTTTGTGTACTGTGGATATAATTACATTTTTAATCCCAAAATCATGACTATCAATAGAGTGTGTAGCAATCTTAATTAGAATAGAATTCACAATTTTGTTAGAGTGACAGTGGGAAAAAGGAATTTTAAAGAATACACAGTTAAATATGAATTCTATCTTTTTATTATTAATTCAAACATCACTTGCTTGTCACCAGGACACCCACACATGTGCGATAACAATTAAATGGAGTCTTTTCCGTTTAACCATCACATATATAGAAACATATATACATAGATATATACACACAGTTTTATACAGGCTTTTCAATTTTTTGTTACAGAAATAAATATGTGAAAGAAAAAGGACATATTAACAATTTATAACCTTGATTTATAACTTCTAAATATTTAGGCAAATTGTCCTCAGCCTACATTTTTACATGTCCTTTGCTATACAAATGTTACTGAAGGTCTGAGTACAGGTCTGTGATTGTTGTTGTTGTTACGTGCCGTTGAGTCGTTTGCGACTCATAACGACCCTATGTACAACAGCCCTAAACCCTGCTCTATCCTGTGCCAATCTCACTGCCCCTGACACACCCATCCCGATTACCCCAGTCACTGAATCAGTCCACCTCATGGAGGGTCTTCCCCTCCTGCACTGTCCCTCCACCTTACCAAACATGGCGTCCCTCTCCAAGGACCTGTCTCTCCTTAGTATGTCAGACGAAGCCCCAGAATCCTTGCCTCCAAGGAGCAGCCTGGTTTAACCCTCTCCAGGATGGATCTGTTTGTTTTCTTGGCAGTCCATGGTACATTCAATACTCTTCTCCAGCACCACAGCTCAAAGGCGTCAATTCTCCTTCTATCCTCCCTAGTCATTGTCCAACTCTCTCATGCATAACAAGTGATTGCAAAAACCATGGCCTGTATCAGGCAGACCTTAGTCTCCAGAGAGACATCGTTGCTCTTGAGTACTTTAGAGAGGTCCCTAACAGCAGACTTTCCCATCGCGATACACTTTTTGATTTCCTGACTGCTGGTGCCAAGAGTGTTGACCGTGGAGCTGAGCAAACTGAAGCTGTGAACAATCTCAATCTCTTTGCCATCCATCCTGATGCTACCAATTGGTCCAGTGGTGAGAATCTCTGTCTTCTTGACATTGAGCCTCAGTCCATGCTAAAGGCTGCAGTCCTTGACCCTCTGCAGTAAGTGCATGAGGTCCTCCTCAGTTTCAGCGAGCAGGGTTGTGTCATCTGCATAACGCAGATTGTTGATAGATCATCCACCAATCCTAACGCCACGCTCCTCCTCATAGAGCCCAGCCTCTTGGATAATCTGCTCTGCATACAGGTTGAAAAGGTATGGAGATAGGACACATCCCTGGCGTACACCCTTCCCAATTTTGAACCAGGCAGTGTTGCCCTGCTCTGTTCTGACGACTGCCTCTTGGTCCAAGTATAGGTTTCGCATTAGCATGATTAAATGTTCTGGGATTCCCATTCTTCTCAGAGTCAGCCACAGTTTGCTCTGTGATTAGCAGGGGGAAAAACCAAAACTAACAGATGCTCTGTGTCCATTGTCATGTCTCTGACTTAAATGCACTATGAATAAACACTTCAAAGGATGTGTGTGTATCAAGTGTGGATGTCCACACATGATCTCTAGAATACACGAGAAACTAGTAGCAACAGCTTCTTATGGGAAATATAATTGTTATAGTGTTGTTGTTATGTGCCATAGTCACCTGTGACTCATAGTGACCTTATGTACAACATCCCTAAACCCTGCTCTATCTGTGCCAATCTTATTGTCTCTGACACACCTATCACCATTACCCCAGTCACTGAATCAATCCATCTCACAGAGGGTCTTCCTCTCCTGTGCTGTCCCTCCTCCCTCCCAAGCACGACATCCCTCTCCAAGGACTGGTCCCTACTTGCAACATGTCCAAATATGTCAGATGAAGCTGCAGACTCCTTGCCTCCAAGGAGCAGTCTGGCTTCACCCTCTCCAGGATAAACCTGTTTGTACTTTTAGCTTTCCATGTTATGCTCAATACTCTTCTCCAGCACTACAGCTCAAAGGCGTTAACTCTCCTTCTAGCATCCCTAGTCATTGCCCAGCTCTCGGATGCATAGCAAGTTATTGCAAAGACCATGGCCTGAATCAGGCACACCTTAATCTCCCGACTGACATCGTTGTCCCACTTGACCAATGGGACAACTAGACAATTAATTCTTCATGACCGATTCTTATACATTTAAATTTGAACCATGTAATTGACTGATATACCTTGATCCCTGAAGAAAGAAAAACTAAGCACAGGGGAAGGTTTTAACATTCCAAGTAGTTTTTACATTATCTAAGCGTGAGTTGTAACCAAAGTTCCTTAACCATGAATTCTACTCCTCAGTGTCCTGAAATGGGAATGAGCAGGGGACTTATACATTATATACACTGAAACAAAGTACTGCATTACGTATGTTTAGGGTGCCCTGGAGGGACCAGTCTTTGGTCATACTCAGAGTGGCAGAGGGACAGTGCAGAAGAGGAAGACCTCAGATGAAACGGATTGACACAGTTACTAGGGTCATAGAGGTAGTTGTGTGGGAGTCAGGGAGATTGTCTCAGGATAGGGCAGGCTTCAGAGCTGTTGTACATAAAGTCGCTATGAGTTGCAGGTGACT
Source organism: Elephantulus edwardii (assembly GCF_000299155.1). Classification (NCBI taxonomy): domain Eukaryota; kingdom Metazoa; phylum Chordata; class Mammalia; order Macroscelidea; family Macroscelididae; genus Elephantulus; species Elephantulus edwardii. The sequence continues at coordinate 5,558,304 of NW_006399818.1, forward strand.
GGGCAGCACATAAAAATAACAATAGGGTTCTTCTTCAAAGCCAGAAGGGTGAAGCTTCATTTCACATTTTGAGGCATATTATTAGGAAGGGCTCATCCTTGGAGAAGAACATTATGTTTACAAAGGGTGGAGGGTCTGCAGAACAGAAGAAGAACTTCAATTATTTGGATTGACACAGTGTCTGTAACAATGGGCTCAGGTACATCCAAGATAGTGAGGATGGCACAGGATATGACCAGGTTCAAACCTATATTGTTCATAGAGTGTCTACGGATCGTATCCAACTGCACCTAAAACCAAGTTCTTTATAGTTGATCATTCTTTAATGCACAAAATGTGGCTCGTTTTAAAAGGAGAGGGCATCCTTCTGTCTAACTTATACATGCTTAACCTGCCTCGTTTGCCACAACCAGTGCTGAATTGTGTTTACTCACGATAGCCAAACACAGCTGCTGGAACACTTTGTTCACTGTTGATTATTTATGCTACTGGGAGAAAAGAGCTTGGTTTTATGGAACAGATTTTGGATTCCTTTTGTCTCCAAATCATTGGCCACTGGCAATCTTATCGTCCCCTTTAAAGTTTAGTTTAAAGTTAGTGATCAGTTCAAAAATTACGTATTACTGAGAGGAAGATGAAATGCATGTTGTCTTCTCTATCATGTATATATGTTTAAAATGTCTGATGTTTAGTAAATAATTTTGTTACATAATTACACTAAAATACAATTGGTTTACCTGAAGATTATGAAAAGGAAAAACTTTTCCACATCTTCTAATATTTTTTTTCCTTTCCAATCCACTTTTCTGTGTCATTTTATTTAAAACAGTTCCCTTTTTTCTATCACATTAACACATTTTTCTTAATACCAGGTCTTTTCAATACCCTCACCTTTTATGTGATCTGCTTTCTTATCCTTTTATTTTCAAGTGCCTTTCATGTTTTCTCCCTTTTGTTTTATTTCCATGGAAGCTTTCATTGCCATTTTAGTCCTCATTTTTCGGCTTCTAAGCCGTAGCCTGACCTAACAGCAAAAGAAATGAAAAGCGAAAAGTACCACAGCCTCGTTGAAGCCCAAGTGGCAGACAGGTGTGAAGGGAGAAAATCATTTGAAAAGAAAAAAGTCTGGTCTCGGGTCTGATTATGTTTTGGTCTCCACAGTACAGTATCTTTGAAGATGAAAAACCATGACATTTACACAGGCATCTCCTATATAAAAGTGTGACTTGCAGAACATCGAAAGGCATAGAAAACAGGCTCCTTTAATTAGAGTCTTGGTTCAATGTCCACTAGACTGGGTCAAATGTACTTGCAAGGCATGAGCCTCCTTGTAGGAGAAGCCGAGCTTGACGAATTAACTCTCCCTCTGACTTGAAACTAACTCACTAGTAAGTGAAATCCAGAATTCTACTTTGAAGTTTGTTAATGTTGACTTAGATGAAACAAGCACAGGCTCCTTAAAGAGCTCCAAAGCAAGACACCTGGCCAGTAAATCAGGAAGAATGGCCACAGTCCGATTCTTGGGCAGAAAGATCAACAAACAATCAATAATAGAAATTTTGACGAACTGTTGTTCGTAGCTCTATATAATAGGCATCTTCGTGTTTCAGATCGAGCTGCTTGCATGTTCTCCTCCCTGACAGCTCATCTTGCCTTCATTTATCTTTTACTTGGCTGCCTTCCCACAGGCACCACCTAACTCCTTAGTCCAGCTATAATTCTAGCCCCAAATATTATCCCATCACCCTCGGAGCAACTAAAGATCAAAGATGAGCAATTAAAATAAGGAATGAGTCTCTCCTGAATGAGAATAGGTATATTTTACAAAGTCTTATTGCCTTTGCAGTGAATTTTAAAAAAACACCCTAAAAAAAATCATCACACAGAAACTTTAAGGGGGAAAGTGAAGCAGTGAAAAGTAAAAGCAGTTGTGTGTAAGAGTGGGTGTCTGCTTATGAGTGTGAAGATGTGCTAGAAGGAGTGTGTTTAGATTTATGTGTGCATGTGTGCACGTGAATATGAGTTAATGTAAGTTTATGGTCAATGTATGTGACCATCTGTGTGTCTGTGAGAGTGAATATGTGAGTTAGTGTGTTTAAAAGTGTATGTTAATATGTACTTGAATGAGTGTGTTTATGTGTGTGACTTGTATAAGTACGATTTGTATGTGTGTATATGTGTTGATAAATGGTAAAATTCATTCATTGCCCTGAGATTGAACTGACTCACGGTTGATCCTCCAGTGGATTTCAGGCTGTAAATCTTATTGGAGGAGATTGCCCACCTTTCTCGGGGGGGGAAAAATAATAATAATAATGGGATTGAATTTTCTATTTTTTAAAAAATTAAAATATTGAGCATATGTAGTCTATGTGAATGACTTTCCCTTCTCCCTAAACGTTTATTTACTCCTCTCCCTTCAGTCCTCTGCCACCTCTCACCCTCATTTTCCTTCTCGTATAAGGTATTTCCTAGAGGTTCTTTTCTGCTCAGTTTAATTTATCTGAATGTCATGCCCAATAAGTTGTTGAATTTCCACTCCATCCCTGCTGAACTGTTGTATTACTTTTAAATAATTGCATCTGCTCTTGATTCTCCCATCTGTTTCTCTTCCTGTTCTCATCATGAAGCCTGGCTCGAGGTAAGGAACAGTGGCCAGTCACTCCTGATTTCCCATTATTTGAGTCACAGACACCCTTTTCAAATCACTCTGGAAAAGCTAGCCCTTAAGCCAATTTGTCAAGTGCTTCAGATTTACAAGTGCCACCACACTAATTTTTTTAGTGCTTTCTCATCCACTCTTGATACCCCTTATCTATTTGCCCCATATTACGGTCCTTCGTGATTTTCACTCTGATTAATTCCATTCTTCAAAACTTACAAGTAGGCTATTCCTGATTGCCATTGCATCATTGCTAAGAGAAAGCTGATAGGAAAATTCAACCCAAACAATACTCTTAGTTACTATTATCACTGTTGCTACTTGCCTTTATGTGGATATATGACATCATGTATCACAGAAGGAAGCATTGCCCTGTCCTGCGCCACCTTTAGAATCATTGGGATGCTTGAGTCCATTTCTGCAGGCTCATGTTCAAGAATTCGGTTAGACAATATTCTGTTGTGACCCGTATAGTTTTCAAAGGCTACGTTTTAGAAGTAGCCCTGCAGTACAAATTCCAGCATCACAATAACATGCAATCCACTACTATATGACAGACTGACAAACGATGGTGGCTTAGTAATCCCTTGGTCTTACTTACCATTGCATCAATTCCAACTCAGAGCAACCCTATAAGCCACATGTTGTTGTTGTTGTTGCTGTTGTTGTTGTTATTGTTAAGTGCCATCAAGAGTTGCTTGCAACTCATAGTGACCCTATGTACAACAGCCCTAAACCCTGCTCTACTCTGTGCTTACCTTACTGCCTCTAACACACCTACCCCCATTACCCCAGTCACTGATCAGTCCATCTCATCGAGGATCTTCCTCCCTTGCACTTTCCCTCCATCCTCCCAAGCATGAC
>NW_006399818.1:5562305-5565032 GCF_000299155.1 Elephantulus edwardii
ACTACAGTTCTTGGTCTTCTACAGCAAGAATTTTAGGCACTCCTAAACTTCAGAAGCAAGGTTGTGTCATCGGCATAACTCAAGTTGTTGATGATTCTTCCTCCAATCCTGATGCCACATTCCTCCTCCTAAAGCCCAGCCTCCCAGATTGAAAAAGTATGGAGATAGGGCACATCTCTGGCATACACCCTTTCCGATTTTGAACCATGCAGTGTTTTCTTGCTCTCTTCTGATGACTGCCTCCTGATCCAAGTATAGGTTTCATATAAGCACAATCAAGTGTTCTGAGATTCCCATTCTTCTCAGAGTCAGCCACAGTTTGTTGTGATTCACACAGTCAAATGCCCTTGCATAGTCAATGAAACACAGATAGACATTACTCTGGTACTTCCTGCTTTCAGTCAAGATCCATCTAGCATTAGCTATAATATTCCTAGCACTACCTCTTTTAAACTCCTAAACTCAGTCTCCACATCTGGCAGTTCTCTGCTAATGTGCTGTTCCAGCCCATCCAAGGCAGCTTCTGTTTGTTGAAATATATCAATTGGTATTCCATCAATTCCTGGGGCCTTGATTTTTACCAGTTTTCCGAGAAGCTTGAACTTCCTCCTTCATTACCACAGGCTCTTGTTCATATGTTGTTCCACTAAATTCTTCTGTGTCTTCCAATTCCTTTTGGTACAATGGCTCTGTATACTCGATCCATCTTCTTTTAATGCTTCCTGGATCACTTAATATACCGCCCAAAGCATACTTAAGTATTGCTACTCGAGGCTTGAATTTGTTCTTCAGTTCCTTGAGAAATTAAAAAGTGCTTACTTTGGCCTTTTTGATTTTCTGACTCCAGCTCTTTGCACATTTCACTACCATACTTTGTCTTCCTATGCTGCCTTTTGAAATCTTCCATTCAGCTCCATATCAAAACCTATCCCCTCCCTCACATCCTCACAGTCTTTGCTATGGCCAGGTCTATTTCTTTGTTGTTGTTGTTTTCAGTCACTGTGTCAATCCATCTTACAGAAGATCATTTGCTTACTCTTTGCTTTTCAAACGTGATGTCTTTTTCTAAAGATTGTCCCCTCCTAACACTATATCCAAAGTATATCAGATGAGTGTCATCATCCTTCCCTCTAAAGAGCACTCCAGTCCTTCCTTCAAAACAGACATATGTTCCTTTGACACTTTATACTTTACTGAAAAATCTTCACCAACATCACATTTAAAACACACCGGTTATTCTTTGGTGTTCTCTTCATCATCCAACTTTTGCATATATGACTTGCTTCAGGTGCCCTCTATCTTTAAAGGTGTGCCCTTGTTCTTTATTATGTTAATAAGGTCCTTCAGAGCAGCTTTGTCCAATGCAACACTTCTTTTCATTTCATGACCACTACTATCATGGTTCTTGACTGTGGATTAAAGGAAAGTTAAATTATTTACAACTTCAATCTTTTCTCCACCTATGTTGCCTATTGGACCAGTGGTGAAGAATTTTGTGTTCTTGGAGTGATTCATATTAAAGGCTGTAGTCTGATCTTCATTGGTAAGTAGTAGTTCAAGTCTGTTTTCAGGTTCTGAAAGCAAGGTTGTGACATCTGCACAACATAGGCTGTTAATAAATCTTCCTGCAATCCTGGTTCCACATTCTTCTTCATGCAATGAAGAATGATTTGCTCAACATGAAGATTAAATATGAATAAAGAAATAACACGAGGCTTGATGCATACCTTTCCTGAATTGAAACCATGCAGTGTTCCCTTGTTCTGTTCAGATTGCTGCTTTGTGGTCTATGTATTGTTCTGAATGAGAGCAATGAACAGTTCCAGGATTCCCATTCTTCTCAATATTAGCCATAATTTATTCTGATATACACAGTCAAATTCCTTTGCATAGGCAATAAAACACAAGAAATCATATTTCTGGCATTCTCTACTTTCAGACAAGATCCATGTGACACCAGCAATGACCGCTCTCATTCCAGAGCTTTTTTTTGAATCCAGATTCATTCTCTGCCAATGTATTGTTTCTGCAATTTTTTTAGTAAACTTCATCAAGATTTTACTTGTTGAATACATTATATTAATGATATTCTTCAATAGGTTCCACATTCTATTGGATTACTTCTTTTTTGAATTGGCATAAATAGGGATCTCTTCCATTTGGTTGCCAGGTAGCTGTCTTCCAGACTGCTGAGCACATCCAGGGTTGCACCTCTTTTCTGAAACATCTCGAATGGTATTCCATCAACTCCTCGGTTCTTATTTTCCCCAGTGCTTTTAGTGGTTTTTAATCATATGCCTCTTCCTGAAACAGTTCCTTTTCAACCAATTTGTTTTGGTACAGTGATTCAATGTATTCTTCCCATTTTCTTTGAGGCTTCCTGAATCATTCAATATTTTGCCCGTAGAATCCTTCAGTACTGCAAATCAAGGCTTGATTTCCCCCCTCCACCCTTCATCTATTTAAGCTTGCGAAATGCTGAGTGAGGATGTTCTTCCCTTTTGGTTTTTTTTTACTTCAGACATTTGCACCTTTCAGTTTTCTGACTCCAGAAAGTATATAGCCCCTTGCATCTTTTGTTTTATTAACTTTTTTGATCTTTGCACATTTAGTTGTAATACTTTTCTTTGTCTTTTTGAGCTGCCTTTTTATATTAATAACTATTAATAATATTATTTATATGTCTAAATAGTTGTTGCTGTTGTTCGGTGCCGTCAAGTCGTAGAC
>NW_006399818.1:5568629-5570237 GCF_000299155.1 Elephantulus edwardii
ATAGAGCCCAGCCTCTCGGATAATCTGTTCTGCATATAGGTTGAAAAGGTATGGAGATAGGATGCATCCCTGGCGTACGCCCTTCCCAGTTTTGAACCATGCAGTGTTCCCTTGCTCTGCACCAAATGATAGACCTGAAAAATGCATAAAACAATGGTTAACAGATTTGAAGAACGAAATAAACAATAGTAGTAGGAGATTTTATCACACCATTCTCATAAAAGGAGAGGTCAGCTCTAAAGAAACTCAACAAAAATGCAGAAGAACTAAACTATACAATTAGCTAACTCAATGTTGTAGACATGTTCAGGCTATCTCACTCAAATAAAACTTAATTTGCTGTCTTCTCAAGTGCACATGGTACATTCTCCAAAACTGATCATACATTAGGACACAAAGCAAGCATCAAAAAAATATTAAAATAATATGAATATCTTCTCAAACCACAATGCCATAAAACTATAAAAAGAACTAAAAAAACCCACCCCACATGGAAGCTAAATAACACCCTACTTGAGCATAATTAGGATACAGAATAAGTAAAAAGTGAACCCAAAGAGTTCCTCAAACCAAATAAAAATACAACATATTAAAACCTTTGGGTTACCTCTAATTCAGTCTTTAGGGGACAGTTAATGGCAATAGGCAGACACATTAAAAAAAGAAGAAAGGATCAAAATTAGGAACTTAACACTTCCATCAAATAGAAACTAATCCCACAATCTCTAGAACAAAGAAAATTATGACAAATGCTGAAATCAATGCAAGAGAAAACAGAAAAACAACTCAAGCTATCATCAAGACCAAGATCTAGTTCTTCAAAGGGGTCAATAAAATAGAGAGCTATGCCAAACTTAACAAAAGAAAAGAAAGAGAAGATACAAATTGTTCAAATAAAAAATGAAAGAGGTGACATCACAACAGAGCCTGATGTAATTAAATTGAATATTCCATTATCAAAATAATGAAATATCATGAAAAGCTATACTCCAATGAATTTTAAAACCAGGAGGAAATGGACAAGTTCTACGAAGACACAACCTTGCTTGTTGAAAGTGAGGAGGACTTGAAGCACTTGTTGCAGAAGATCAAGGAATGCAGCCTTCAGTATGAATTGCAACTCAATTTCAAGAAAACAAAGATTCTTAACCACTGGGCCAATAGGAAGCATCATGATGAATGGAGAAGAGATTAAAACAATCAGCAGCTTCATCTTGCTTGGATACAGAATTAAAACTCTTGGTACCAGCAGTCAGGAAATAAGGAGACACATTGCACTGGGAAAATCGGCAGTTAGGGATCTCTCCAAATTATTGAGAAGTAGTGATGTTAGTCCCACGGATGGTCAAGAGAACTAATAGATATATCTTGGAGATATTGGAGAGGGTGCCGCCAGAGTGCTCTTTGGAGGCAAGAATGATGAGTTGTGTCTCACATCTTCGGGGTATGTTGCTAGAAGGGGCTATTTCTTGGACAGGGACATGATACTGGGAAGGGTGGAGGGTCAGCAAAGAAGAGGAAGACCCTCTATTAGGTAGATTGACACAGTGACTGCTGCAATGGGCTCTTGTGTGTCAGGAAGTGTGAGGATGACACAGGATAGTAAAG
>NW_006399818.1:5570337-5581062 GCF_000299155.1 Elephantulus edwardii
AATAGTAACATAGAACTGCCCTAATAAGAATCTCACATGTGAGTGACTTTAAAAGCAAGCATTTATTGTCTCTTATTTAGAGACTTTAAGTCCAAATCAGCACACTGGCCAAAGGGGAGAGGAATTTCTTGTCAATTGCCCCAGGCGTTCTTTGACATTCCCTGGCACTCCTTATTGTCTGACTTCCTCCTGAGCTTATGTCACTGTGTTTATTCTGCTCTTTCCAAAAGACTCCAGTCAGAAGTGATTAGGGTGAGAACCCATCTACTCTGACATGATATCTTCATTAGTGTAACTGAAGATAAACTCCTGTGTCAAAATAGGTCATATTTAAAGACATAGAGGTTAAGAATTTGATATCTATTTTATAGTACATAATTTAATCCATAAAATACTCAGCGTCCACAACAATTCTTTATTTGCAAAATGGGTTGCAAGGTAAGTTTTCTGTGTTCTCATGTTAATACATGGATGGTATAGCAACAGAAAAGTAAGCAATTTTAACTGATTTGCCATTGTTGTTGGTGTGTACTGTAGGAATCAACCCTCCAGAGGGTTTTTGGGAACAATAAATCTTATGGGAGTTGATTGTCCTGGAGTTAACTAGAATTAGAGTTTGCTTCTCTATTTTTTGAGCTATCAGATTTTCTAATTTGATAGGATTTTCTTTAAAAAGAAGGAAACAGACATTTCCTACATTTTCAGGTGATGCCAACAGAAGCTAAATCGTGGTGTTGCAGTCAGTCTCAAAGACACACAATTCTAATCCATCACAGGCTCGGCAGGATAATGATGTGCAATCTCCTCCTGTGTGATTAACAGAAAACCCACTGGAGGGTCATCTATGGGTCAGGTCTGACTAGACGGAACAACAACAATCAATAAAGAACTGTACTTTCCAGGTAATAAGACCTGGAGGAGAAATTTGGACCCAGTATAGCCCAGCAGGCAAGCCCACTTCTCTGTCACTTTTTCCGATAGCTCAGTCTATGGTCATGGAATGCTGGCTTTCCTCTAGTGTCCAATCATTCTACACACAATAATTAAGTATCTCTCACGTGAGCAGTGCTTCAAGTCCTACTCACTTTTCAGCAAGCAAAGTTGTTTCATCTGCATAATTCAGGCTGCTGGAGCACTTGGTGCAGAAGATCAAGGAATGCAGCCTTCGGTATGAACGGCATCTCAATGTCAAGAATACAAAGCTTCTTACCATTGGACCAATAGGCAAGATCATGATGGATGGAAAGGAGATTGAAACTGTCAACAACTTCATTACTTTGATCCACAATTAACACCCTTGATACCAGCAGTCAACAAATAAGGAGATGCACTGCACTGGAAAAATCTGCAGTAGGGGATCTCTCCAAGTTATTGAGGAATAGTGATGTCAGTTTGAGGACTAAGGTGTATCTGGTTCAGGCCGTATTCTCTCTGATCACCTGTGATGCATCCGAGAGCTGGACAATGAATAGAGATGACAGAAAAATTGAGCTGTGGTGTTAGATAAGAGCACTGAACATCCCACTGATGGCCAAGAGAACAAACATGTCTTGGAGAAAGAGTGCATCCAGAGTGCTCTTCGGAGGCAAGAATAACAAGGCTTCACCTCACGTGCTTTGGACATGTTTCTAGGAGAGGCTATTCCTTGGAGAAGGATATGATGCTGGAAAGGGTGGAGGGTTGGTGTAGGAGAGGAAGACCCCTGACCAGGTGGATTGATGTGGTGACTGCCACATGGGCTCTTCTGTGTCCAAAAGTGTGAGGATGGCACACAATAGAATAGGGTTCAGCTCTTTTGTTCCTAGGGTTGCTATAAGTCATATTCAACTCATTGGCACCAAACAACAACAACATGTATAAAGACAAGGGAAGAATGCTGAAATACTTCTAGAGACTGAAATCTGGTACAAAATACATCTGTCAAGATAGTTGAGCTGGAAGACCTTGTGGCTTTGAAGCAGAACCTACAAATGTCCTACCAAACACCAAAGACATTAGGAAGCTTAAAGTCCTGAGTCCTTGGGTGGAGCAAAAAGTTAACAATCTTTAACTGTTATCCAAAAAGATTGAGATCCGAGTTTTCTCAGTGGTACTTCAGAAGAAAGGCCCGGTTATTTGCTTCTTAAAGATCAGTTCTAATCTGATACACGTGGGGTCACCATGAGTTACTGTCGAGTTGATGACAGCTAGCTTGAAGGTTATACACAAAGTGATAGAATGAGTAGATTTGTGTCGTAGGTTCGCCCTTCTAGAGATACAACACAGGCTTTGAGAGACGCAATCTTCATACAGAGTAACCAATTGGGAAGCTGTATTACTATAACCCGGGCTTCAATAGATGAGAGGCAAACTGGATTTAGGAAGTACAATACAGAGCACACCATGATTGTCGGGTAGTGGGGAAGAGAAAGGGCTACATTTTCCTTTTTCATTTGTTCCCAAGTTCTCTATCCTTTTTCTAAAGTAAAGGAAACTAATGTAATATACTAGGATGTCTTTGAGCTGCTGTCTAAGCTGAATTTATGAATGTTTGTTTGTAACTTGCTAAATTATGCCTACCTTGACCAGCGATGTGTTTGGCAAGCATGATGTTTGACCAGAAAAAGACTACCTACCCAATTAAGGTACAATTTAGCCCTAAGAATTCTCACATTTACTGGGATAATTATCTCTTCCTACCTCTTGAGGTATTTCTGATAGAGACAGTCTTTATAATGCTCTGTTATGTTTAAAGTAATTTGATTTTAAAAGTCATTCTAAAGACAGATATTTCCATAGTAAATATTCCCAGCTGCTATCTTCAGAAGGGATAATTTGATTAACTGGTACGATGTGGAACTGCATTATAAGTGGTTTCTTCAAATTATGTCTCCTACCTACTTAAAGAAAAAAAGCATAAATCATAAACTAATGTCTAGACTATTTGCTTTCCTCAAAAATGATGGCGGGACAGGGTTAACAAATATTGATGGAGAGATAACATGGAGTGATGAGCTCTCAAATTTTGATGTTTATTAAAGAATTTATTGGACGCTTATAGAACAACAACAAATGATCTAGTAAAACAAATGAGATTCAGCTGATCCAGTAAACAAAAGGACAATAAAATTCCAGAAGAGTAGAAGCTGACTATTTTTATTTTTTAAATGCGCTCAAAAGCCATGTTAATATTTCAAAATGAAGAGTTCTAGAAGTAGGAAGCTGTTCAAGTTGAGGCATAGCACTGCTTGAATTGTATTTTATATTATTCATGAATTCATACAATGAACTACCTGGTCACATTAGCAACAGTTTTAAAGAAAAATAACTTTTCATATCACGGAATAAGACAAAGAAGACTAAAAATTGGTGAGAAAATAAATTGTGTATTCTGACACATTTTGTCAGAAAATGAAAACCTGATTTGCAAGCTCCAGTTGAAAAAGGAGTTGGGGAAGAAATTCCTGAAGGAATAAAGTGTTAGTAGAAGAAGTCATTGAGCATTGAGAGATGTTACCCAATAGCCTTTTCCTTCCCTATTATTTCTAACAGGACAAGTGTAAAGCAAACACATGCAGATAGGACAATGAACAACTTCCATAGATTTCAGATATAAAATGAAATGGAAAAAAAAAAGGCTGTCACAGCAGTAAACATTTGGATCCACATCCTGAGATCACAAGAACTTTAGTGAGTTCTCCAGTGCAAAAGGAAAATGAGAGAGAAAAGTTCTCTAAATTCTTTATATTATGCAGAACTTTCCCCCTTCCTAAATTTAAGAGGAGATAACTATGCAAAGGCATTTGATTGTGTGAATCACAAGAAATTGTGGCTAACGTAGAGGAGAATGAGAATCCTAGAACACTTGATGGTGCTTATGCGAAACCTATACTTAGACCAGGAGGCCTTGTCTGAACCGAGAAAAGAAACACTGCAAGGTTCAAAATCAGGAAACATGTATGCTAGGGATACGTCCTATCCCTGTACCTTTTTAATCTGAACAGATCATTCAGGAGACTGAACTCTATAAGGAGGAATACGGCTTCAGGATTGGAGAAAGACTCATCAGCAACCTACATTATGCAGATGACACATCCTTGCTTGTTGAAACTGAGGACCTGTGACATTTGCTATACAGGTTAAGGACTGCAGCCTTCAATATGGATTGAAGTGCAACATCACCTGTGGGCCTACTGGCAGTAGATGGAGAAGAGATTGAGATTGTTAACAGCTTCAGCTTGCTTGGCTCCACAATCAGCACTCATGGTATCAGCAGCCAGGAAAACAAAAGATGAAATGTATTACTCCACTGACAGGGACTTCTTCAGAGTACTGAAGAGCAACAATGTTAGTCTAGAGACTACGGTATGCCTGATCCAGGCCAGGGTCTTTACAATTATATGTTATGCATCAGAATGCTGAACTATGAATAAGGATGATAGGAGGATAAGAATCAGTGTCTTTGAGTTGTGGTGTTAGAGAGAGTATTGAATATTCTACGGACTGCTAAGAGAACTGTCCTAGACTGGGTGAAACCAGGATGCTCCTTGGAAGCAAAGACTTTGACCCTCCATCTCACATCTTTTAGCTCAAAACAAAGAATATCAGAAGGATGTCTAAATGTGTTTTATTGACTATACAAAGACTGAGTAGATCATAATGAAGCAGTCATTCAAACAGAAAAAAAAAATACCATAACAAATCCTTCGTAGTTTAAACTAGAAAAGGTGTATATCAGTGCTGTATCTTTTGACTATACTTTTTAAACCATAAAGTGTTCCCTTGCTCTGTTTGTAAAGTAGCCTCTTTGTCTAGTTATAGGTTTCACATAAGTGCAGTTAAGTGTCCTGAGACTCTGATGGTTCCGTATGCTGAGAAAATTATTTAAGAAGCTGGACTCGATGAAAAATTTGGCATCGGGATCGGAAGGAGACTCATCAATAAATTTCATTAGGCTAATGACACAACCTTGCTTACCAAAAGTGAGGAGGTCTTGAAGTGCTTGCTCCAGAAGATCAAAGACTACAGCTTTCAATATGGATTGCGTTTCAATATAAAAAACCCCATATGTTTGTTCTCTGTACTGGTCTTATAGACAATGTCATGAGAGATGGAGAAAGGATAGAAACAGTCAACATCTTCATCTTAAATCCACAATCAATATGGTTGGTACCATCATTCAGGCAATCAGGAGACATATTGCAGTGGAAAAGTCTGCTGTCAGGGACCTTTCCAAATTACTGATGAGCAATGATGTTAGTTTGAGGACCAAGGTGTGCCTAATTCAGGTCTTTTCAATAACTTGCTATACTGCTGAGAGCTGTATAATCAATGAGGATGACAGAAGAATTGATGCCTTTGAGCCGTGATATTGGAGAAGAATCCTGAATATCTTAGCAATGGCCAAAAGAACAAATAGCTATGTCTTGGAGAAGATGCACCCAGAGTGTTCACTGGAGGCAAGGATGGTGAAACTTCTCCTCACATAATTCTGGCATATTGCTAGAAGAGGCTTTTCATTTGAAAACTGGAAGGATGCTCTCCAAGTTAGGTATTTTCAGTTTCTTCAATGTTGTGATTGTTGTTATATGTGAGAGTTGGAACCGACTCAGAGCCGATCCTCCAGTGGCTTTTCAAAACTTTAAAAAAAATTTTATTACTTTTTATTATTTTTTGTGTATATACTGTCAAATTGGATCTGACTGGCTTCTTGCCACTAGACCACCAGAGCTCCCTTCCAGTGGGTTTTCAAGGGCTGTAAATCCATGTGTGGAGATTGACACAAGAGCTCCTCGATCATTTTATATGCATGCAAAAGCTGGACCATGAATGAGTAAGAAAAGTTGATGCAGTGATTGTAGCAATGAGCTTAAGTGTGTCAGATATTGTGAGGATGGCACAGGTTAGGATAGGGTTCAGATTTGTTGTTCATAGGGTTGCTATGAGTCATACTTAACTTGACAACACTTAATAACAACATCCAATCTGCATGCTAAGAAAATAATCCGAGAAGCTGGACTTTATAATGCCGTCTCAGGATTGAAGAAGATTCATTTACAGCCTACAGTATAACAACATAACATCCTGCAAATAATATAACCTTGTTTATTGGAAGTAAAGAACATTTGAAGCATTTACTGATGAAGATCAAAGACCAATGAATTAAAAACAATTCTTCAGTATGGATTACAATGAAGAAGTAAAAAGATAAGTGGATGCCTTTGAATTATGGTGCAGCCAGAATGATCCTTCGAAGAAAGGATGGTGAGACTTCCCTTCACATACTTTGGGCATGCCATCAGTATGATCCAGTTCGTGGGTATTGCATTTGTGAAGTAGAGCTACTGAAAAAAGAAGATTCTCAATGAGATGGATTGACAAGAAAAGACTCATGCAAGATGGCATAGTAGCTGGACAGTATTTCTTTTTCTTTTGTGAATTGCGTTACCATTAGTCAGAACTGAGTTGACTGTAACAACAAATGCATTATTCTGATGCATATCAAAGACAGAGACTGGGCTTTCTTCATTTGTGAGAACTCTTACTGCCTAGTACAGCATCCAGTAATAAATGAACCATTCTAATGAATAATTATGATGTGATTTGTATATGGCTTTCTAGAGGGAGCTCTCTGGGGGCCAAGCCTTTAAGGACTTTGTATATATATATATACACATTTTTTATGTTTCTATTCAACCCGCAGCTCCTCTACAGGAGAAAAATGGACATTCTCCTCTCATGCTGTTTTCAGCCTCAGAAGCCCGGTCGAGGGTGTGCTATGAATTGGTTTCAACTCAGCAGCGAGAGAGAAAAATGACCATCTAGAAGTACTAGCTACAAAAAACTTTTGTATGATAAACTAAGGATCTTTGCTTGGTTAAAAAGAGGTTTTTTGTTTTGTTTTGTTTTGTTTTTACCATAACCACCACCTAGAAAACAAGTTCATCTGCGCAATCTGAACCTCAAAAGGGCATTCTGATTTTCCCAATACAATTAAATGTTGGGGCTAATGAGGCAGTGACAGTATTTCCTTTATAGAAACAATTTTTCAATTATATAGGACAGTGGCATCTAATGACTACTACCAACACAAAATCACTGGGCGGCCAGCTTCTATTTTATGCAGCAAGGTTAGCAATTATTCTGTAACACTTAATTTCCTGTTACTAATGCTTTCCCAAAAGCACTTAAGCATGATGGCCTTATGAATATAGTTATTAGTGGAACTGCGCTTGGTGTTTGGATTCTTTTGGAAATAAGATGGAGATAATATTCCTCCAAAGGTTACTGTTCACATAACAAGTCATTTTGTCAGTAGGCCTGAGTTTCAGCTAGCTGTCATTAGAGTAGCTTGTTAGGCAATACAGGACTTTGTAGCTGGGTCAGAGCCATTGAAGTCTGGGGCAAGGTTACTAAGGTAACAAATCTGTCCAAAGTCTTCTCTCAGCATCAACCTTTCATCTTGTTAAGTTTATATAAGCAAAGCATTGTGAGGAGAATACTAATATACTAAATAATGGAAACGATTGTTTGATAGGTATGGGTTTCCTCTCCTTTATACAGATTCAGCAGTATATGTGTGTTCATGGAAATGAGCTAAATTGTCGTCTAGGGTCCATATATTGTTTATATTAGCATTTGAGACCTGTGGCACTACAAGTTTGTTATTTTTATGTGTTGTCATTTTTATGTGACCTTGCCCTGTCCTGAGCCAGTCTCACTACATAGTAGGATTTAATTCAAAAGTACGTATTGATTGAGGGCCCACTTGATACTCGAATTAGTTTTTCAGAGTAACATTTGAATCTAAAATAATTAGGTTCTAAGGAAATTGGTAGCCCAGTGGGAAGGAGTTGCACTACCAAGCCAAAGGCAGGTGGTTCAAATCCAATAGCTATTCTAGGGGAGATGATGAGCTATCTCCTTCTGTGTGATTTACAGAGCCTAAACACCTGCTGGGAGGCCAGCTATCAGTTGGTTCCAACTTGGCAGCAATGAGTGAGGTAGAGAAGAAAATTGTCGTTTACTGTAACTTCCAAAGAACCTAAATTCATTGAGATAAAGTAACTTTAGTTCTTGTGTTAAGGAGTGATGGCTAGATGCAGTAAGTTAGATATATTACATATACAGATATACTGATAGACAGCAAATCTCAGGAGCTGCATTGCTAAGAAGTTGGCACTTTTCTGACCCTTTGTCTATTTGGATAGGAGTAGTTGTTTTCCCCACTACAAGCCCATCGAGGTGGCACTGGACGTTAGCAAACAGCCAGAACTGGTAACTGCATTGCTGAGAAGTTGGTGCTGCCCAAAGCTGTTCTCTGCTTGTGCATAAATAGCTGCCTCTCAACCAGCTACATCTGAAGAGGAGATGCAGGTATGCTAGCACTTCAGCATCAAGAACTGTGAGCTGCATTATTGAGAAGTTGATACTTCCCTAAACCCTTGTCTGCTCAGGTGGGAACAGCCCCCTTCACAAACATTCTGGGAGAGAGGGGAGAGGTGCATGGCCATTAACAACCACTAAGACTTAAGGGCTACACTCTTGGGACTTTGTCACTTTTATGGGGCTTTTCCCTGAGCAATATATCCCACTGAGCATTCCTGGGACTTTGCCAACTCCTAGGGGAAACTTACCTCCCTCTTTGCCAATCAAACTATCAGACAGGTCAGAGAAGCAGTGTCATCACAACTGGGCAAAAGGAAATACCCCAGCTCCTTGTCTTCAAAAGACAAATGGATGAGAAGTTGCCAGAAGAAACAGAGACTATATCTGCCCATAGACAAGCATTAGGGGAGACTGCCAATGCAAAACTCAATTGAAAGAAAAACTTTAAGTCTGCAACTTATCAGTGACATCACAAAGATAAGGAACTGTCAACAACCTACTCAGATACAACAAAACCCACCTCACATATATAAAGAAGAACCTTATATAATATCAAGAAAGCAGTCACCTTCAAATGTTGTTATGTGCCGTTGAGTCACCTGTCACTCATAATGACCCTATGTACAACTCTAAACCCTGCTCTAACCTGTGCCAAATATTATGAAAAGAAAAAACAAAACAAAACAAACCTTCTTCTTAAAAAGTTGATCATTTCTTACTCAACAAAAACTCCAGAGATAAGGAGGCAGAAGAAATATATTGATACGAAGTTATATGATAATCTAGTAAACAAGTTACAAATGATAGAAGAATTAAAATCATAAGTAAATAGATACAAGTATGTTTTAAAAATCATCACAAGACAGAGTACAATCGAGACAGTACTGGGAATAACAGAAATGCATGAAAATGCAATCTAGAATACCAAGGTCAAAGTGGCAGAATTTCTCAGAGTGCTGAAGGAACGAAAGAGCAGTCTAGAAGAGACAGAATGGAAAGTCAATGGTCTCTGAGATCAGAGAAGATAAGGGCCTAAATGGTGAAGGAAGAATGTCAGTGTCCCCAGGCCTTACCCGTAGGCCTAACTATTCTGTGAAAAAAACTGGTGATTTTCGTATCCTGATAAGGTGACTAGATGACCAGATCCTAATAAGGTCCCGGGCCTGATCACACATTGACAGGACCCCTGCCACCAAATTCTGGAGCAAATTACCACCCTCTCTAAATCTCCCTAAAAGTCACTATAAAAAGAAACTGTCTTTGTCTCCTGTGCGCCACTTTGATCCTCTCTGCCAGTTGTCACCTGGAGTCCCTCTCAGACCAGACAATAAAGGCCTATTTGTTTCTTGGAACCAACTTCTTTCTTTATCTCTTAACTCTTTTTTCTATTTAATAAATGGAAACTTATAAAAAGGAAAAAAACAGAAGGAAAATGAAGAAAATATTAGAATCATGTAGGATAACATCAAATGGAACAATATAAAGATGATCAGAATTTCAGAATAGGCTCAGGAGAAGGAAAGGACTTAAGAAAATTGGAGGGAGTACTAGGAAAAAATTCCTAGGTGACATGAAACATGAAGAAATCCACATTCTGGAAGCTTAGTGAACTCCAAACAGATTAGACCCCAAAAGAAAAACTACAAGACACATCACAGTCAAATTCTCCAAAATAAAAAATAAGGATAGAATACTGAAAGCAGCAGGAGAAATACAGAGTCACCTACAAAGGAGAACCAATTAGATTAAGCTAAGACTTGTGAGCAGAAACCATGTGAGCAAGAAGACAGTGGGATAACGTGTACAGAAGTCTGAAAGAAAACAATTGCCAGCAAAGGATCCTGTAACCAGCAAAATTGTTCATCAAATACGAAGGAGAAATTTGCAGAAAGGCAGGAAATTAAGGAATTTGTGTAAACAAGAACAACTCTACAGGAAAAACTAAGGGAAGTCCTTAGCATTAGTACATTTAAAGGAAAATGGATGGACCAAAGTAATCAGATACAACAGAAAAAGGAACACAGAAAAATGGTAAAACTTGGTATATAAATAATTACACTTAATGTGAATTGCTTAAACATACCAATTAAATGGGGGGTGGAAGAGTAGCAGAATGGATAAAAAAATAAATCATGTCAATATGTTCCCTACAAGAAACATATCTAAGACAAAAAGGGGAAAGATAGACTAAAAATAAAGACTTGAAAGCTTTTAAAAAAAAAAATGAAGAAAGAAACCTTTTTTTTTACTTTTTTTTAGGTTGTTTATTTTTCATTTCAATGACCATCTACAGAGATTTTGGGATTCCATTCATTCATTGTTGCACCCTTCTCCACGCACAAACCCCTCCCCCCTCCC
>NW_006399818.1:5586782-5604217 GCF_000299155.1 Elephantulus edwardii
TCCATCCATCATGAAATTGCTAACTGGTCCAGCGGTGAGAATCTTTGTTTTCCTTATGTTGAGCTTCAATCCATATGAAAGACTACAATCCTTGACCTGTAAATATAGCCAGAAATTCACAAGCAGGAGAGGCACAATTGACATATGGGACTTTCTAAAAATGAAGTCCTTGTATGCATCAAAAACTTTTTCCAATAGGGTTTAAAAAAAAAAGCCTACAGATGGGAGAAAGAAATTTAGCAATGACATCTCATATAAGGGTCTTATAACAGAAGCATACACCATATACCAGGGCTTCCACAAGAAAAAGATTTATTATCCAATAACAAAATGGAGAAAATATATTAAAAGACAAAGAAAAGACATTAAGATGGATGGTCAATAGACACATGAGAAAGTCTCAGAATCCCTAGCAGTCAGAGATGCCAACAATCAAACAACAATGTTCTATACTTTCTCATCCCAGTTACAGTAGCAACAGCAGTAGCAGTAGCAAAATTTAACAGAACAAGTATTAGATGTTGGAGAGGATGAGTAGAGGGTGGAATTCTGATGCACAGCTGATGGGATTGCAAAATGGTGCAACCACTTTAGAAGGAAATTTGGCACTTGTTTAAAAAGCTGAACATAGAATTCCCATATAAGCCAGTGATTCAAATGCTAGGACTATACCCAAAGGAAATGAAAACTGAGACATGTATACCTATGTTGATAGAAACCTTATTCCCAACACAAGAAAATTGATACCAGCCCAAATACTCATCAACAAACAAATTATTTGAAAATTGTAGTACATTCACAATATGGAATACTATGCAACACTAAGAAACAAGTCTCATAACTAACTCAGTCTCATAAGGACAAATACTGCATAAGACTGTTATTGTAAAGATTGATAGATAAATAGTAAGATATGTATAAATGTCCAAAATGGTCAAGGGATGGGGAGTAGGAAAAGGGAAAGGGTGGCAATCACTAGGATAGCAAAGTTTAATGGGCAGATTATAGGTGTATGTGAAGAAATAGGAAAGATCCAGTGGGGACTAGAAAAGATGCATAGATCAATAGTAATTAATTATATAAAATACAATGTATCAGTTTGCTCGGCTCCACGGTCAATACTCTTGGCACCAGTAGCCAGGAAATCAAAAAAAGTATTGTGATGGGAAAGTCTGTGGTTAGGGACCTCTCTAAAGTACTCAAGAGCACCGGTGTCTCTCTGGAGACTAAGGTGTGCCTGATACAGGCCATGGTCTTGGCAATCACTTCTTATGCATCAGAGAGTTGGACAATGACTAGGGAGGGTAGAAGGAGAATTGATGCCTTTGAACTGTGGTTCTGGAGAAGAGTATTGAATGTTCCATGGACTGCCAAGAAAACAAACAGATCCATCCTGCAGAAGGTTAAACCAGGTTACTCCTTGGAAACAAGGATTCTGGGGCTTCGTCTGACATACTTTGGACATGTTGTAAGGAGAGACAGGTCCTTGGAGAGGGACATCATGCTTGGTAGGGTGGAGGGACAGCACAGGAGGGGAAGACCCTCTATGAGGTGGATTGATTCAGTGACTGGGGTAATCAGGATGGGTGTGTCAGAGGCAATGTGATTGGCACAGGATAGAGCAGGGTTTAGGGCTGTTGTATATAGGGTCGCTATGAGTTGCAAACGACTTGAAGGCACATAACAACAACAACATAAGAATGGTTATATAAAACATAGTGTAAATGAAAGATTGTATAAAGCACAATGCACATGATGAAACACAAATTAATTTTTGTATGCAAACCAATAAAAACTTAAGTGTGTGTGTGTGTGTATGTGTGTGTGTGTGTGTATCTCAATGATTACTAGGGTCTTGTTAAAAGGACACAGAGGACACTTAGAGGATCCCAGTGGCCTAAGATGGAACAGTTAAACTATAAAGAAGTAATGGTAACAATTGATTGCACCACATCAAATACATAAAGATCTATGTATTCACAATGAATTTTTAAAAAAAAATTAGCAACTATTGAAAGTTGCTAAGGCCATCAATTCATTCCTCTGGAAATTAAGAAATAATGGTAAAATGAAGTATATATCATAACTTTCCTGTATGAAGTTTCTTTTCATGTGGCCAAATTATTAGAGGGAATAAAGCAATTTGTTCTCTTAAATCATTTGTTTAAAAAAAATGTGCTTAAAAATAGTACCAGCTTGTAATTGCAGAAGAAAATACTAACATTTTTTAAATCACTATTTTGTAACTGGTCTACTGGTAAGAAGCTACACTGCAATCTCAGAGGTATGCTGTTCAAATCCACCAGATGCTCCACAGGAAAAAGATGGGCAGTCTCCTCTCATGCAATTAAACTGTCTCTGAAAACCCACTAGAAGGTTAGTAATGGGTCGGTTCCAAGTCAACGGTACACAACAAAAACACATATATACACAGAGTGAAGTAACAGTTGTAGTCAGCTTGACAGCATATAATAACAATAGTGAGATAATAAGGATCCCAGGTGTATGTGTTGTATGTTGGGCTGTCAGTTGAAAGGTTGGTGGTTCGAATCCATCAAGTTCTCCATGAAGGAAAGAGAGGTAGTCTTCTGCCATAAAGATTTGCAGCCTTGAAAAACCAACAGTCACTATGAGTCTTGACGGCAGTAGAAATAAAAGAATGGACTTAGATATTATTTGTTAGAAGATACCAGAACTATTCATGAAACTGGACTCTGTGAAGAAGAATATAACATCAGGATTAAAGGAAGACTCACCAACAACCTGCACCATGCAGATGGCACAACTTTGCTTGCTGAAACTGAGGAGACTATGAAGCACTTGCTGCATTAGGTCAAGAACTACAGTCTTCAGTATGGATCACATCTCAGTTAAGAAAGCAAAGATCCACATCACAGAACCAACAGTCAACATTTTAATATATAGAAAAAGGATTGAAGGTGTCAATGATTTCATCTTGTTTGTATCAACAATCAACACCTTTGGTACCAGCAGTCAGGAGATAAGGAGACATAATGCACTGAACAAGGATGCTGTCAGGGTTGCTCCAAAATGTTAAAGAGCAATGATGTCAGTTTGAAGACTAAGGTGTAAGTTTTTAAGGTCATGGTCTCTCAATCACCTTCTATATATCAGAGAGCTGACAATGAATAAGGATGACAGAAGAAGAATTGATGTCTTTGAATTGTGGTGCTGGGGAAGAGAACTGCATATCCTGTGAACTAAAAAAACAAACAAACAAACAAAAAACCAAAGAGATATGTCTTTGCAAAATGAGTTAGAGTGTTCCTTGGAGGGAAAGGTGATGAAACTTCATCTTTCATACTGTGGACATGGCTCTTCCTTGGTAAGGAACATCATGCTTGGAAACATGAAGAGTCAGAGAAGGAGATGAAAATCCCCAATGAGATGAATTGACATGGTGACATTAGCAATGGGCTTTCAGTATGTCAGAGGCTGAGGATAGGGTAGGGTTCAGGTCCACTCTTCATAGGGTTGTTGTGTGAGTACTTGACTTGACAACACCTAACAACCACAACCAGAACTATTAGGTAAAATGTTGATGTTGTTGTTGTTGTTGTTGTTAAGTGCCATCGAGTCGCAGGCCACTCACAGCGACCCTATGAAGAAGAGTCCTCAATGCTTGGGTGCCTTTCATCCTCTCTCCAGGTTCATAGGATTTCCGGAGGCAAGCTATTATGGAAGTGGATGCCACTCCTCCTTCCAAGAAAATGTTGATAGAGGACCTTAATTAAGGGAGGTATCAACTCCTGAGCTCACTAACTGATCATATCATGACTAAATATGGAATATTTAGACATATTATCCATTACATTCATCATGTAAAATAATGGGGCATGCACACTTTTTCTAAAAAGTAGTCATACTGGCAAATATTGAACCTGAATCTAATAAACCATTCAGGCTGGCAGCAGCAAGGAGCAGAGGAAGAAGTTAAGCAACAACATAATCCCAAAACTGGGACATTTTGAAGACAAACAATGCCACTTCTTCAACAGATCAATAGCATAAGAAGAAAGTGTACAAGAGAGCTGTTTTAGAATAAAAGAGCCTTAGAGACAGAACAATCAGATACAATACGTGGAACTTTTTTGGCTCCTGAGTTAAATCAAATGTAAAACAACATCTTGGAGAAAATTGAGGGAGAAAATTAATATAACTTAGATAGTAAAAATTTTTGTTCATCGTGTGCAGCAAAGAACTACTCAGTAGTTATGTTTTTAAAAGGTTCTTACCACTTAGAATTGCATTCTAAAATATTTGCCAAAGGGGGATACGGGGAGGCTGGATAAAACAAAGATAGAAAAAGGCTGACAATTGCCGAAGATAATTGAGTTTATGAGGTTTAAATTATGCTGCTCTTCCTATTTTGGTTTATGTTTGAAATTTTCCATAACAAAAGTAAACTATGTATGCATATATATTTATTACATATGTACGTATATTCTCCTGAAAACCAAATCACAGTGTTGGAATTGTCTAGCAAATATAATTTGGAAGCAGCAGCAGCACCTGCTCCTTGTTTATGTAATATATTCTCAATTCTGGCAAGATTCTATGTTGAGTGGAAACAGCTAAAATGTCAGGTTAAAAAGCTCATCGTTTTCCTCACTTTTACTCTGAAAAAAGATGTATCAGTCCCTACACGTCGGCTGAACTCTGAAACTGATCTATCTGTGTCTGAAAATATGAACAAAGAACTTAAAAGGTTAAAAAATCACTATCATCAGATGAAGTTAGGCAACTTAGTAACCAAGCATGCTAAACCCTTTAACACCAGCATTAACTTCTGGGTGCCCTGAGCTTTCTGTGAGTTTGGGTTACCATCAACTGAGATCGCTTCCTTACCAGCCACACACTCTGATTTTGTCAATACGTAGACCTGACAGAACGAAAGACTGGAATCACACGACCATTCTTTATAATGATATGGACAGAAAAATTTCAAAATAAATATTTGTTGGATGTCAATTAAGGACAAAAGAGCTTCTTTTTTTTTTTTTACAAAAGAAAAGTTAGAAAGAGATTATTTGTAAAATGACAGTAACAATATATTGAGTTCTTACAAATCAATACTAAGACTAACACACCAATAAAAAAATAAACAAAAATTACAAATTCCATACATGAAGCATAAAATACCAAGGAATATTTTTAAAAATCATCTAAAAACATTTTTAAGGTCAACATCAATATTAATCAATTGATACCAAGTAAGACAAAGAAATTCCATTTTTCTATCAAATTGCCAAATGTTTTAAATGATGAAAAGTATTGACTATTTTAGGAAGCAGGAATAAAAACTGGTCCAGCCTTTTTGAAGGTCAAGTTAACTAAATGTATCAAAATAATTCTATTTGAGCCAATGATTCTACTTCTCAGGATTAATTCAAAGGCAAGGGGAAATGGACAAATAATTAGAATAAAATTCATTCCAGTGCTGTGTATGGCAGTAAAAATATAAAATAGCCTATATCAAACAAGAATAATTGGTTAAATAAAATATGATATATGCATGAGATAAGACTCAATGTTCCCATTAAAACCATATAAAAGAATACAATGATTCAGAAATGTGTTTATCTTATCCTGTCAAGTATAACTATAAGGTCATAAAGTTATAAAGAAGTTTCATATGTGTTTATTATGTAAATATATGCAAAAATCATTATTTTTAGAAAGGGCAACCAGTACTCTGTTTCATTAATGGGAATAAAATTCTTTTTACCCTTTCCTTTTCGTTTGTCTACATTCCGCAAAGCTTTAACAGTGAACGCAGAGCAGTAAAAGCTACTTTTTAAAAGAGAGTGCAAAGAAAAGCTAAGCACTAACTTCCATAACTCCAACTGTGCTCAATTGTTCTTTTACTCAATCTGGGTTTATTGTCCCCTATTTCCTCACTGATGGAACATAGGAGGGAAGGCACAGCCTCGCCATTTCTACCTGCTGGCTCCACCAAGAGGCCCAGGGAGGAGTCTTGCTGGTAACCAGGCACTGAGTGTGGGAAGCCTCCATCACTCAAGTTGCTATACTTAGCCTTTCATTTTATCCCGAGTTTGTTCCTGCAATGTCAGCCGCTCTTTATCTTCACTCCCTGGCTGGAACTAAAACAACCAACATGGAGCCCCTGTGTTCTTCTCTCTCCTGCCCGTAGTCCCTTATCAGAAATATCCTACCGCCGAAAGACTTATCTATCTAGCCTGACCTCCATTCCAATAAATGTTTAATCTACTGGCTACAATTTTCCCATAACCTCATGCTCCTGTTTCTAGGGCAAATCGATGTTACTACTTAGCTGCATCCATTGGAGGCTCTTAAAGGCATCATGTCTCTCTCTCTTCCCTCCCCCCCAACCACCACCCTTTGGTCAATTTGTTTTAACTATCTGAGCTAAATAAACTGGTTTGAAACATGGGGGAATATCACTTTAAGTTTCTATCCTTGTGATAGGGCAGCAAGAATGTACGCTGCCACCCGAAAGGCACGCGGTTCAAATCCACCAGCTCTTCCAGGGGAGAGAGATGGGCGAGCTCCTGTTATGCCGTCCACAGTCTCTGAAAAGGCGATAGAGGGTCAGCTAAGAGTTGGTTTCAACTCAATGGCACATAACAACAATGACATCTGGAGCTCTGGTGGCCTAGTTGGTAATAATTGTACTGACACACATGGGTTTGTAATTACCTGAAGAGCAACAACTAGTTTGGGTTTTGTTTAGTTTTGTTTTGTTTTTTGTTTTGTTACTAGGTGTTGTGAGTAGCAAGTTAGTCCCTTGCATATACTTTTTCATTGCTGAAACCAACTCTTAGCTGACCCTCCAGTAGATTTTCAGAGGCTGTACATCATAAGGGAGGAGACTGCCCCTCTTTCTCCTGCGGGACATCCAGTAGATTTGAACTGCTGGCCATTTGGTTGACAGCATACTTCCTTACTGCGAGGCCACTAGAGGCAAAAAAAAAAATATATATATATATATATATATAATTCCACATAGACTACCAAAAGAACAAATAAACTTATCTTGGAGAAAGTGCTGGCAAGAATGGTGAAACTTTATGTCTCAAGCTTTGGACATATGATCAGGAGGGAGCACATCCAAGATAGTGAGGATAGAGCAGGGTAGTTTGTGGACTATTTGACACTCTTCTCTAATGCTACAATTCAGAAGTGTTTCAAAAGATAGAGTACTAGAAAGGCTCATTGCCAGTTCAGAAAATTGAGTCTTGCAAAGATGTTAGGCGATGCCTTTCTGTATAGTAGACAACCAGAGAATGACGCAGCCCATGGGAGCTGGATGTGAATTCCCCGGGCATCTCGCACCACATACACCAAGAGCTGAAGCATAACCCTGTCACGCTGCTAACAAGGGTGATGACACGCCAAGACTGCTTGTTAAGCAAGTATTTAAAAAGAGGCACAACAGAAAAAGAGTAACAAATACCCTGAAGTAATAAAAAAAGTAGCAGAGACTTCAGTGGAGAAAGAAAACATGAATCTTCCAGAATATGGTCCACATATCAACAGCATCAGGACTATTTGCTCAGTCATACACACTCCTAGCAATTAGTAATAATTACCACTCATTAGCTCGTTAGTGACAGGGGCAACCATCAAAACATCCATGGTTTTTAGTCAGAAGTTCAGTAAGTTAGAACACTGACTGGGCTTTGATACTTTGGCCAGGTAAATTCACCTCTATGTATCCTCAGCTATAAAATAGGAAAAGTAACTCTCACCTCCTCATAAGGTAATTAAGATTTAAACTGAATAAATGGGTGAAGCATTGACCAGAGAAGCTAGAATATAATGAATGTCCAAAATGTTTATTATAAGAAAATATTCTTTTTACGTTAATAATTCTACTAACACAAATGTCTTCATTGCTGAGTGTACCTTAGTCATTCCCAGAAAGCCCTACTGTCTTCTCCTTTAATCCAGCCAGGGTGCTAGATTAATGGAAATGAAGCAGCTAGAATGGAAATAGTAAGGTTGTTGAAACGCATTGTGAAAAAGATAGCCAATGTCACTGAACAATATGCATAGAAATTGCTAAACATGGGTCTCATTTACTGAGAAAACTTTTACTCAATACAGTATTTTTTAAAAAAGAACCTTTTCAAGAGTCAATAAATAAAATTAGTAAAAGTAAATAGATCCTAATTAAACATTCCTAGTCATCATTCTAGGATCTGGAATGATTAGAACCGTAGGAATATAGTCACCTCATAGAATGTCATCTCAGTGGGGGAAATTCAAATGATATTCGGTAAGTACTGGTTAAGTACTGGACCGAATGACGAAGTCCTCAAAGAGATAAGAGCCAGCACAATGGGGTAAAGAAAAAGAACACTCTCTTCTAATTCCCTTTGTTGTGTTGTTAGGTACTGTCAAGTTGAGTACAACTCATAGTGACCCTATGAACAACAGATCTGATCCCTGTTCTATCCTGTGCCAATCTCACAATCTCTGACACATTCAAGCCTATTGCTGCAGTGACTGTTAATCCCCTTGGTCAAAGGTCTTAACCACCCCTCCACTTTTCCAAGCATGATGTTCTTCTCCAAAGAATAGCCTCTCTTAACAACATGCAGAAAGTATGTGAGACAAAGCTTCACCATCCTTGCCTCCAAAGGGCACTCTAGCTACACCTTCTCCAAGACATATCTGTTCTCTAGGCACTCCATGGGATATTCAGAACTCATCCCAAGCACCACAGTTAAAAGGTATCATCTTGCTCTTAACGCAAACTCTGAACTCCAAGCTGCTAGTCTCATGGACACAATTATAATAGCAATAATCAACAGGTAAGTATGTCATTCCAGAATTAGGATCACAATGCATATATCCTGGAGGACAACGTTTTGTCTTACCTTGTTGTTATGTGCCATCCAGTAACTCCCAAGTCCTAGCAACTCCATGTGACAGAGTAGAACTGCCCTAGAGGCTTTTCTGGGCTTTAATCTTCAAGAAAACAGATTTCTACTTCCTTCTCCCACGGAGCTGCTGAGTGAGAAGTGCCAAGCCCTTGGGTAAACAGCCAAACACTTAACCACTGTACCACTAGGGCTCCTTTGGCTTGCCTTCAACTTATTATTTCTTTTTTTTCATTTCCCTTTCTGAATATAATTCCTGACCATCTCCCAAGAAGATGTAAGTAACAAGTTAACAAGCATAGACGTGATCAGTTAGTATATCAATCCTGCTGGGTTCCTTAAATCAAGTCGTGTTTTGACTAATAAGTACCCCTTTCTGTCATCTGCAATGGCTTGTGTGCATCACAGAGTTATTTGCAAGTTAATATACATTAAACTCACATATGCCCACACACATTACTTCTGTGTGTCAGGGGACCTCAAGAGATAATACATCCATCTTCATTTGTGACAGTGTATGCATCCATAGTTCATAAATGGTGATAAATGAATTGTCATACCGTCCCAATGGTATAATACACTTATCCCCCATTCCTGCCATATTAATACATGTTCATTTCAGCACCAGTCAAATCTTTCAAATGAGCAAGCCGACATTTGCCTCTTTTGGTAGCCACAGATGAATGCTAATTCCACCTCCTAACGCCCAGTGTCATTTGTTTGGGCTGTAAATCAATAGTGAAAGACAAGGACTGAAAGAGTAATAATAATTTCAACTCATTATGCCTCTCTGAGAAGCTAGGGTAGATTGAAATGGAAAATTCTTCCTGAGTTCATATGTACATTTTCACAAATGCAGGAAGAGGAAGCCCTGGGCGCCTGAGCCACGCTGGTGTGGGCCGACACGGGGGAGGAGAGGGTAAAGCAAAGGGAACTTGCAGGCTGATGGATATGCCCATGAACTGTTTTTAAAAGCCATCTAATTGATGTGTTTATCACTTTAGCATCTGCCTTGTATTAAGTGATTATTCATTAATAATTTCTATCCTGGCTGTGGTTTTAAGAGCCAGCACTCAATTTTTCAGACACTAATGTAACGGAGACTTGCATTTGCCTTCTTTTTCTGTTTTTGTTGTTTTTGTGTGCCTTCGAGTTGAAACCTACACATGGCAGCCCTCCAGTGGGTTTTCAGAAGCAGTAAATTGCATGGGAGGAGATTGCCTGTCCTTTCCTACCAAGCAGCTGGTGGATTTAAACCACATATCTGTATGGGCCTGGTGGATAGAAAGTTATGGACCATGTCAAAAGGGTGATTTTAATCTGTGGCCCTCAGGCCTGGTTTTAATTGTTTTTGGTCAAACAGTCTTCTAAGTGGTATAGCACTGGTCCATCCACTTGCTCTACAGAGGTAACTTGTGGTTGCTGTGATGCTAAACACTGTGACATTGTTGTGTCAAATGTGGTAATGGTTACCCATGGTGGACAGCGTTTGGTGGAGCTCCTCGACTAAAACAAGCTTGGCAGCAAGAGTGCCATCCACCTCCGAAATAGCCTGCCTCTGGAAACCCTATGAACTTAGAGAAATTACGAAAGTTATAAAAACAAGTGTTCAGGGCTTTCATTCATAGGGTCACTATGAGTCGTCCACGACTTGATGGCACTTAACAACCACCACCTCTGTGTCAGGAGCATGCCTTTAGGACTGCAGCACTGCTTTTTCACACTAGGCCACCAGAGCTCCTTTGGCTTCTTCTAAGGTGTGTGATACCTCTCTGCTCTACCATAGCCCTACAGCACCTGCACGCTGTGATGAGTAGCAAAAAGGAGAACATACACGCATACACCCTGGGGTCACTGAATGTCTTTGCCAAAAGAGGAACTTAAAGATTGAGGGCTCCATCCTACCCACCCATCATCTCTGCCTTTTCTCCTTACTGCCTCCCCCTACTCTCATCCTCCTCACCACTCTACCTCCCCTTTCCTTTCATGTCTCAGAGCTTTTCATTGTTTGGTTGTTAGATGCTTTGGGGACTAGAGAGATGGAAAGTGACAGATAAAATGAGGAGCTGCATTGATTGGATCTCATTAACTAGCTCACACTCAAGGTTTTGTCTCACATACTTTGGCCATGTTGCTAGGAGGCCCCAGTCCTTGGAAGAAGACATTATGCTGAGAAAAGAAGAGGTACAATAAAAGAAAAGACGACTCATGAGATGGATTGACACAGTGACTGCAGCAATGGGCTCAGCAATGGTGGAGATCATATAAGGATGGTGTAAGACAGGACAAGGTTTCGATCCATTGATCATAGGGTTGCTTAAAGTCACAATCTACTCAACGGTGCCTAGCTACATAACATGTTCCTGCTAGGAAAGATAATTGCACACAAGTTAGTTGTTTGAAATAATTCTGATCACTCACCCTAAAACCTAGAGCGTGCATGACCTAGTTAAACCAGCTCTCAGATAAGACTATCCTTGTATGTTCTGTGCATTGTAATCTGACACCAAAATGCTAGAAAAACAGAAATCGAAATTCTGAACTGTGAACCCAAGACTCTGCTTCTCTGGTGGTTTGAATTCACCAGTGACTCCAAGTTAGAAAGATGGGTGACCTCCTCTTACGTAAATCACAGCCTTGGAAACCCAATGGAAGGTCATCAATGAGTTAGTTCTCAGTTGATACTAGTGAGAGGGGTTTGGGCTTGGTTTTTTCGTTCTGTTTTGTTTTGTTTTTCCTTTTGTTTTTATGTGCCCAGAGCAGACAATCCCTGGCAATTTTTCCTAGATCCTGAACTGTACCATTGACCACCTTGGTGGCATCCTTGGTGGTAATGTCCTGAGAAAGAGACTTTGGGACACACTCCTCCTTGGTCAGAGTTCTGCACACTTCATGAGCTCTGTTTATTTAATCCTTTGTTTGCCTAGACTTAACATTCTAATGCAATGTTCTGGGGTTTTGGTTTGGTTTGGATTTTTTTTTTATTCCAAATATGAAAACAAGACTTAGTTGGAAACCAAAAGTCAAACCTTCCAGAATTGTTATGCATTTAAAAAAAAAAAACCAAAACCAACCTCTTCTCAATCACACCTCTACTGGGGACTAACAGGTGGTCCTGGGACACAGCCAGGACTGACTGGAGAGTTCAGTCAAAACCAAACAAAGAACAGGTGAAGCTGCTCCGAGGGGTGGTCTCCCGGGCTGCTGCCTGCACAACTCTGTGAAAAGAACACTGGAGGAAAACACTGACCTGACAAAGTCAGTGATTTATAATCTCTCATTCCCATAAAACGACTCTCGTTATTCTTGGGAGTTTAGACTGTGGAGCGAGCTGTAATGGGCCACTGGGCTAAAAATGAAGTGCAGATTTATTTCTATAATCACAACCAGCCAAACCCTTCCCTGGGAAATAAGTAACTTGGCTTTTCAAGTGTTGGGATACCTTTGGAATCCTGGAGATTTATCTTTGGGATTGAGTGCCTCTGTTGCTCAGGGAAATGCTAACCGTTTGAGTTGTAGATGGTCCCATCAGTGAACTAGGGGGTGTTGGAAAGACAACAGAGAGGCAAGCCCTGCCTCCCGGTTCACATTCAGGCCTCAGAACAGAAATGGTAAGTAAACAGCCATTATAAATACATCAAATGCTGGGCTGAGAGGCTTCCGGATACAGCTGCTGTCCAGGAGACCGAGGAAGCTCAGCCTGAATGTAAATTGAAAGTCTGAAATTGAACTTGAACCATTGTAGCCCTCTACACTCATGCTGCTTTTCTTGCTACTCAAAGAATCATAAGGTCTAGACAATATTCAGGCATCATTTTAGAGCTTTGAATCTTGAGAGTTAAGGTAAAAGAGAGACAGCCTAAAAAAAATAAAGTAAATAAGTAAATAAATAAGAACCGCAGGCTCCTTCGCTAACTCCTGGCTCAAAGCACATTACATTATACCGCCCTTGCTTCGGCACACAGGTGATCAAGCAGCCATTGCCTCTCTCACTAATGCTTCTTGGCAGATGTCTTAACTCATAACAAGTTCATTTATTGCCCATGTGCATGCAAATGACCTCTTCCTGACTTCCTTCTGCTTCATCTTTAATGAATCTTCCCATCTCTTGACTTTGTACAATAGCGGAGGGTACTTCAGGCAGTTTCTGAGCTGGAGACAGCAGCAAATCTCCATTTTCAGAATTAGCATTGTGTTCACAGAGCAGAATGCAAAAAAATGAGAGCACGAGAGAGCTGGAAAGATTTGGCAGCCAGAACTTCTTTACACCCCACTTTACATACAAAAGGCGCTCTGGGAGCATAGTTTGGACAGTGACACAAAGGCTGAGTCTCTCTGGAAGTTCAAACCCTCCAGTGACTCACTCTGTGGGAGAAAGATGAGCAATCTCCTCCCCTGTGACTTACAGCCACAGGAGCAGCATCACTTCCTAAACCACACGCCTCCGGAAACCCTATCAACTCTGATAAATGTCAGTAGTTGTGGAGGGGCTTCAAGCCTTTTGTTTGTAGGGTCGCTATGAGTCATGCTTGACTAGAAAGCAATCAGCACCATCAACAAAACCCACTAGAGGGTCAGCTATGAGTCAATTCTGTCTTGAAAGCAGTATATGTGTTTATATATTTTTTTAAAGGGGGGTAGTTTGGGGGTTATAGTCTATAGCAAGAGGCACTACAAACTAACTGGTTGTCTCCAACAATTCAAATCCATCCACAAGATGCTTGCTGGCAAAAAGATGGGAAGTCTCCTCCTGTTGGGATTTATAGAGTCAATGTAGAGTCAAATTAATCCAGAACTACTGAGATAGTGGGTGCTGTGGAGGTTTGTTTGTTTGTTTGTTTAGGAGTTGGGTTTTGTCATTTTTTTTTTTTATATATACAAAGGCACAGGGGAAAGACGTGTCAATCTACTTCCTCAAAGATTTATAGATTTAGAAATCCAAGCAGCAGTTCTACTCTGTCCTTCAAAGGTGTGATCAGTCAAAATCTGCACAATGACAGTAAGTTTCTTTTGGGGACTTTATACACAAAGGAATGGGGCAGCTGTTAAGCACTTAGTTGCTCCCAAAGTTAGCAGTTCAAGTCTACCCACAGAAGGCTGGGGCACGGGGGTGGGGGGAAGGAGAAGGTCAAGGTGATGTACATCTGAAAATTCCAACAGAGTTCACTTCTATTCTGACACACGTAGGTCGCTACAGTAACTGGCGTTGGGGACAGAAATCACTGAAGCCCAGTGGGCATACGTGAATTGTACAAAGACACTAAAGAAGTCAGTGGCAGAGTCGGCAGTAAAAGCCAATTCTAGTTCTGTCAGTTAGCTCCTTATGACACTTTCGAGGACCAAAGATCCTGGGGAATGACGACATTACAAAGACACTGCTTTGCTCTGAATGGGTTGGGGGTCCAGGTAGATCAGAAACTGCTTCCAGCACCCAGACCTTTAGCCTGTAAGCAGAAAGACTGCCAGGACTCACTCGAAAATGACCTCTTCTTCTCTCACTGGTCGATTAATTTTTTTTAAATGATTTATGATGATTCTCAGAGAAAATGCTTTTCCTGCAGGAGGAATTAATATGCTGAACTGAAAATATTTGCACTAATTACTAAAGGTCAAAATGAGACTGTGCAGAGACATTAATCAGAGGCCTGTGGGAATAGGGGATACACTGGCCAATTCTGTGGGACTGGGAGATTCTAAGCAATTGCAAACTAGAGCAAGTATGTCTCCCTTAGCTCTAGACTGGTGAGCCCTAGTAACTGAAAAAGAAAAACCATAATATCAAATGCCTCAGTGGCTCCCAAGGTCTTTAGAGAAATTCCAAAGTCCATTATTAACATAGTAAATAGAGATAAAAAGTATCTGAGCCTCCCTTCCTTATTTCTTCCATTGTTTCCTGTGGGGCATGTATTTCTCTTCTTTCAGTCCCTCCAATATGCCATGCTTCATCTAGATATACCTGTTGTTTTTCTCTTGCCTAAAATACTTCTCTGGCATTTCCCACCAAGTCCCTTCATCTCAATGAATTCTCCCCATCCTTTAAGGTATCATTGTGAGAATTTGTAGCATTTATTCCAATTCTTCCCTCTATATCCATACACTTTGTCTTATGTTTATGGTTCCTCCCACTGAAAGAATATTTCCCATCCCTTAAATTCAGGTTAACACATGTGACTTGGGTTGACCAATAGAATGAAACAAAAATAGTGAACCAGTTTAGAGCTGGGGGTTCTGGTGGCATAGTGGTAAGGAGTTGGACTGCCAACTCAAAGGTACACAGTTCCAACCACCAACTGCTCTGCAGGAAAAGAATTAGCCACTGTCTTTTCATGTGATTTACAACCTCTGAAAACTGAAAACCCACTGGAGGGTCAGCTATGAATGAATTCCAACTCAGGCTACATAAAAATAACAACAATCTAGGGAGCTCTGATGGCCTAGTGACAAGAAGCTGCATTGCAATCCCAGAAGTGTGCAGTTCGAATCCACCAGATGCTCTGCTGGAGAAGGAGGGACAATCTCCTCCTGTACCAGTTAGATCTGATTTGATGGTACACACACACAATAATGGTAAAAGAAATAGCAACAATCAGAGACTAGGCTTTAAGAGGTCTATTGGTTTCCACTTGCCTTTTTGCTATCTCCATGTTGTTGTTATTGCAATTGTGTGCTGTCTAGTCAGAAACGACTCATAGCTGACCCCCCAGCAGGTTTTCAGACACAGTAAACCGCACCAGAGGAGACTGCCCATCTTTCTCCCATGAGGCAGCTTGTGAATCTGAACCATGCGCCTTTAGGATTATTGCAGTGCAGGTTCTTACCACAAGGTTTCCAGAACTTTCTACCAACATTGTTGTTTGTTGTTGTTGTACCATTGAGTCAGAACTTACCCGTAGCAGACTCTCTGGTGGATTTTCAGAGGCAGTTAATCACACAGGAGGAGATTACCTATCCTTTCCCCGTGGAGCAGCTGCTGGCCTTGAACTGTGTGCCTTCAGGATTAAAGTACAGCTTCTTGCCACAAGGCCACCAGAGCTCCTACCACCATGTTGTTGTTGTTGTTGTTGTTGTTGTTGTTGTTGTTGTTGTTGTTGTTGTTATGGGCCATCGAGTCACCTGCGACTCATAGAGACCCTATGTACATCCCTAAACATTCCTAAACTCTGCTCTGCCCTGTGTCAATCTCACCGTCTCCAACACACCCATCACGATTACCCCAGTCACTGAATTAATCCACCTCACAGGGGGCCTTCCCCTTCTGCGCTGTCCCTCCACCTGACCAAGCATGATGTCCCTCTCCAAGGACCTGTCGCTCCTTGCAACATGTCCAAAGTATGTTAGACGGAGCCTTAGAATCCTTGCCTCCAAGGAGCAGCCCGGTTTGACCCTTTCCAGTATGAATCTGTTTGTTTTCCTAGCAGTCCATCCTACCACCATAGACATGATAAAATAGAGCATCAGCTAAGGAAAGGAAGACCCTTGATGAGATGGACTAACATACTGACTACAACAGTGGGTGACAGTAGGTTTAAGCAGAGCAGATCTTAAAGGCTGGTGGATAATTGGGCAAGATTTCAATCTATTTTATGTGGGGTCTGTATGAGTCGGCACATAACAATATAGCTATGAGAACACACTTAGGCTAGCCTGCTAATTCCAGGAGAAAGATAAGACACATGCAGAAAGCAGGTATCCCAGGCAAATGTCATTCCCCAAGCCCAGACCAATCAAAGGATTCAGAGATAAATAAGCAGATCCAGCTAAGACCAGCATAACTTACTGGTGTAGGTCAACTGACTTGCAGATACCTGAGAAAGTAGAAATCATTGCTGTTTGAGTTGCTATACATCAGGGTCGACAGCAATAGGACTTAACTTACCATAGCTGTGATCAAGCCTTATAAATCTTGTGTTGAAGACTGGATGTTGTTGTTAAGTAGTCAACTATGTAACTCAGAAACCCTTGAACAGACCCTGCACCAGCCTCATGATCTCCACCAGATTCAAACCAGCAGTTTGCAGCCACAGTCAGCCCAACTATTTGAGGGTTTTCTTCTCTTTCACTATCCCTCTACTTATCCCAGAGTGGCGGCTTTTTCCAATTCTGGTCTGATACAATTGAAACGATGCTTATCTTGATCACCATGTTACTTCAAATTTTATTATTGTTGCTGTTATGTACCATTAAATCAGAATCTACTCATCGCTGGCCCTCCAGCAGGCTTTCAGAGGCAACAAATCACACAGGAAATTATTGCCTATCTTTCTCCTACAAAGCAGCTGGTTGATCCAAACCATGAGCTTTTTTAAAGGTTTTTTTTTTCCTTTTTTTTAAATTATTATTAAATTTTGTTAGTTTTAATGAACATTTACAGAGATTTTGGGTTCGCATTCATTCACTGTTGCACTGTTTTCTCCACCCTCCTCCCCAGTTTGTTCTTCTTCCCCCGCCCGCTGAATGTCTGTTTTAATTGTCCAATTGCCACAGTGCTTGTCAAAGCCAGTTCTGATTAATCTCCTTTGTCAGTGTGTCCTTTGCCATTCCCTA
>NW_006399818.1:5605891-5611661 GCF_000299155.1 Elephantulus edwardii
ATTCGTTTGTTGATGGGCACTTAGGTTGTTTCCAACTCCTTACTATTGTGAGCAAAGCTGCAATAAACATGGGTGTGCGTATATCTGCTTGGATGTCAGTTATGATCTCTTTGGGGTATATCCCAGTAGTGGAATTGCTGCGTCAAATGGTATCTCTATTTGCAACTTTTTGAGAAAGCGCCATACTACTTTCCACAAGGGTTGCACCATTTTACACTCCCACCAACAGTGAATAAAGTTTCCAGTTTCTCCACAACCTCGCCAGCATTTGTTGCTTGCTATTCTGTTAAATTTTGCTATTCTGACTGGGGTGAGATGATATCTCATAGTTGTTTTAATTTGCATCTCTCTTAGGACTAGGGATTTTGAGTATTTCTTCATGTGCTTGTTAGCCATCTGAATGTTGTCTTCGGTGAAGCTTTTTTAAAGTTTTAACACAGTTATTATTCACAGTAACAAACAGAAAGAGAGTTCTGACTCCTAGCAACCCGGTAGAGCAGAGGAGAGCTTCCCACTGGGATGCCTAATACTGTAAATCCTAAAAGCAGTAGCCTACCACATCATTGTCCTGCAGAGTGACTGTTGAGTCCAAATTCTCAATCTTTTTATTTGCAGTCAACCTCTTACCCACTGCAACACCTGAAGCTCCTTGTTACATCTTACCATGCTGTTTGTTGTTGTTGTTGTTATGTGTTATCAAGTTGGTCATCACTCATAGTAAGCCTATGAACAGATGCTCTGAACTCTGCCCTGTCTTGAGCCAATCACATTATCTCTGACACACCTGCCCTTATTGACACACTGCGTCAATCTCCCTCATTCAGGGTCTTCCTCTCCTGCACTGTCCGTCCAGTCCACTCTTCCAAGAATGATGTCCTTCTCCAAGGAAGGTCCCTCTTGGAAACATGCACAAAATATGTGAGGTAGAGCTTTAAAATCTTTGCCTTCAAAGACAACCTGGCTTCACTCTCTTCAGGACAGACCTTTTTGCTCTCTTGGCAGTTCAACATATGTTCAATACTCCTCCAGCATCACAACTCAAAGGCATCAATTCTTCTTCTATCATCGTTAGTCACTTTCCAGTTCTCCAATGCATAGCTGGATGCCTGGATCACGCACACCTTGGTCATAGACATGGTTGCTTTTTAGCACTCTGGAAAGGTCCACGGCAGCAGTCCAATGCAACTCATATTTTTTTTTATTTTCTCACTGCTTGTGCCAAGGGTGTTGATTGAGCATCTGAGCAACCTCTATCTTCTCCATCTATCATGATGTTATATCATGCATACTCATTAAATAGTGGTATTTAGTAATCACTTTATCATTGTAAAATAGTTTGTTATTTTTATCCTTCAGGGTATCTACCCCAGAAAGCGAGCTGCCTACCTACACTTTTCACAGCCCTCCCACAACATAGAGTAGCATTTGAACCTGACAGTGCAAGGTATAGCATTTGAACTAGACAATAACCCTGCAAAGTAGATTATGCTTATTTGATCACATGCAAGACAGAATTATTGGGAGTATAAAAAACTCTGTTTCTTTCATCTACCACTGTTTATCTCATTGCTGTTTTATAGTCAGTACTAAACGGATGAATGAGCACTTACAAATAAAGCATATTCTTACATTTGGCATCTCATCCTCTATGCCTCCAAATCTCTGTAACCTGTATAAATTAAATTCAAAGGCAGTCTTTGAATACATGCAGCTCTGTTTGGAATTAAGGCCCTATTCTGCTGTGAATGGTTGTTGGAAGCTTGACTACAGTAGTGAAAGCACACTTAAAGTCATCAAAGAGCCCATATAAAGCACCTGTTTTCTGCAAGGTGCTTTGGAAGAGGAGAGATACAGAAAGCTTAACCATCTCAACCTTTACATCTCATCGCAGAATTTTAATTGTACTGAAGGTTCATAATTCAAAGGGTTTGGCATTAAACTAAGAGAAAATAGACCTTAAACGCATTTTGCCCAACTTTGCTGCTATGTGATTCCAACTCTCATATCCTTTAAGATAAGAAAAAATTAAACTATGTTTAAAAAGAAAATTGCTGGTCTCTGGGGTTAGAGAACCATGTTTGATCTCATCAACATTTGCTCTTCCCCATAGCACAGAGAAAAGAAACATATATTTTGTCCCTCTAAGTAGAACCACCCTCTTGGTCTCCAATATTCTTCAACCCATTGTTCACAGACACTGTGCCAATCCATTTTGTTGAGGGTTTTCATCAGTTTCTCTGACCCTCCACCTTTCCTAGCATGATGGTTTTCCCCCTAGGATTGGCCTTTAATGACAACATGTCCAAAGTATGTGAGGTGATCTTTGCTTAGGAATACACTGGTTGTACTTCCTCCAAAAGAGACTTGTTTGTTTGTTCTAGTACTCTTCTCCAATGTCATGATTCAAAGGCATCAATTCTTTTTGCTCATCCTTATTGTTGAACTTTCAGAAACATAGGAGGTGAATGTTAATACCATGGCTTGGGTCAGGCACACCTTAGTCTTTACACTGACAACGTTGCTCCTTAGCACTTTGAAAAAGTCCTTGACAGCAGATTTTCAAAATGCAATGATTTTTTTTCATGGCTGCTGCTACAATGTTTGTTATTATTGTTGTTGTTGTTATGTGCTGTTGAGTCAGAATCAACCCATAGCTGACCCTTTAGCAGGTTTTCAGAGGCAATAAATCACATGAAAGGAGATTGTCCATTTTTCTCCCATGAAGCAGCTGGTGTATTTGAACCACATGTCTTCAGGATTGCAGCACAGCTTCTTAGATGCAGATAAAATGAAATAGTTGACAATGTCAATCTTCTCTCCATCTAGCATGATGTTGTTTATAAGTCTAGTGGTAGGCTTTTTGTTTTCTTGATGTTGATATGTATGTAATCCATATTGAAGGCTGAAGTCTATTGATTTTCTGCAGTAAGTGCTTCAAGATTTCTTCACTTTCAGCAAGCAAAGTTGTGTCATCTGCATAATACAGATTATTGATGAATCGTCTTCCAATCCTGGTGCCACATTATTCTTCATAAAGTCCAGCTCTTTGAATGATTTGGTCAGCTTACCAATTCAATAGTTATGAAGAAAGAATACAGTCCTGAGACACACCTTTCTTGAGTTTAAACAATGCAGTATTCTCTTGTTCTGTTTGGCAACTATTTCATGGGATATGCATAGGTTTTTCATGAGCACAATTAAGTGTTCTGGGATTCCCATTCTTCTCAAGGTTTTTCATAATTTGTTGTGATTCACATAGTCAATATCTTTGCATAATCAATAAAATACATGTAAACATTTTTCTGGTATTCTCTGCTTTTAGTCACCATACATCTTGCATATACAATGATACTCCTTATTCCATAGGCAAGGTTTTGATGCGTTGTTCATAAGGTTACTATGAGATTTAGTGAACTCAGTGGCATCTAACAAAAACAATTACATGCTAGAATTTCTGAGCCAATTCTGATGAGTAAAACTGTCTTGATACAACCAACAAAAGTGAGCTGTAGAAAAAGAAGTTCTTATAGATTATTTCATGAGCCAGCTCTCTTATTAAAAGATAATATATCTTTTACATTTGTTGAAAAGTACTAACAAAGAGACTTCATCTGAAAATCATTGTTGCAAGGTCTGGACTCTTACAAAAAATTAAGGAAAGTTTAATTGTATGTTAGAGCATATGTGAATCTAAAGAAGATATGAAAATTTTACCTTCTGGGGAAATATGAGAACTTCATGAACTCACTGGGCTAACTCTTTCAGAAAACATTCAAGGACAGTTCAACAATTCATCCAGCAGGGGTGAGCTTTCCACGTGCTCAGTATTCACATGTTTGTGGTAGGTCTCATCAACTTAGTGTGCTCTAGAATCACCTATAGAGTTGTTTTCTGTCATTTCGTTTATTTATTTTGTTCAAAACATACACCACCTCAACAATTCCATTAGCATATGATAAAGAGTCAAAGGTAATGAAGGAAGAAGTTCAAACTGCACTGAAAGCATTGGCAAAAAATAAGGCCCCTGGAATTTATGGGACATCAACTGACATGTTTCAACAAGCAAATTAAGTCCTGAATGTACTCATCAGTGTATGCCAGGAAATTTAGAAGACTATTGGTTCCCATTCCCAAGAAAGCTGAGACAATAGAATATGGAAATTATCGAACAATATCATTAACATCCCATACAAACAAAACCATACTGAAGATCATCAAAAAACTGGTTAGAACAGTAGATTGACAGGGAACTGCCAGAGGCTCTTAAGCTGTGTTAATGGGGACCAGGGATATCATTGCTGGTGTCACATCAATTTGGCTGGAAAGCAGAAAATACTAGAAGAATGAATCTATTTGTGTTTTATTGACTCTGCAAAGACATTTTACTGTATGGATCATAACAAACTATGACTAACACTAAGAAGAATAAGAATCTCAGAACATTTTATTATGCTCACACAAAATCTGTACCTAGAACAAGAAGCTGTTGACCAAACAGAGCAAGAGAACACTGCATGGTTTAAAGTAAGAAAGGCTTCTATCCTTCCTCCATACTTATATAATATATATACTAAGCAAATCATACCAGAAGCTGGAGTTTACGAAAAGGTATGTGGCAGCAGGATCAGAGGAAGACTCATCAACAATTTGTGCTGTACAGATGATACAACATTGTTTGTTCAAAATGAAGAGGCCTGGAAATACGGCAGAAGATCAAAGACTTCAGCCTTCAGTATGGATTGCATCTCAATATCAAGAAGACAAAAATACTCAACAATGGGACAATAGACAGTATCATGATAGATGGAGAAAGATTGAAATTGTATCAAAAATCAACACCCATGGTAGTAGCAATCAAAAAATAAAAAGACAACCTCCTCCATATTTCTTTTCAAGGAGGAAGGTCCATCCTATCTTAGGAATTCAACTTTCTAATAAATCTATCTTTACTTTTTCTTTTTAAAGAACTAAAAATATAGATAAAGAGGCACAAGAACTTTAAAAAAATCATCACAAGATAGAGAGGGTATAGCCAAGACTATTGAAAATAACGGGAATACATAAAAATGCAACCCAGAATATCAAGACTGAAATGGCCTAAGTTTCCATCATACTGCAGAGACAAATTAAAAAATCAAAGAAATGGAACAGAAAGGCAGTGAGCTGAAAGAACCCCAATGGGAACATAGTAGAAGAAAAATCAGAGGGGAGACAAAGAAAATAAACAAAAATTATTATCATGTGGGATAAAAATAAAAGAAATAACATGCTCATTATTCCAGACACAGTGGATATAGGGAAAGTACTGTAGAATTTGTAGAAGAGGTATTAGAAGGACTCTTCACAAGTATAATAAAAATGAGGAAGTCCACTTTCAAAAAAGCTCAGTGAACACCAAACAAACTAGACCCCAAAAGAAAAATATCAAGACATATCATAGTCGAATTCTCAAAAATTGAAGATAAGGAGAGAATACTAAAAGCAGCATAAGAAACAGCTTCAAAGGAAAACCAATTACGTTAACTTCTGATTTCTCTGCAGAAATCATACTAGCAAGAAGTCAATAATGTGGCATGCACAGAAGGTTGAAAGAAAACAATTGCCAGGCAAGGATTTTGTACCCAGCAGCTGTCCATCAAATATGAAGGACAAATTAGGTCATTTTCTGGTAATACAACAACTTCCAACCAAGAAAAGCCCTGGACCAGATGGTTTTACAAGTGAATTTTATAAAACATTTAAAGAAGAACTGTTACCAATTCTACATGAA
>NW_006399818.1:5614496-5620982 GCF_000299155.1 Elephantulus edwardii
AGGGTAGAGAAAATAGTGCAACAATGAATGAATGGAAACCCAAAATCTCTGTAAATGTTTATGAAAATTAATAAAATATAATTATAGGGGAAAAAATTAGGTCATTTTCCAAAAGCAGAAACTTAAGAAATTGGTGAAAACAAGATTAAATCTACTACAAATACTAAGGAAAGTCCTTCATGTAGAGATATGGAGAGTAGATCCTAGGAACCAGACAGAACATACAAAGAAACGCAACAAAATGGCAGCCGTAAAACCTGCCCTGTCAATAATCACACATAATGTGAATGGATTAAATGCACCAATCAAGATAAAAAGAGCAACAGAATAGACAAAAAAAAATAAACCTCATCAATATATTGTCTGCAAGAGACATATCTAAGAAACAATTAAAAATATAGATTAGAAATGGAAAGACGGGGAAAAAAATAAACCAAGCAAATAGTAACTGGGGGAAAAAAACCCACAATAATCTCTGATGAAAAAGATTTCAGGATGAATATCACCATAAAAGAAAGGACATTATATAATGATTAAAGGCACAATAGATCAAGAAGACTAACCTTGGTCAACATCTACGCATCAAATGACAGAGTTGCAAAATATATAAAACAGTAGTTAACAGATTTGAAGTAAAAAAAAAAAATAACACCACAATAGTGGTAGGAAACTTTAACACACCACTCTCAACAAAGTGTTGATCAACTCAAAAGGAAACAAAGATACAGAAGATCTAAACCATACAATAAGCCGACTTGATCTTGTGGATGTACTCAGGATATGGCATCCAACTAAAAGTCAATATACTTTCTTCTCAAGTGTATATTCCAGTCTCCAAAACTGATCATATATTAGGACACAAAGCAAGCCTCACCAATTCAACAGCATATAAATAATACAAAGTAGTTTTTAGTTTAGGCCACAGTGCCATAAAACTAGAAAGTAGTGACAAGAGGGTAAAGCTTATAAAAACCACCCTGTGGAAACTAAATAAAACCATGCTAGAACACATTTGAGTTTAGAAGAAATAAAGACTGAAATAAAAAAGTTTCTAAAAAAAATTATAATGAAAACACAACATTCTAAAACCTCTAGAATAAAGCTAAAGCAATCTTCAGAGGATAGTTCTTACCAATAGGCATACACATAAAAAAGCAGAAAGGAGCAAAATTAACTCTACAGCTCCATCAAATAGAAAAAGCAACAATCTAACCCCACAGCATTTAGGAAAAAAAGAAATTATAAGGACAAGAGCTGAAATCAATGAGAGGGAAAACATGGTTTTTTTATGATCACAGAGATTCAGTCTTTAAAAGGTCCCGTTCATCAATTTTATCCTCTGCAGATTGTGATTTTCCAGCTGTATTTGGGAATCTCCTTCTACTGTAGACTAGGCTTTTTAAGCTTGATCCCAGTTTGTCTTTTATCAACTTGATTGTTTTGGGCTTTATTCCCGGGTGTCTAATCTCCCTTGAGTTGATTTTTGTGTATGGTGTGAGATATGGATCCTGTTTCAGCTTTCTGCAGTTGTTGTTGTTGTTATGAGCCGTCGAGTCACCTGTGACTCATAACCACCCTATGTACAACAGCCCTAAACCCTGCTCTACTCTGTGCCAATCATATTGTCTCTGACACACCTAGCCCCATTACGCCAATCACTGAATCAATCCATCTCATCAAGGGTTTTTCTCTTCTTTGCCATTCCTCCACCCTCCCAAGCATGATGTCCCTCTCCAAGAACTGGTCCTGCCTTACAACATTCC
This sequence comes from Elephantulus edwardii, assembly GCF_000299155.1. Lineage (NCBI taxonomy): Eukaryota > Metazoa > Chordata > Mammalia > Macroscelidea > Macroscelididae > Elephantulus > Elephantulus edwardii. The sequence goes on from NW_006399818.1 coordinate 5,616,260, forward strand.
CAAAATATGTCAGATGGAGCTTCAAAATCCTAGCCTCCAAGGAGTAGCCTGGTTTCATCCTCTCCAGAACAGACTTGTTTGTTCCATGGCATGTGTGGTACACTTCTCCAGCACCACAACTCAAAGGCATTGATTCTTCTTCTCTCATCCTTAGTTATTATCCAGATCTCAGGTGCATAACAAGTAAATGAGAACACTATGGCCTGGATTAGGCACATCTTAGTCCCTGGACTGACATCCTTGTTCTTCAAAATTCTGGAGAGGTCTCTGACAGCAGATTTTCCCAGTGCAATTTATCTTTTAATTTCCTGGCTGCTGGTACCAAGGATAGTGATTGTGAGGACAAGCAAGCTGAAGCTGTTAACAATCTCAGTCTCTTCACTGTCTATCATGATGCGGACAATTGGCCCAGTGGCGAGAATCTGTTTTCTTGATGCTGAGCTTCAATCTATATTGAAGGCTGCAGTTCTTAGCCTTTTGCAGAAAATGCCTCAGGTCCTCCACAGTTTCAGCAAGAGAAAGGAATGAAATTAAATTGATAATATTGGAATATTATGAAAAGCTATACTGCCTTTGGGTTAGCAGCACAATTCTTTACCACTTCACCACTTTACCATCTTTTACACCAGAGATCCCTTGTCTAATCCTTAGTACCCAGTAAAGTGCCTATCAATAGATAGAACAAACTTCTGGCCCTCATGGAGCTTTTATTCTAGTGTGGAAGTTAGAAAATAAACATATAAATAAGTAAACTACAGAGTGTGTTAGGGAGTACTGGTAGCCTACTGTTAGGAAGTTGTGCTGCCAACCCACAGGCACACTGTTTGAATCTACCAGCTCCTCCTTAGGAGAAAGATGGACAACCTCTTCCTGCACAATTTGTAGCTTTTGAAAACCCGCTGGAGGGTCAGATATGAGTTGGCTTCAACTCAACATTGTATACCAACAGAATATGTTGGGTGGTAATTGTTACCCATGATGGACAGTGTTTGGTGGAGCTCCCAGTTTAAGACAGGTTAAGAAGCAGGAACAGCATCTACTTCCTAAACCACATTGACTCTGGAAACTCTATGACCTCTGAGAAATGATGATAGTTATAGAAAGGCTTCAGGTCTTTTATTAATAGGGTCACTATGAGTCATTCTTGACTTGACGGCAACCAACAACAACAGCGTACTCCAATAAATTTGAAAACCTAGAGGAAATGTAAAAATTCTTTTAAATTCTATCACAAAAGAAGAAATTAAGCAGGTCATTAAAAGGCTCTTTTCCCACAAATGAGGTTTTGTGTAGATGGCCTCATGGCCGAATGGCTGAATTCTACCAAACATTCAAAGAAGATCTATTACCAATTCTATTTAAATTATTTCCAAAAAACAGGCAAAGAAGGAACATTTCCAGAGTCATTCTATGAAGCCAGCATAACCCTAACACCAAAAACAGGTAAGGGTATTACCACAAAAGAAAACCACAGATCAGTATCTTTCATGAACATAGGTACAAAAATCCTTAAAAACATCCTGATCAATAGAATCCAACAATACTTTAAAAAAAAATTCATCATGATCAAGTGAGAGTCATAACAAGCATGTAATGAAGACTCAAGAAAAACAAATATTAATAATAATAAAACAATGTATTGGAGACAGCTTTTCATAATATGGATTGTGTCTGCTGATTGATATTTAATTACATTATAGGTATTAAAAGAGAAAAATACATTTGAAGGTGTTTATTTTTCATTTAAAATAAGAAACTGTACTGTTAATATAAATAACATATTTCAATGAAAACAATACTTTCCAAAACAAAAATTAAAGGCAAGTAATTTTTTAAAATTAAAAAAGAAAACCAATTATATAATTGATCACATTAACAAAGCAAAAAGCAAGAACCAAAGAATCAATACTATCAATTGATACAGAAAAAACCTTCCACAAAATTCAGCACCCCTTCCTGATCAAAACACTGAGCAAAATAGGAGTAGAAGGGAATTTACTCAATATAGTGAAAAGTGTATACACAAAACAGAAATACCAGTATATACACAAATCATCATTCTCATGAGAGAAAGACTAAAAAGCAAACAGGGACCAGAAAAGGATGCCCACTTTCACCATTCCTATGCAGTATTGTACTGGAAGTACTTGCAAGGGCAATATGACATCCAGCAAACCAAAACAACAATTAGACACCATCTCACCCCAATAGAAATGGCAAAGTTTAACAAGACAGCAAGTAATAAATGTTGAAGAGATAGGAACTCTTATACACTGTTTGTGGGATTGTAAAATAGTACAACCATTCTGGAAGGCAGTTTTGCATTTCCTCAAAAAGCTGAACACTGAAGTTCCTGCCAGATGACCTAACAATTCCATTGCTAGGAATATACCCCAAGGAAATTAGAACTTAGACACAAACAGAGATCTGTATACCAATGTCCATAGCAGGATTATTCACCATTGCAAGAGCGTGGAAACAGCCCAAATGTTCAATTACGACCATTTACAAACATTTGTACAAGGGAATATTATGCAAGACTAAAGAGCAATGATTTAAAAAAATAAATACTACATAACTTGACAGAGACTAGAGAGCATTATACTGAATGAACTATCTCAGTCTCATAAAGATAAATATTGCATAAGACCATTATGATAAAAATAGAAAGATTACCAGTAAAATGTATATAAAGATACAAAAGAGGAAGGAGAATAGAGTGGTTAGAAGATGGGTAAGGGAGAAATCATAGGATCACACAATTTGGTGGGTAAGAATAGGGTGTAAACAAAATAGGAAAGATCTGGCAGGGACCTGAAAAGATAGGTAATGGTGGTCATAGTCCAATGGTGATTAATTTTATAAAATACAATGTATGGAAATAATTGTATGAAAAATAATGTCAATGAAGAAAAGTGTGAAGCACACACACAAAACCGCTATGTACAATGTATACCAGTAATTACATACACACCAATAAAAAAATTTAAAGAAAAAAATGCCGTGAGTTTGATTAGGTGCAGCTTAGTCTTTAAACTGACATCGTTATTCTTTAGCACTTTAAAGAGTTTGTTGATGGTAGATTTTTCTCAATATAACACATAGTTTGGTTTTTTGAATGCTGTTGTGATGTGTGTTGATTATGGACAGAAATAAAATTAAATAACTGAGGGGAAGGAAGGAAGCATGATCCAGATTGGCAAAGAGGTGGTAAAACAGTTGCTATAAGCAGACAATTCAATAGATTACATAGAAAACCCCAAGGGTCAATGAAAAAAACTCTTAGATCTAGTAGACCACTTTGGTAGAGTGGCAGGATACATGATCAATATACAAAAATCAATTGCATTCCTTTACAATAACAAAACATAGAAAAAGAAGTAAAGAAAGCAATACCATTTACAACAGCCAACTACTAATTGAGATAGTTGGAGATAAACCTAACTAGAGACATAAAATACTTTTATAAAGAAAACTATGACATTATTTTGAAAAACAATAAGATACCTAAATTTATGGGAAATTGTTTCCTGTTCATAGTTAAGAAGACTAAATATAGTGAAAATGACAATCCTACCAAAAGCAATCTACATGCTTAATGCAATAGCAATGCAGGCATCAAAATCATTTTTTCAAAGAGAAAAAAGGCAATGGGCAAGTTTATTTGCAAAGGAAAGAGAATTTGAATAAGCAAAGCACTTCTGAAAATCAAGAATGAAGTGGGAAATATAACCCATGCTGATATCAAAACCACTACACAGCTGTGATAACAAAAACAGTATGGTACTAGTGCAATACAGATACATAGACCAATGGAGCAGAATTAAGAACCCAGAAACTAATGCATCACCTAAGGCCAACAGATAATTCAATGAGGAAACAAAGCCTATGAAATGGAGAAATGATAACCTCTTCAACAAATGATGCTGGCAAAACTGGACTTCTTCCTGCAGAAAGTTGAAGCAGGATCCACATCTCACACAAAATACAAAAATCAACTCAAAGTTGATCAGAGACAGAGGGGTAAAGCTCAAAACCAAAAAGATCATAAAAGACAAACAGCACCATATTTAGAAGGCGTAGCCTATGGTATAAACAGGTTGGCAAATACAGCAAGAAATGCACAACCGGGAGAGATTAACATCAATGAATGGTACGTTCTAAAGATTAAGTCTCTGTGACATTAAAAATAAATAAATAAATAAATATGTTTTCCAATAGGGTAAAAAGAAAACCTGACTGGAATGACATCTCAGAAAAAGGTCTCATAATGAAAGTTTACACAACACTACAGGGCCTCTACAATAAAAAGATTGATAATCCAATTACAAAATGGGGGAAGGGGAACATGAAAAAACTTTTCACGGAGGAAGACATTCGAATGGCAAACAAAAACATGAAGAGATGCTCAAAATCACTGGCAATAAGAGAAATGCAAATCAAACCCAAAATGAGATACCCTTTCACCCCAATAGCAGTGACAAAGTTTAACAGGACAGCAAACAATAAATATTGAAGAGGGTATTGAGAAATTAGAACACTGATAAACTGGTAGCAGAATTGTAAAACGGCACAAACACTCTGAAAGGTAGTTTGACTTTTCCTCAAAAATCTAAACACAGAAATTCCATATGGCCTAGCTATTTCATTGCTTGAAATATAACAGAATGAAAATGGAACCAGGATGTAAATGGAGATCTGTACACTGATGTTCATAGTAATG
>NW_006399818.1:5623537-5628128 GCF_000299155.1 Elephantulus edwardii
TCAGAGGCGGTGCGGTTGGCACAGGATAGAGCAGGGTTTAGGGCTGTTGTGCATAGGGTCGCTATGTGTCGGAAATGACTCGACGGCACATAACAACAACAACAACAATAGTAGGCATAGATCTATGGTAATTAATTTTATAAAACACAATGTATAGGAATGATTGTATGAAACCATGTGAATGAAGGAATGCGTGAAACAATGTACATGTATAAAACACATTGTATTTGACTTTTGTATGCAAACCAGTAATTTTAGAAAGACATGATTAAAAAAAAAGATGCTGTGTTGGAAAATTCTGCTGTGAGGGTCCTCTCCAAAATAATAAGGAGTTATGATATAAATTTAAAGACTAAGGTGCATTTGATTAAGACCCTCCCTGGTCTTTTCAATCACTTGCTATACATTTGAGAGCTGGATAATGAATAAGAAGGACAAAAGAAGAATTGATGTCTTTGCACCGTGGTGCTGGAGAAGAGTGCTGAACATCCTGTGGACTCCCAAAAAACCAACAAATATGTGTTGAGAAAGTGCAGCCAGACTGCTCCTTGGAGGTAAAGATGGTAAAGCTTTGTCTCACACATTTCAAGTATGTTATTAGGAGAGGCTATTCTGTGGACAGGGACATCAGGCTTAGAAAGGTGGAAAGCTGGCAAAAGAAAAGAAGGCCCTCAACCAAATGGATTGACACAGTGAGTGCTACAATGGGATGGGGTGTCTCAGAGATTGTGAGGGTAGCACAGGATTGGACAGGGTTCATATTTATTGTTCATAGGGTTGTTATCGGTCATACTCAACTCCATAGCCCTTAACAACAACTGTTTCTATATTCACAATTTAGTAATGTTAATCGATTACATTCTTCACATTGTGCAACCGTTCTCATCCTTGTTTTCTGAGTTATTCCTCCATTAATATAAACTTCCTCCCCTCTATGGTTCCTGACTAATCTTACATATTGCTATTATCAGTTTGGTCCTGTGTTGTTATTCTTAAGTGCTACTGAGTTTCACTGCAACTCACAATTACCCGATAAGTGTTGTTGATTGCCATCCAGTCGAGCACCATTCATAGTGACTATATGAAAAAAAGACCTGATTCCTTTCTATAACTACCATCATCGTTTCTCCAAGTTCATAGAGTTTGCATAGATATATGGTTAGGAAGTGAATGCCACTCCTACTTCCAAACCTGTCTTAAACTGGGAACACCACCAAATACTGTCCCCTTGGGCAACCAGAAGATAGAATAAAATTGTCCTATCCTGTGCCGTCCACATTGTCTCTATCTGCTATGCTCAAGCCCATTGTTACAATCACTGTGTCAATCCATTTCCTTGAGGATCTATCTTCCTCTCTTTTGTTTGACACTCTACTCTTCACAGCATGATGTCCTTTTACAAAAACTGGCACTTCCTGACAACATTGAAAAGTATATTGAGATGAAGTTGTACTATCTTTGCCTCTAAGGAACACCTGGTTGCAATTCTTCCCAAAGCTTTAACTCTCAAGGTAAACCTTTTTTTTCTTTTTTTTTTTTTTTAGTTAAGCTAAACAATTTTAAAAAGAGACTTGGACTCTATTCTGGGCCCAAGAATCTTGCATTTTATGAAACCTACAAGTGGTACAGATGTTGGCAGTTCGGGCACAGCACGTTAGAAATGTGTGTATCTGTTTCTTGGGACCACAAGAAACTGGATGTAAAAGGAATTCTTTCCTTCCCCAATCCCCAAACAATTTCCATTAGAAACTTGGAAACAATCATGGCACTTCCATCACAGTGTTATTGTGGGGATTAGAAGAGATGATCCATGGAAAGACTCAGAAAATTACCAAGTTCTTCATGTTCACTATTATGCAGCTTTTTGTGATTCCTGAGCGGCCAAGAACCCTACATGTGAAAAGATAAAAAGTGTCAACTTAAATTATTTCCCTTCCCAAATGAAATGTGTTTCCTCCCTCTTTGCCTGTGAATGCCTGTTTGTCATGATTGATTTTTTTTAAAATAATAACACGTCTCAGACAGGTTTTCCCCAATTCCCACCAAACTAGATCCTTCTCTCACTGTGGTGATCCGAGAACTCTCAAAGTCAACCTCCATCATAGCACTTGTTACATGACACTGGAATAGTCTGATAGCTTTTTTACCTCCCCCTCATGCTGTGACCAACTTCATGAAATTATCTACATCTTATATTTCTAGGTAGATATTGGCCTTCTTCTTGTAGATACCCCAAACAAAGCCTGTGATCTATATTGTTGCTGTTTATATGCAAGCCAACAATGACTCATACCAACCCTGTGAACAATGGCTCTGCACTTGGCCCTATCATGAGCTAACCTCACCATCTCTGACACATCTGACTCCATTGTCTCAGTCAATGCATTTCATCCAGGGTCTTTCTCTCCTGTACTGACCTTCCATCCTTCCAAGTATGATGCCCTTCTCCAAGGACTGATCCCTTCTGATAAAAAAAATTATGTAAGATGGGGTTTCAAAAAGCTTCAAAATCTTTGCCTTTAAGGAATAACTGGTTTTATCCTATCCAGGACAAATCTGTTAGTTCTCTTGTCACATAGTATATTCAATATTCTTCACCTGCACTGCAATTCAATGGCATCTATTCTTCTCTTGGCATCCCTAATCATTGTCCAGCTCTCAGGTGCATAAAAAAAACAATAAGAAATGCATGATCTAAATCAGGCACACCTTAGTGCAACCTATTGTTGTTGCTGTTGTTATGTGCTGTCGAGTCGTTTGCGACTCATAGCGAACCTATGTACAACAGCCCTAAACCCTGCTCTATCCTGTGCCAATCGCATTGCCTCTGACACACCCATCCTGATTACCCCAGTCACTGAATCAATGCACCTCATAGAGAGTCTTCCCCTCCTGCACTGTCCCTCCACCCTCCCAAGCATGATGTCCCTCTCCAAGGACCGGTCCCTCCTTACAACATGTCCAAAGTATGTCAGACGAAGCCCCAGAATCCTTGCCTCCAAGGAGTAGCCTGGCTTGGCAAACAAGTGAAGGAACAGAAAGGACACTCAGACTGGGAACAGTGGACATGACAATGGGAACCACTGAAAAGTTCAAGCAAAGGAACCGATGTCTATGTCTACAACCAAAGAAAATCATAGACCTGGAAAGTCTCAGCACACGGGTGATGTAGCACAAAGAGGAGAGAAAGCTCAGAACACAACTCCTGATCTTGGCTCTAGACTCCACATCTACCTTAGACAAGTTAGCCACATCACTGAGCCTCCATTTATTCATTTATAAATGAAAACAGTGGCACAGTCACCTTCATAAGGATTGGTGTGAGCACTAAACAGATTAAATAATAATAGATAATGTCTTGTACATGATCAGCTAGCTATTCAATAAATGTGTAACCATTTGGGTTATTGTTATCAAGGTTTCCATAATTCCTGTTACTAATGGTTAACATTGCAACCTCTAGGGTCAAACAGATATGAATTTAAACCTACTTACTAGTTTAAATGACCCAAAACAAATTAGTTAAGCTTTGGAAATCTTCATTTCCTAGTCTATAAAGTAGTAATAATATTTGCATTAGTAGAACAATACATTGTAAAAATGGCTAGCACCATGACACCTGGCATATATTAAGTCCTCTGTAAATGATTCTTATTATTAAGGCAGGAGTCATCATAAAAATTCAAACTGGTAAACTGCCAAAAAAAGGCTGTGTGTCCAGTCAGAGCTTGAAGCTGAACCATGGGGTCCAGCCAAAACAAAGTTATCATCTGTCCATTGGCTAGGGCCTGGCTGTTTAACGTGTATGGACTCTGTCCCATGCCAGAGTGAGACTGGATCCTCCCATGCACCTCAGGATAGGAATCTTTCCTGTTTCCACACTCACTTTTTCCTCTTAATCTTTGACCTTCTGGGGTTGAAAGCATGTGCATACTTTCCCATTAGAATACAAGTCACTCCAACACACATCGGGTCTCATTTCCCTTGGTACTCTTACTATCTGGAACATTTGTTGTTGTTGTTGTTGTTGTTGTTGTTGTTGTTGTTATATACCATCGAGTCAAAACGGACTCACAACAATATTCATTGAGCTGGTACTGACAATTGAACAGTTACTGGCCCAGTCCATGGTGTTTTCAATTGCTTCACGTGCATCTGAAAGTAGGGCCCAGAATAAGGGGAAGAGGAGGTGACGCTTTGAATTGCAGTTTGGGTGAAGACTATTGAACATAAAAGGTGAAAAGAATAAACAAATCTATCTTGGTATAAGTGCAACAAGGACACTCCTTAGAAGCAGGATAGTGAGCACACATCTCACAAACTTCGGGCATGTTATAAAAAGGAGCCAGTCTCCGTAAGTTCACTGTTGTTGTTGTCGTTGTGCCATCAATTTGGTATCAATTCATAACTGACATTCCAGTGGGGTTTCAAAGGCAGTTAACCACACAAGAGAAGATTGCGCACCCTTCTCTCATGGAGCACCTGGTGGTTTCAAACCATGTGCCTTTAGGATTGCAACACAGATTCTTTTTTTTTCTATAATTATATTTTATTAATTTTCATAAACATTTACAGAGATTTTGGGCTTCCA
>NW_006399818.1:5629638-5632704 GCF_000299155.1 Elephantulus edwardii
ATAGTCCTTGGTTTTAGTCCTAGGTCCATGATCCACCTTGAGTTGGTTTCTGTGTATGGAGTGAGGTGTGGATCTTGCTTGAGTCTTTTGCAGATATTTTTCCAATTTTGCGCAACACAGATTCTTACTACAAGATCACCAGAACTCCAGATATGTAAAAATTTCCACAAGGGGAAGGGAGATAGCAGAGGCTAGTGGGTGGAGAGGGGGGTGAGAGAACAGGAAAGATTCAATGGGGACTTAAAAGACAGGGAGATAATAGGCATGTTGTTGTTGTTCTTGTTGTTGTTATGTGCTGTCAAGTCACTTGTGACTCACAGCAACCCTATACACAATAGCTCTGAAGCCTAATCTATCCTGTGCCAACCTTACTGTCTCTGACACACCTACCCCCATTACTCCAGTCACTGAGTCAATCCAATTCATCGAGGGTCGTCCTCTCTTGCACTGTCCCTCCACCTTTCCAAGCATGATGTCCCTTTCTAAGGACTGGTCGCCCCATAGAAATATCAATAATAATTAGTTACATGAAGTACAAAGTATATAACTGATTGTATAAAGCATAATGTACGTGAATGAAACACAACATATATGAATGATTGTATGCAAACCAGTTAAAAAACCAAAGATGGAGCCAGACTCTAGAGAAGGACATCATTCTGGGGAAACAGAGGAAGATCTGTGATGAGGCGGGTTGTGATAGTGCCTGCATCAAGGAGCTTCAAGCACACAGAGATTGTGAGGATCATTCAGGACAGAGCAGTTGCCTTCTGTCTTGCCCTGAGTTCCCATGAGTTGGCACTGAACAAGACAACGCAACAATAGAATCCAGGTTGTTCAAAAAAATTTCCATCTCAACGCCCTCTGTAGCCCTCAGTTCAGCTCTTACGTAAATGCTTTTCTGTATAACTGATTGACAGAGTTATTGCTACAAAGAGCTCGAACAGGCAGTGAGCTTGATCATGACAATGGTGCAGAACAGGACAAGGTTCAGATACGCTGTTCATAGGATCGCTGTGGATTGTAATCTCCTCAGCAGCACTAACAAAAATCTTTTTGTGGGGTAGGAGGTTCTCTCAACTTCCAAGTAAACTCAGATCGTAGATACTGGTAACAAGGACCTCTCCAGAATGCTAAAAAGCAACGATGTCAGTCTAGAGACTAAGGTGTGCCTGATCTAGGCTATGGTCTTCACAATTACTTGTTATGCTTCAGAGAGCTGGACAATGACTAAAGATGACAGAAGATGAATTGATGCCTTCGAGTTGTGGTGCTGAAGAAGTCTTGAACATGGACTGCCAACAAAACAAATAGGTTTGTCTTGGAGAGGGTGAAACCAAGTCTTTGCTTGGAAGCTAGGATTTTGAAGCTCTATCTTACATACTTTGGGAATGTGGCCAGGTGAGACAAGTCCTTGGAGAAGGACATCATGCTCAGAAGGGTGGAGGGGCAGCAAAGGCGAGGAAGACACCAAATGAAAGATAGATAGATAGATAGATAGATAGATAGATAGATAGATGATAGATAGATACAGTTGGTGTGTATGAGTCGGTGAAATTAGCTCAGGATAGGGAAGGGTTCAGAGCTGCTGTACATACAGTCGTTATAGGCCACAGGTGATTCGAAGGCACATAACAACAACAACGTTATACTGTTCAAAAGGATTGACAATCACTTCCCAAGCGATTCACTGCCTCCAAAAACCCAGAGGATTAGCTATGAGTCTGTTCCAACTGGGTGGCACACAGCAGAAAACCTGGGAGAGTACACCACCTTCTACCCAGCTCCCCCTAAGTAGGAGCTCTAGGTGCCTAGTGGAGAGACGCTGAGCTGCAATCTCAAATGCATATGATTTGAATTGACTAGCTGCTCTGTGGGAGAAAGATGGGCAGCTCCTCCCATGCGATTTCCTGCCTCTGAAAATCCACTTGGAGGGTCAGCTTTGGGTCAGTGCTGACTCAACAGCACACAAAAACCTGTCTCTCAATAAAAGTTTCCCCAAAATCTCTTTGGTAACAAAATCGGCTATTGAAGATGGATTTCCCCCCATAAAGTTTTTCAGTCAGTTTCTCAAAGACGGGAGGAAAAGGGCAAGCGCTGTTTTGCAATCATGTATGCAAGCACGCCAAGAAAACTTCGTTGCTGTTAGAGAAGTCGATCTCTGTGTGTTTGCGAAAACTCAGTTTGCAGCCGGGAAAGCGATATTTATTTGAAGGCGCTTATTGCCAAAAATGAATCATAAATCTGCAGGCTGTTGAGACTTCAAGGCAGAACCAACAGAGGCAATTATTAGTCTGAATGTTCTACTGACAATATGAAATCTTTGTCTTTCAAAGCATTTGTTTAAGTAAGAAAAAGTTTGCCCAGTCTGGAGAACATTCTACTGTGGGAAATGAAACTTCTGAAACCTCCAAAGCTTATTTCTATATTTGCTAGGCTTCTCTCTGCCAACTCTCTCCTCTCCCAGAGCGTCCGTTAATGCTAAGAAAAGCCTCCGAAAAGCACACATTATAAGCAGAGAAAAATCTTAATGAATGTAATATATTTGCCAAATCTGTTTTATCTGCCACAGAGATTTCCTTTCTCCGTCATCACTCATCTCTTTTCTTTCTCTCTTTCTTGGTTCTTCTCCTTGATTTGTCCTATTCCATTTCTCCCCTCTCCTTTCCAAACTAAAATTAGAAACCCCATTGTTTGACTTTAATTTTCTTACTGCTATTTCCCATTTCTCTCCCCACACCGACTCTGTTTTACAAAGACCACTGGCAGCACAGTCCATAAGCAGGTATATTGCTCACCTAAAGACAGTGATACTTTGGTGGTTCGAATCCACCAGAGGCTCTGAAGAAGGAAGATGGGCACTCTCCTTCCGTGTGATTTACAGCCTCAGAAATCAGCTAGAGGGTTTGAAACGAGTTGATTCTGACTAGACGACAATTAATTTCATTGACTCCATTTTTTCTTTTTTGTAAATTCTGGTTGTTGTTGTTGTTGTTATGTGCCGTCGAGTCGTTTCCGACTCATAGCGACCCTATGCACAACAGCCCTAAACCCTGCTCTATCCTG
>NW_006399818.1:5640154-5642716 GCF_000299155.1 Elephantulus edwardii
CCACCCTCCCAAGCATGATATCCTTCTCCAAGGACTGATCCCAACTTGCACCTTATTCAAAGTATGGCAGATGAAGCTTCAGAATCCTTGCCTCCAAGGAACATTCTGGTTTCAGCGTCTTTAGAATGAACCTGTTTGTTCTCCTAGAAATCCATGATATATTCAATACTCTTCTCCAGTACCATAGCTCAAAGGCATCAAATCTCCTTCTATCATCCTTAGACATTGTCCAGCTTTCTGATACATAGCAAGTAACTGAAAAGACCATGGCCTGAATACAGGTGCACCTTAGTCTCCAGACTGACATCGTTGCTCTTCAGTAATTTGCAAAGGTCTCTGACAGCAGACTTTCCTAATGTAATTTGTCTTTCAATTTCCTGTCTGCTGATACCAATAGTGTTGATTGTGAAGCCAAGCAAACTGAAGCCGTTAACAATCTCAATCTCTTCATTGTTTATCTTGATAATGCCAATTGGCCCAATGGTGAGAATCTTTGTTTTCTTGATGTTGAGCTTTAATCCATAATGAAGGCTGCAGTCCTTGACCTTCTGCAGCAAACGCTTCAGGTCCTTCTCAGTTTCAGCAAGCAGGGTTGTACAACAGTCATTCATCTGTGTAATGCAGATTGTTTATGAGTCTTCCTCCAATCCTGAAGGCACATTCCTTCTCATAGAGGCCAGCCTCCCAGATAATCTGTTCTGCATATAAATTGAAAAGGTTTGAAGATAGGACACATCCCTGGTGTACATGTTTCTCAATTATGAACCATGAAGTGTTTCCTTGCTCTGTTCTGACGACTGCCTCCTGGTCCAAGTATAGGTTTCACATAAGCACTATCAAATATTCTGGGATTCCTATTTTTCTCATAGTTAGCCATAGTTTTTTGTGATCCACACAGTCAAATGGCTTTGTGTATTCAATGAAACACAGATAGACATTTCTCTGGTACTCCTTGCTTTCAGCCACAATCCATTTAACAAACAGATATACTGGGAAAAGTTCAGCCAGATTGGTCCTTGGAGACTAAGATGGTGAAGCTTTGTCTCTCATACTTTGGACATATTGCTAGAAAAGGCTATTCTTTGGAAAGGGACATCATGCTTGGAAGGGTAGAGGGTCAACAAAAGAAAGAAAGACCATTTAACAAGATGAATAGACACAGTGACAGCGGCGACGGGCTCAAGTGCATCAGAGATGTTGCAGATGGCACAGGATAAGACAGGCTCAGGTCTATTACTCATCGAGTCACTAAGAGTCATACTCAACTTGATGGTGCATAACAACATACATAGCTGTTGTTCAGAGCAATCTTATGAAAAATAGTCCTGAACCTTGTCTTTTTCCAAGGAATGGTCCCTCCTAATAACATGCTCAAAGTAGGTGAGATTAAGTCTCACCATTCTTGCCTCTGGAATATCCTGTTTGCACATTAATCAGGATATATTTTTTCTTTTGACAACACATGGGATTTTCAGTACTTTTTTCCAACATCACAACTCAAAGCTATCAATTGTTTTGTCATCTTTATTTATTGCCCAACTATCAAATGCATTGCAATTATTTGTAAAAACTGTGTTTGGATTAGGGGTATCTTAGTCTTTAAACTAGCACTGTTGCTCTTTAGCACTTTGGAGAGGTTCTAGATGGCTGATTTTCCCAATTCAACACATCTTTTGATTTCTTGACTGCTAGTTCCAAGGGTGCTGATTGTCAATCCAAGTAAGGATAAAATCATTGACAATTTTGATCTTTTCTCCATCTATCATAATGTTGCCTATTGGCCCAGTGGTGAGGATTTTTGTTTTCTTGATGTTGAGATGCAATCTAGTCTTTGATCTTCTGCAGAAAACACTTCAAGTCCTCCTCACTTCAACAAGAAAGGTTATGTCAATTGCATAACACAAATTATTGATGAGGTTTCCTCTGATCTTGATGCCACATTCTACTTCATAATTTCCAGCTTCTTGAATGATTTGCTCATCATACAGATTGACTAGGTATTAAAAGAGGCTAGAGCCTGGACCCACACCTTTCTTGATTTTAACCCATACAATGTTCCCTATCTCTCTTCAGACAACAACTTCTCGGTCAAGGTATAACTTTTGCATGAACAGAAGTAAAGTTTCTGAGATTCCTATTTTTCTCACTGTTAGACATAATTTGTTGTGATCCATACAGGCAAATGATTTTGAAGAGTTGATAAAACATAAACAGTGTTTTTACATGTATGTGTGTATGTGTTGTGTTGTTAAAAACCATCAAGTCATAACTGACTCACAGCTGACACTCCAGTGGATTTACAGATATGTAAATTGCATGCGAAGAGATAATCCATCTTTCTCCCACAGAGCAGCTGATGGATTTGAACTGTATGCCTTATGGTTGGCAGAATAACTTCTTACCACTGATCCACCAGAGCTCCTTTTTTATATATTGTTGTTGTTGTGGATCATAAAGTCAGAAATGACTCCTAGCTGACTGTCCAGTGGGTTTTCAGAGCAGTTAATCACAAGGGAAGAGATTTTTCATCTTTCTCCCATGGAGAATCTGGTAGATTCAAAT
>NW_006399818.1:5642816-5647770 GCF_000299155.1 Elephantulus edwardii
AAACCCAGCCTGGACTTCCGGCAGTTCTCTGCTGATGTGCTGTTCTAATCGTTTTTGGATGATCTTCAGTAGAATCTTGCTTGCATGTGAAATCAGTGACACTGTTCTGTAGTTTCCACACTCAGTTGGGTCACCTTTCTTTGGAATTCTGGTAGGGGAGCATAAGATCCCCAGTTAATAACCCTTCTCAAGCTGAACCAAAGAAGCATCTGATGTAAAACCCTGCTCCCCACTACACACATGTTGGTGGTACACTTTCCAGATCATCCTTGGCCAACATACACACCTATCTAGCTTCCTCCTGCCCGGCTTGTTTCTTGTCTCAACTGGTGTGAGCTTAGGAATTGCTGTCAACTTAGTATCAGCCCAGCATCAGCTGTCGACTGTAGAAAGATTCTTTTTTTCATCAGATAAGGTAGTTAAAAGCTAAATCCAAAAGATTTCGAAGTTACCTGGACAATTTTCTCCTACCATGGGTGAAGTTGAGTGAGAATTGAATTTGTGTATCTTCACATATAATTGATTCTCCTTTTTTGGAAGCTGTGCTACCTGAGAGCATGCCTGTGGCCCGATATTCATCTGACACCTTGGTCATCAGAGCATGGGGGCCCGGGTCTCAGTATTAACATCTGAGAGTTTGGTACTAATTCACAAGGCTTTACACCAGTTCCAATTGGTTTACCCAGGCTCATTCTGATTCTACCTTTTGCTGAGAATTTGCATTTCTAGCCCAGGAAAATCTCCACACAAGGTAATTCTAGTGGCCTAGTGGGTAAGAAATGAAGTTGCCAACCCAAAGGCCTGTGGTTCAGATCCACCAGCTTTTCTGAGGCTGGGGGAAATAAGCAATCGCCTCTGTGGGTCAGCTATGAGTCCTCTCAACAGCAATGAGTTTTGAGTTTATGAAGTCAGAAATGTTTTAACAAGAGTTCTGAGGTGACTCTTATGTATTTAAGACCTACAGCTGTATTGCAATCAGCTGAGGAAACTTGTGAAAGTGCAGATTCTGATTCAGTAACTCAGGTGGAAATGCAAATTCTCAGAAGAAGGTGGGTCAACACAGAATGAACTGGTTTGAAGCCCTGGACGTGTTTCTTTCTCATGGTTTTGTCATTACTGACTCCTAACTGAGCTTTCTGCAAGTTGACAAAGCTGTAGATGACACAGGAGGAGACTACTCACCTACCATCCATAGAAGGGCCAGGAAATGCAAACCCCGGAGAGAGGCAGGACCTCTGAGTTAGCAACACAACTATCTACACACTACCCCACCAGAGCTCCCTGCAAAGGGAGTAGCTCAACCCCCTAGCCCTGGACCTACTAAATCAGAAACTTCACCCTAACAAGATCGGCAAGTGGGTCATGTCACATCAGGGTTTGAGAAGCACTGTTAACACTAAGTATCTAGGAAGCACCTGAGTCAAAAACTGGGGGAGCTTTGCCTGCTTATCCCGCTGCTTGTGTTTTGCTGCACCCCTCTGTGGGTGTTTAGTGGCTCTGGGGTGTCACCAGGCCCCCACTCCTTCCCCATGCGTGTCTTCTTTCAATCTGTTGCCTCCGTGGGACTGTTTAGGGCTTTGTTTTCAACAGTTGCAGGTGACTTTTCTACATGAGCCAGCCATATTCTTCCTTCCCTACTGAATCCACTCGTACCTGCGTGAGCTGTTATCACAGAGACTGATGATTTGACATTTACAGTTCCTTTCCCAGGGAGAAACACACACACAAGACATTTCACAAAAGCTGCACGTAATCCTCCTCAATCCCTGCGGGACGGAGAGAGAAAATGCGTTTAAAAATCATTCTATGTTATTCTATGTTATTCATCCCACCTATATAATACTGTCTCCCTTTCTTGAGTAGACAGAAAACAACTAAAGTTCTCCCTGGAGCAAGTGCGTGTGTGTGTGTGTGTGTGTGTGTGTGTGTGTGTGTGTGCGCGCGCGCGCGCGCACGCGTGTACTTCTGTAAGTTTAAGAAAATATTTCTAGGCTGAAGCAACTTCTGAAACAACTTCTGTTTCTTCAGGGAATTTCTCCTGACCCTACAGCCAGTTCCAGTTGCCATCGCGTTGACTTCATTTCACAGGAATTCCGTTTGTGTCAGAGTAGAGCGATGCTCCATCGGGTTTTTCAGGAGCTGAACTTTTGGAAATAGATCCACCAGGCCTTTCTTTCGAGGTGCCTCCAATGAAACTTAAACCTCCAGTCTTTTGCTTTGCTGAACACGTAAACGGTTTGCACCACTCGAGAACTCTAACCCTAAGACCAAACCCAAACCGCTCCACTCCTGGGGAGTCAATTCTGAATCACGATAATTAATTCTCCTTCCGGTTGCCAGGGCTGTAAATCTAAATAGGAGCACATTAACTCATCTCTCTTCTATGGTGGATTCAAACTGTCAACTTTGTGTTTAGTAACCCAACACATAATCCATTATGGCACCAAAGCTCCTCAGTTCTATAACAGATGGCATTTACTGAGACTTGTTGCTCCACACCTCAGATCCTGGCTGGTTTCCAGGAACCCCATCACCCATATTTCTAGAAGGACAAAAGCTGGAGAGAAGATGTAGAGGCATACCTCAGAAATATTGTGAGTTCATTCCAGACAGCCACAATAAAGCAAACAATACAATAAAGCTCAAACCTCAAATTCATTTTCATGAAGTTGGACTTCAGTGGGTTTTCAGAGGCTGTAAATCACCCAGAAGGGGATTGCCCATCTTGCTCCCATGGGGCAGCTGGTGGATTTGAACTGGCTGCCTTTAAGTTGGCAGAGCAACTTTCTGCCTCTAGGCCGCCACAGTGCCCAGAGTTGCAATAACATTATGAAAAAGTTTGAAATAGTGTAAAAATTTTCATAGGGTGACATGGAAACAAGCCATGAACACACACTGTTGGGGAAAATATACAGAAGGACCAGCTAGATGTAGGGTTGTCATATACCTTCATTTAAGAAAAGTACACAGTCTGTCAAGTGCAATAAGGCAAAGGCCAATAAAGTAAGGCACACTTGGATAACTAATGGGTCACTCAAGCTTTGCCTCAGTTTTATACTGAAGACACAAACACAACCCACATTTTTGCCTTTCAGTTAAACACTCTCCGTGCTGATATAGCATATACACATCCTCAAATACATGCCTGAGTGAGTAATTTCTCTGTGTTCTGTTTCTCATACTCCCAAACACCTTCCAAACACTAGTTTGGAATCACATATTCATCCTTTCTTTTCCTTTACAGACAAGAATGTGAAAGCATTGGCTGGCTGGTTCAAAACCACAGTTTGTCTCATTCATCAGGGGTTCCACTCAATTTGATGTGATCTCTCTCTCGCTCTCTCTCTCTCTCTCTGTCCCTCTCTCTCTCACACACACACACAGACACACTCTCTCTCTCTCTCACTCTCTCTCACACACACACACTCCCTCAAAGGTGATCCTCTTCTCTAGACATGGTCCAAGAGGTCTTATTTCATCTACTTGACTTACTGTCTTGGCCCAGAGGCAACAGTCTAGAGACTAACAAAGGAATCCCAACTCCTGTGGGAGGCATTTGAGGGAGATGCCAGAGATGGTCCCAGACAGAAGGCATCAAATGTTTCCAAAACCAAAAGCTAAGCTATGTATTCCCCTTCTACCACAACACAGCCACAGATGCCATTTCATGTTGACTTCCTAAAATAAGGTAAAAGAGATGGAAATGGCAGTTAGGGAATAGGATTGAACCTCTCACAACGGTTTCACTAGTTAATATGCATTGAACAGAGCACTGTGTGGTTCTCCGAGATGGTCTCTTTAAGAATACAGCAAGCCTCCTCAGAAGTCACTTGTTGAAAGGTGTAGCAGTTTTTCAGGAGTCAGGGCTTCCTGCACCGTCCGTCCCCCCATAAAGCTCCTATCTTTTCACAAGAGAAAAGGTTCTTCTCTTTGTGGCTCCAAAATGAAATGTTGCATCTCTAAGATAAAGCCTGTGGTCTGAGATTCAGCCTAACTGCAAACCACATTAATCCAACTGAAACACAGACCACAAGATGTGATAAACTCAAGGAGGAACACCTTTGTTGAGTTGATTTCCAGCACAGACACGGTTCAGACACCAGCTTATAGTGCGACTCCGCTGTGAGCCTCGGGGTTCTGAAAAACACTCCAATTAGAATATTTTAAGATCCTTGAAAGAATTTGGCTGGAAATAAGGAGCAGCATGCTTCCCACAGATTCAATAAAATAGCAACTGGATCAATCTAAGCAAACTTTATGAATATTTCCGGAATAGTCTCAGAAATTGAATGACTTCCAGTAGTTTATTTTCTTTTTTTCCCTTCTTTTAGTTTTTATTATTATTATTTTTAATGAAAATTTACAGAGACTTTGGATTTCCATTCATTCATTGTTGCACTTTTCTCCCTGTCCACCCCATCCCCCCCATCCACTCTTCTCTTTGAAAAGTAAAAGAAAAATTCTTTCTTTGTTAAACAATCCCTCCCACCAAGTCCATTACACTATGGGGTCTTCGTTCTGGACTCCTGTCATGAAAATAATACCTAATCATATATCCCTTTCATATAGATCTCTCCCTCATCTGCTTCAATGCAGTATACATTATTTACCCCAGCTTTAATAGTTCAATTTCTAACACAATTCTTTCATTAAATCTACCAAAATGAATAACAATAACAACAACAACAACAACAAAACCAACCCTCATTTTAGTTTTATTTCTCTCCACCTGTAGAAGTGGACATATGACAGTCAGTTTTCAATCCTAGGTTATTACTGTATCATTCTTGTTCAATGAATACTTCTTGTACCAACAAATCCTTGGAACTGAAAAAAAATTGTCAAGAAACCACCACTATCTTCAAATTCAATCCAGCAACTCTGAGGGTTTTGTACATTTGTACAGGAGAGTCCCCCAATCTTCTCCCAAGGAGAAGCTGTTGTTGTTGTTGTT
>NW_006399818.1:5653070-5665806 GCF_000299155.1 Elephantulus edwardii
AGAGAGAGATACTGAGTCACTGCACCAAAAAGAAGTGGCTGACATAGAAGAATTTCAAGAAATAACATATGATCAAGAGGCAATGGTGATAAAGGAGGACGTGCCGGCTGCTCTGAAGGACTTGGCAAAAAATAAAGTCCAAAGAATTGATGGAATACCAATTGACATATTTCAACAAACAGATGCTGCCCTGGATATGCTCACCAAATTGTGCCAAGAAATCTGGAGAACGATCACTTGGCCAACTGACTGGAAGAGATCGATATTTATTCCCATTCAAAAAAAAAAAAGGTGATCTGACAGTGTGTGGAAATTTTAGAGCAATATCACTCATATCACACACTAGCAAAATCCTGGTGAAGATTATCCAGAAATGACTGGAACAGTATATTGACAAAGAATTACCAGAAATACAAGCTGGGTTTAGAAGAGGCCATGGCACTAGAGAAATTATTGCCAATGTCAGATGAATCTTGGCAGAAAGCAAAGAGTACCATTGGGATGTCTCTCTGTGTTTTTTGATAATACAAAGGTATTTAACTGTGTGGATCACAACAAATTGTGTCTAACCTTGAGGAAAATAGAAATTCTAGAACACTTGATTATGCTTATGTGAAACCTATATTTAGACCAGGAAGCAGTCCTCAGAACAGAGCAGGGAAACACTGCATAGTTCAAAATCAGGAAAGGAGTACATCAGGAATGAGTCCTGTCTCCATCCCTTTTCAAACTATAAGCGGAACAGATCATTCAGGAAGCAGGGCTTTGTGAGTAGGAATGTGGCATTAGGATTGGAGGTAAACTCCCCAACAATCTATGTTGTTGCAGATGACACAACTTTGCTTGCTGCAACTGAATAAGACCTGAAGCACTTGCTCCAGAAGGTCAAGGATTGTAGTCTTCAATATAGATTGAAGCTCAATGTCAAGTCACAAAGATTTTCACCATTAGGCCAATTGGCAGCACCATAATAGATAAAGAAGAGATGGAGGTTATTAACAATTACAGCTTGCTTGGCTCTACAGTCAACACTCTTGGCACCAGGGGTCAGAAAATCAAAAGACATATTTATTGGGAAAATCTGCTGTTGGGGACCTCTCCAGAGTACTAGAAAGTAATGATGTCAGTCTAGAGACTAAGGTGTGCCTAATCTAGGCTGTGGTCTTTGCAATTACTTGTTATGCTTCAAAAAGTTGGGCAAAGACTAAAAATGACAGATGAATCAATACCTTTGAATTGTGATACTGGAAAAGAGTCTTGAACACACCATGGACTGTCAAGAAAACAAATAGGTCTGTCTTGGAGAGGATGAAACCAGGTTTCTCCATGGAGGGTAGGATTTTGAAGCTCCGTCTCACAGACTTTGGGCACATGACCAGGAGATACTGGTTCTTGGAGAAGGATATCATGCTTGGAAATGTGGAGGAACAGTGCAGGGGAGGAAAACCCCAGATGAGATGGATTGAGACAATGACTGGGGCAATGGGGGCTCATGTGTCAGAATTAGCGAGACTCGCTCAGGACAGAGGAGGCTTCAGAGCTGCTGTACATAGGGTCACTATGGGTCTTAGGTGACTCAGTGGCATATAACAGCATCAACACAGATAGATACAGCCTAGAAAAAGGGCCACTCAGTAAAATAAAGCAAAGTATTATAATGGAATGTGCAGAGAGTTGGATTTGGAGAATAAAAAGGGAAGAACTCTCTGTATTTCTCAAGCTGAAAAAAACGAAAAAACAAATTTAAGCCTTGTGTTGCAATATTGAAAGATGCTATGAGCAATATATTGAAGGACCCAGAAAGCAGGAAAGGACCCAGAAGATTAAGGGAATACACAGAGTCACTGTACCAAAAAGAATTAACTGACACTGAAAAATTTCAGGAAGTACTATATCAACAGAAGCCAATGATAATGAAAGAGAATGTGGAAGCTGCATTGAAGACTTTGGCAAACTATAAGAGATGAGACACCAATTGACTTGTTTCAATTGACTGAAGCAAGCTTGGATGCAGTCAATTGCAGGAAATTTGGAGGATGGCTGTCTGGCCAATGGATTGGAAGAGGTCCATATTTGTTCCCATTCCCAAAAAAGGTAATCCAACTGAATGTGGAAATTATCATCTTTGATATCACATGCTAACAAAATACTGCTGAAGATCATTCAAAAACAGCTGGAACAGTATATAGGTAAGGAAATGACAAAAGTTCAAGCAGAATTTAGAAGAGATCATGGCACTGGGACTATCATTGCTGATGTCAGATGGTTCTTGACTAAAAGTAAGAAATACCAGAAGAATGTCTATTTGTTCTTTACTGACTATGAAAAGGCATTTGACTGTGTGGATCAGGACAAATTGTGGCTGACATTGAGAAGAATGGGGATCCCCAGAGCACTTGATTGTGCTCATGAGGAACTTATATCTGGACCAGGAGGCTATTGTGCTAAAGGAGCAGGAGAGCACTGCACGGTTTGGAATTGGGAAGGGAGTGTGTCAGAGTTATATTCTCACTCCATATCTAATATGTCTTCAATCTGTATGCTGAGTAAATTATCTGAGAAGCTGGACTCTCCGAGGAGGAATGTGGCATCAGGATTGGAGGGATACTTATTAATAACCTGCATTATTCAGATGACCCAAACTTCTCTACTAAAAGTGAGGAGAACTTAAAGCACTTGTTGCAGAAGCTGGAGGAATGCAACCTTCGACATGGATCACATCTCAATGTCAGGAAAATGAGGATTCTCACCACAAGCCTGATAGGCAGCATTATGATGGATGAAGAGGCGATTGGAACTGTCAACAGCTTTACTTTGCTTGAATCCACAATTAACTCCTGTGGTAGAGCAGTCAGGAGACACATTACACTGGGAAAATCAGCAGTTATGGACCTTTCCAAATTATTAAGGAGTAGAGATGTCAGTTTGAGGACTAAGGGAAGTCTGATTCAAGCCAGTCTTTCTGATTACTTAGCTATGCACCTGAAACCTGAAACCTGGACAATGAATAAGATGACAGAAAAAGAACTGATGCCTTTGAGCTGTGGTGTTGGTGAAGAACACGGAATGTCCCATGGATGGCCAAGAGAACAAACAGATATATCTTGGAAAGGGTGCAGACGGAGTGTTCTTTGAAGGCAGGAATGATGAGACTTTGTCTCACTTACTTTAGGCATGTTGGTAGGAGGGCCTATTCCTTGGAGAAGGACATAATGCTGGAAAGGGCTGAGAGTTAGTGAAGGAGAAGAAGACCCTCAACTAGGTGGATTAGCATAGTGACTGCTGCAATAGGCTTTTTTGTGTGTTGGGAAGCATGAGGATGGCACAGGATAGAACAGGGTTCAGATCTTTTGTTCATAGGGTCTCTTATTAGTGCTCGACTCAATGGCACCTAACAACAACAAGATATGTAATTATAGGTTACACCAGCCTCCAAAAATTTTTTTCACCTCTCTAAATTGAAACCTCTCAAACTCAAACCACATGAGATTTCTTCTCTAGCTCCTTTCCCCTTCCTCTTTTCTATTGCTTTTCTCATCTTTAACCAAACCAGTGATCTTCAAACTATGTGATGACAAACTATGTGTTGCTGGGTAGAACTCTGTTCCATGTGACTTTTAAATGAAATCAATAGGCCTTTCTTCTAATTCAAACCTCAACCTTTGGGCTAGGGGTCAAGTTCATTAACTGTATTTACTCATACGTATTTCCATCATGTAGCTAGCTGTCATGACTCAACTTCTCCAGGTTTCCCCTCCTCACACAATTATCACCTGGCTGGTTCAGGAGCCCACTTAGCAAGACAAAAATTATTCTGGGGAAAGAAGGACAACAGAGAAAGAAGAAGGCCATAAATATGTTAATGTTCATTCTTACCTGTCAGAATATAATCAATTCAACTTAAGAGCTGAGAACTAACAAATATGAGTGTTTGTCAGTAACACAGAAATTATCCCTGTCTTTGTGGAGCTTACTGTCTTAAAGAGAAAGTGCTGGCCCAATAATCAAGTAACTACTCTTGTTATAAGTCTTGTAATCAAAAGCAGAGTTTTCTTTTAATCCAGATATCTCTTAAAATATAGCTTAAAGCAGTCAAATATTAATTCATATGAGGTTGAAAGTCGAGACCTTTTTCAGAGACTGCAAAGTTCCTAAGGAAACAAGGATGAGAGAATGAGGTTATATTTTCCTACCTTTGCTGAATTAGCTCCCATTTGCTGCCTCTGCTGAATTCTTTTTCTTACTCTATGCTTTGAGATCAATCCTTTATCTCTCTGATTTCTTACTCAAGTAACAAGGGAACAAGGTCTGTGATGTGTAGTAAAACTTTTGTTAAAGTTTTCTAGGTCACTGCCAAAGAATTACATTCCTGCATGACACAGCAAATAACTTAAAATATGTATAGGTCATCTCTGATCTTAAGAGTCCTTTCGGCCATCATGACACTAGGGATTTCTAGCTGGTCTCCCTACTCCAATTAGAATCTAGTCTTTGACCATCTTGTCATTTCATATATACACACATGCACATGCTGAGAGAGACTGAGAAAGATGCAGAAGTCCCAGTAATTCCAAGTTTCTCTTGCTCAGTTATGCACACACATTCCATTCTCCTCAAACTCTATTCTCAACCTTAACTCTAAGCATAATACTAGAGATCTATAACCCTCTAGTACTAAGAACAACAGAGATTGTTACACACTCAAAGCGAAAAGAGCCTGAAATTTATAGCTTCCTTTACAATCAGGGTACACCTGATTGAGGCCACAGTTTTAATCACTTGCTATGCTTCTGAATGAAAGCAGGAGTGGCATCAACTTCCTAAATAGCATGCTTCCAGAAACTCTATGAGCTTTAATGAATGTCGATAGTTGGAGAGGGGCTTCAGGCCTTTTGTTCATAGGGTCATTATGAGTCATGCTTGACTCAAAGACAATCAATAAAAACATGCATCTGAAAGCTGGACAATACTTAAGGATGACAGAAGAATTGATGTCTTTGAGTTGTGGTGTTGGAGAAGAGCATTAACTATCCCATCACTGTCAAAAGACTCAACTCATCTCAAAAAAGGTAAAGGCAGCGTGCTCCTTAGAGGCAAAGATGGTGAAGCCTTGCCTCTCATGTTTTGGTCATGTTGCTAGGAGAAGCTAATCCTTGGAAAAGGATGTCATGCTTGAAAAGGAGAGGGTCAATGAAAGAGAGCAAGACCCTCAACAAGATGGCTTGACATGGTGGCTGACACAATGGGTTCAAGTGCATCAGAGATTATGAGGATGGCACAAGATAAAACAGAAGTCAAGTCTGTTGTTTATAAGGTCACTATGAGTTGTACTCAACTTGACAGCAACCTGACAATACAAGCAACAACTAAGAGACTAACAAAAACAAATTAATAGAACTTATCTCTATTTATTTAAACTAAATATTTTATTAGACTATAAGTTTACTAAAACTCCACGTACGATGGCTATCTTCTCTGTTTCTTATCCCATAACTGCTGCTGTTCTTGTTGATTACCTTCGAGTCATGCATGACTCAAAGCGACCCTATGATCAAAAGGCCTGAAGCTTTTCTATAACTATCAACATTTATCAAGGTTCATAGAGTTTCCAGAGGCAGGTTGTTTAGGAAGTGAATGCCACTCCTGCTTCCAATAACTACCTCCATGTTCTTTTCCTTGACAAATTAATAGTTTTTGAATAATTAATTGAAATTTGTTTCAGTGCTGATATTCTATGATTCTTAAGCTGTGCTGTCAACCTGAAGACACACAGTTTGAATCCAACAGTTGCTCTGGATAATCAACGCCTGCTGAGTTATATTGTTTCTGAAAACCTGCTGAAGGATCAGTTATGAGTCAGTTCTAATTCTACAGTACACATTAAAACAGCATCATATCCCTGGAGGAACAAAGGAGAAAAAAGTTATATGGTCAAATGAGTTAATGCATTAAATATATTTTAGTGTCATATAAACTAAACTCATTGCTTTCAAGTCTATTCTGATTTACAGTTACACTATAAGACAAAGTAGAATGGCTCCATAGGGTTTCCAAGCTGTAAATCTTTATGCAAGGAGAGAACTTCATCTTTCTCCTGTGGAACTACCTGTGGCTCTGAATTACAGACTTTTCAGTTACCAGTCCAACTCTTAACCCACTGCCTCACCAACACCCCTTAGGACCATAGTGTTGTTCCTCTTAGATGACATCAAATCAACTATTACTCAGAGTGACTTTATGAACAACAGATGGAAATCTTGCTCTATCCTGCACCATTGTCTCAATCTCTGCCATTCTCAAGCCTGTTTTTGCCGTTACTGGTCAATCCGTTTCATCAAGAGTCTTCTCTTTCACTGACCTTCTACTTTTCTCATCATGGAGTCTCTTTCCCAGGACTTAACCTTCTTCACGATATGACCAAAGTATGTGATATAAAGTTTCGCTACTTTTGCCTCCAAGGAGCCCCTCTGTCTACTTCCTAAAGACAGATTTATTTGTTCTTCCAACAGTCAATACTATTCACAAATACCACATTTTAAAGTCATAGGTTCTTCTTCGGCATTCTTCATCCATTGTCCAACTTTCACATGCATAAAAGCAATTAAAAATATCATGATGCGGACAGGTGCACTTTAGCCTTTAAACGGGCGTTCTTGCTCTTGAGCACTTTATTCAAGTTCTTGACAGCAGATTTTCCCAGTGTAATAATAAATCTTTTAATTTCTTGCCTGCTGCTACCATGAATATTGATTGTAGATCCAAGTAAAATGAAATCTTTGACAACATCAACCTCTTCTCTGTATCATAATGTTGCCTATTGGCTCAGTTGTGAGGATTTTTCTGTTTGTTTGTGAGGATTTTTTTGTTAAAGTATAGTTTGTATTGAAGCTATATAGTCTTTGGTCTTCTTTAATAAATTCTTTAAGTCTTGTAAATAGACTTAAAATATCATATTAGTCAAGTTTATTTGGGCTATGATTTATTTAAAAGTCAACTCAAAATGGTTTAAGCAATAAGTAAATTTATTATTCCACAGAACACAAATCCAAAAATGGAGTGGTCCAAGGATTAATCAAGTCAGCATCTCAGCAACATTATTAATGCCAAATTCTTCCATTTTTTTCTACTCTGTTATCCTTAATGATGTCTTCAAGGACACCATGGATGCAAAATAAGTGTAGCAACTTCAAACATTAGAGCAATATGTAATACAAAGCTTTATTCAATACTTGTTGGAGAGGTTGTAGAGAGATAGGAACTCTCACTGTTAGTGGGATTGTAAAATGGTACAACCACTCTGGAAAGCACATTGGCATTTCCTTAAAAAGCCGAACACAGACATTATATATGGCCCAGCTATTCCACTGCTAGGAATATACCCCGATGAAATTAGGACTGAGACACCAGTCTCTGCACCAGTGTTTGTGGCAGTGTTGTTCACAGTCACTAGAATATGAAAACAGCCCAAATATCCAAACACAAATAAAAGGAATGAGAAATTGTGGTACATTCACATTATGGACTACTATGCAGCACTTAGGAGCAATGATTTTAAAAATTATTACATAACTTGGACTGAAGAGCATTATGCTGAGTGAACTAACTCAGTCATATAAGGACAAATAATGCATGAGACCATTATTGTGAAAATAGAAGGATACTAGTAAAACATGTATGTAGATGCAAGTAGTGAGGGAGAAGGATGGGAGCAGAGAGGTGAGGATGGATGGGGGGAATCACAAGGCCACACAATTTGATGAGTAGAGGGAGGGATGGGCAAAGGAAATGGGAAAGATCAAGCATAGATCTGAAAAGGCAGGGTAATTGTGGGCATAGTTCAATGGTCATTAATATTACAAAACACAATGAAAGACAATGATATATGAAACACAATCTGAATGAAGAATAATATAAAAGACAATGTAAACAATTTTGTATGCATATCAATAAAAAATAAAAATTAAAAAGAAACCAAAACAAAGCTTTTCCTTGGCATTTTCATTAGAAACAAAGAAATACTCTCTGTATTTCAAATCCCAGAAATACCTTTTGACTCACATTTCTTTGCCTGAAACTGCATCATTTTCTCAATATTCAATCAGTCAATAACAAGTAAAACTACTGACCACACCTGGCTAACACTAAATCATAATTCAGCTCTTGGGGTTAAGATCCCAAGTCCTTCAAGAATTCAAAGTTACTGATGAGTATAGCCTTTTGTTCCCTTCACAAAATTGGAGTTCTGTTGATTATTATCAGAGATAAATAAATGTATGCTGGTAGTCAGTCAACAGTAAATAATTATTGCACACACATACAAAAAACGATTGCAAATGTAATAAGAATCATTTTTTAATAAAAGGGCCTAATGATAAGAAAAAGGACTATTTTTAGTTTGAGTCATTGATTACTTCAGCATTGTCAGTATTAATGCAATGATCACTTTCTCAATACACATTTAACCATGTTCTGTTTCCAAAGCAATTGAGAGTTCAAGGAATAAAGATAATCAATGCCTTCCTCACATTAATCATTTAAGATTATTGTGCTAATTGAAAATTTTTCAAGAGACTCTATTCCCATTTAGGATGC
This sequence comes from Elephantulus edwardii, assembly GCF_000299155.1. Classification (NCBI taxonomy): domain Eukaryota; kingdom Metazoa; phylum Chordata; class Mammalia; order Macroscelidea; family Macroscelididae; genus Elephantulus; species Elephantulus edwardii. The sequence goes on from NW_006399818.1 coordinate 5,661,663, forward strand.
CAGGATGTCAACACAAACAAAAATCATATGCAATGGCATACATCAAACTCTAAGATGTTGTTATTTATGTAATATGCTGTATAACTCAGAATATTACAAATATTCATTATCTTGGGTAAGTTCCCCCCTCGGTATCAGAAAAGAAAACAAAAAAGCTAGCCATCAATAGGAGTGGGCACAACAATCAGTGGTAGACACTGAGGCCCTCAGTACAAATCATCAGGCCAAAGACTGATATAGCACAGAGCCTAACAGGAGCACCACGTACCCTTGCCCCATTTCCACTGTCTCTAAGTAACTCCAAGACTCTTCTAGAAACAAGAGACAGAAATTCAACTCAAACAATCAAATTAAACAAGACTTGTATCTACTTATCAGAACATCCTCTATTATTTTTCCATAGTCAGGAAACTACTAACTTAAAATTTTGTTTCATATTCTTTCATGACTTTTTTCCTACATTGGTTGTTATTGATGAGAATATTAATAGCAAAGCATACAATAATTCAACAGTTTCTCCATGTGCAACATTTTACATTTATTACATTCTTCAATTTTACAATCCTTGTCTTTCTTTCAAGGTGTTCCTTCCTTATTAACCTAACTCACTACTCTGTAAGTTTTCTGTGTAACCTTTCTAGGCATTCCTGTGCATTTGATACAAGATACGCACCAACAACCAGAGCCAAAGAGGAGGAAATAGAAGATTTCTACCAAGTTTTGCAGTCAGAAGTCAATCAAAAAATGCAATCAAGATGCATTAATAATAATAGTGAATGCAAAAATTGGGAACAGAGAAGGAGGATTAGTAGTGGAAAACATGGACTTGATGACAGAAATTAAGCTGGAGATAGAATGATAGAATTGTATACAATCAATGATTTATTCTTTGCAAATACTTTTTATAAGAAACATAAACGCATGCTGTACACATGGATTTCACCTGATGGTATGCACAGGAACCAGAATGATTACATTTGTGGAAAGAATCGCTGGAGAAGCTCAATATCAGCTGTGAAAACTAGGCCAACTGCCTAGTTGGAGCAAACTACCAACTATTCATATGCAAGTTCAAGCTGAAGCTAAAGAAAACGGAATCCACTCCATGGGAACCAAAATTTTACCTATTTGACCTATCCTACCAGAATTTCAAAACCATCTGAGGAACAAGTTTGAGGCCTTGAATACTAAGGCGCTAAGACCAGACGAGCTGTGAGAAGACATCAAGAACATCATCCAAGAAGAATGCAAAAGGTCATTAAAAAAAGACAGAGGACAAAGAAAAGACCAAGATGGATGTCAGAAGACTCTGAATATTGCACTAGAGCACCGAGAAGTCAAAGCAAAGGAAAGAAATCAAGAAATTAAGGAGCTGAACACAAGATTTCAAAGAGCAGCACGGGAAGACAAAGTAAAATATTATAATGAAATGTGCAAAGAGCTGGAATCAGAAAATCAAAAGGACCAAAGTCGCTCAGCATTTCTTAAGCTGAAGGAATGGAAGAACAAGTTCAAGCCTTAAATTGCAATATTAAGGATGCTTTGGGCAGAAATTAAATTATCAGGAAGCATTAAATGAAGATGGAAAGAGTATACAGAGTCGTTGAACCAAAAGGAATTGGCAGACCAGAAGAATTTCATAAAACAACATATGAGCAAGAGCCTGTGATGATGAAGGGAAAAGTTCAAGCTGCTCTAAAAGAATTGGCAAAAAAAAGCCAAGGCCTCAGGAATTGACGGCATACCAACTGATATATTTCAACAAACAGACGCTGCCCTTGATACACTCATCTAGTTATGCTAAGAAATCTGGAGGACAAACACCTGTTAACTGACTGGAAGATCCATATTTGTTCCTATTCACAAAAAAGGTAGCCCAGCAGAGTGTGGAAATTATCGAACAATATCATTAATATCATGTGCAAGCATTTTCTGCTGAAAATGATCCAAAAATGACTGGAACAGCACACCAACAGAGAACTGCCAGAAGTGCACACAGAGTAGAAGAGGCCTTGGTACTAGTGATATAGCTAATGTTAGATGGATCTTGGTTGAAAGCAGAGAGTACTATTCAAGTGTATTTTACTGTGTGTATCACAACAAACTGTGGCTAACTCTGAAAAGAATGGGAATCCCAGGACACTTAATTGTGCTTAATGCGAAACCTATACTTAGATCAGGAGGCAGCCGTCAGAACAGAGCAAGGAAACACTGCATGGTTCAAATTTGGGAAGGATATATGCCAGGGATGTGTCCTATCTTCATACCTTTTCAATCTACATGCAGAACAGATCATCTTGGAGGATGGGCTCTATCAAGAGAAATGTGGCATCAGGATTGTAGAAAGACTCATCAACAATCTGCACGATGCACATGACACAACCCTGCTTGCTGAACCTGAGGAAGACCTGAAGTGCTTACTGCAGAAGGTCAAGGACTGCAGTCTTCAATATGGATTGAAGTTCAATATCAAGAAAACAGAGAATTTCACCACTGGGCTGATTGGCAGCATCAAGATAGATGGTGAAGGATTGAGACTGTTAACAGCTTCAGTTTGCTTGGTTCCATAATCAACTCTCTTGGTACCAGCAGCCAGGAAATTAAAAGATGAAATGCATTGGGAAAGTCTGCTATCAGGGATCTCTCCAGAATACTAAAGAGTAATGATATCAGTCTGCAGACTAAGGTGCACCTGATTCAAGCCATACTCTTTGCAATTACTTGCCATACATCAGAAAGCTTGAGAATAGTTAGGGATAATAGAAGGAAAATTGATGCCTTTGAGCTTTGTTGCTGGAGAAAAGTATTCAATATACCATGGATTGCTACAAAAACAAACAGTTTATCCTAGAGGGGTGAAACCAGGCAAGTCCTCCAAGGCAAGGATTCTGAAGCTTCATCTGACATACAGTGGGTATGTTGCAAAGAGATCCCCATTCTTAGAGAGGGACATCATGCTTGGCAAGGTGGAAGTACAGCACAAGAGAGGAAGATCTTCAGTGAGATAGATTGATTCAGTGACTGGGGTAATAGGGGTAAGTGTGTCAGAGACAATAATGTTGCCGCAGGATAGAGCAGAGTTGAGGGCTGTTGTACATAGGGTCTGTATGCGTCACAAGTAACTCAAATGGCACATAACAACAACAAAATATAGTTTTAAAAGACAATAATGCCCAAGGTAGACATTTTTTTTTCACCAGTTAAATTTAATTATTGCTTGGTCTTAAAATTCATTGGGAGATATTTTTAGGTTAAGGTTAAAGATTATCTCAGGACAATGGTTCCAAGGCTTCAGCCAATCTCCAAGGTTCCAGGAAGTCTCCGAGTTCATGAAAATTTGAAGTTCTGTTCTGCATTTCCCCACTTGATCCATTGGGATGGGTGTGTCAGAGGCAGTGCGGCTGGCGCAGGATAGAGCAGGGTTTAGGGCTGTTGTGCATAGGGTCGCTGTGAGTCGAAAACGACTCGACGGCACATAACAATAACAACAACAACAACAACAATCTTTGATCAGAATATTCCGTTATAGTAGCATGAATCATGCAGTTCTTCTGGCTATGGCTTTCAACATTGTTTGAGAGAAAGCAGCAAAACTTTGAAAGACTCTACACCTGCTTGCTAAATAGCACAGCATGATAAATTCATCAGTGGGTTTCAGTCGCTCACATCTGCTTATGAAATTCCCTTCACAATCAATCGAGTATATTGAAAAGATCTTTGTGATGTTGAAGAAAACAAAAGTTACCCGTGTTTTTCTGTTTAGTCTAATTTGTAAATAAGCTATAATTCACTATACCACATGTCTCTTACTCAAAAAGATTCAACACAGCAACAACAACAACAAAAAAAAAACCTTTATGACAAAAGTCTAGAATTAAGGTTGCATAGTGGAGTGTACTCGTGGGGCGAAGGGGGATTGTATACCAATGAAAGAATTTTTCTTTTACTTTTCAAAGAGAGGAGCAAACTGGGGCAGAGGGGTTGGCAGGGAGAAAAGTGCAACAATGAATGAACGGAAATTTAAAAAAAAGAATACTAGGCACTCAGTCTTTTTCAGAGTTACTTAAGTTTGTGATATGAAAGAGAAATTAATTCATCAATAACAAGAAGGCGAGGGGAGGTACAAGCTAGAGTTCACCCTGAG
>NW_006399818.1:5666561-5668007 GCF_000299155.1 Elephantulus edwardii
ATCCACATCTAACACCACACACAAAAATCAACTCAAGGGAGATCAGACACCTGGGAATAAAGCCCAAACCCATAAAGTTCATAAAAGACAAACTGAGATAAAGCTTAGAAGGCCTAGTATAAAGGGATTGCCAAATACAACCAGAAATCTACAATCTGCAGAGGATAAAATTGATGAATGGGACCTTCTTTTTTTTTTTACTTGCTTGGTTCTTTTAATGTATTTGTTGTTTGTTATTTTTTTTCTTAAAATGGTTTTTTATTATTAAATTTTATTAGTTTTAATGAACATTTAAAGCGATTTGGGGTTTTCATTCATTCATTGTTGCACTGTTTTCTCCACCCTCCTCTCCAGTTTGTTCTTCTTTCCCCGCCCCGCCCAATGTCTGTTTTAATTGTCCAATTGGAATGGGACCTTCTAAAGATCAAATCTCTGTGCTCATCAAAAACTTTTCCCAACAGGGTGAAAAGAAAACCTACTGACTGAGAACAAACATTTGGCAATACCATCTCAGACAAGGGTCTCAAAACGAAAGTTTACAGAATACTCCTGGGCCTCCAGAAGAAAACACTAATAATCCAATTACAAAATGGGCAAAAGACACAAAAAGAATTTTCACAGAAAGATATTTGAAATTCCAACAGACACATGAAAAAATGTTCAAAATTATTGGCAATAAGAGAGATGCAAATCACAACCACAATGAGATACCATCTTACCCCAGTAGCAGTGGCAAAGTTTAGCCGGACAGCAAGTAATAAATGTTGGAGAGGATATGGAGAGTTAGAAACTCTTATACATTGTTGGTGGGATTGTAAAATGGTACCACTCTGGAAGACAGTTTGGAGTTTCCTCATGAAGGTGAACATAGACATTTCATATGGCCCAGCTATCCCACTACTTGGAATATACCACAGCAAGAACATGGAAACAGGCCAAATGTCCAAGCAGATGGAGTAGATTGAGAAAGTGTGGTACATTCACACAATAGAATACATGCAGGAGGCATGATTTTGTTAATTACTACCTAACATGGAAGAGACCAGAGAGCATTATGCTAAGTGAACTAACTCAGTCTCATAAAGACAAATACTGTATAAGACCATTGTTGCAGAATGAGCATGATGATCCAAGGAGGGGAGGAAAGGGCTTAGATTGCACAATTTGATGGGTGGAGGAAGATGTGGGTAACGGAAAGGGGAAAGATCTGGTGTGAAAAACAATGTATACAAACTTTGTAAGTAAACCAGTAAAAAATTAACAATTATCAATCAAACACCTGACCATTGCAGCATCAGAGCTCCTTGGGGGAGGGGGTGGAATCGAGCAGAGAATGCAATCTTTAAAATTAAAAGAAGACATTTTATTTTTTTATTTACTACTAGTTTATTTATAAAACTTGAATACAAATTTAAACAAATTATTTCAATTTCCATCACCCCCTAC
>NW_006399818.1:5669828-5670960 GCF_000299155.1 Elephantulus edwardii
AAAATATAATTATAGGGGAAAAAAAAGTTTTGTTCCACTATACTAACCATTTTTCTACACAACAATCCATGGGAAAAGAATTCAATAATTTTTATTAAATGTCATATATTATTTTTAAGAATCACTTTTAAATGTTCATTTTTTAAATATACTCCATTTTCTTTTTAGGAGTTAATTCTATAATGTTACCACAATCATGAGGCCCTTAACTAGAATTCAAAATTAACTATGTATAGACAGTGAGGTTGGCACAGGTTAGAGCAGGGTTTAGGGCTGTTGTAATAGGGCCGCTATGAGTCACAGGCAACTCAATGGTGGCAGCATTGTACAGTACTTTTTACCTTTAAGGGGAGCTCTGATGGTATAGTCAGTAGGGACTTGCATCGCTAACTCAAAAGTCTAGTCAGTAGGGACTTGTATTGCTAACTCAAGTCTAGCCTCTCTAGAAGTTCTGATCCACTAGTGACTCTGTGGTGAAAGACAGGTAGTCTCTTCCCACATGATTTACAGGCCTTGGAAACCCACTGAAAGATCAGCTCTCAGTCTGTTCCAACTCAGCAATAAGTTTAGTTGAGTTTTACCTAGAAGAGATCTCAGTTACAAAATAATTTTGAGACATCTTAGTCTATTACTCAAAGTGCATTATTCATCTGAGGCTTGGCTCTTCCCTATCCTCCAACTCTATCTCCCACAGCCTTTTGCTTCCCTTTTCCATCCTAAACTATTGTCAGATGGAACTACTTTCTATTATTTGTCAACACAATTTAGTCTATAAAAGATAAGAATTGCATGTTTTAGTAATTCTATTATTAGTGAGATAAGATGTATCACAGAGAGTAGCATAGTGCTTCACAACGGTATTTCCAACTGACTCAAGCATTTCCACCAAAGAGAGAGGAAGACAGGCAACTGACAAAACATTGTAAGACTCAGTATAGCAGAGAACACAGACTCAGGCCAAACTTTCACACAGAGAAAATAGCAGTAACAAGCAAGTAACAGTTAAGAAAGAGTTCAGAGAGAAAGAGAACTAAAAACACATCAGGCAGATCTTATACTCCCTGAAAAGTCAAATCACTAATTTATGTCATAATCCCACTATTTAACCTGAATATATATTCGCTGCAGAATT
>NW_006399818.1:5674755-5684233 GCF_000299155.1 Elephantulus edwardii
GAAGCTGTGGTATATTCGCACAATGGAATATTATGCTGCATTCAAAAACAAGGAACTCATTCAATATTATTCAAAATGGGTGACCCTGGAGGACATTACGCTGAGTGAGGTATCTCAGTCACAGAGGGACAAACGCTATATGGTGCCACTGTTATAGAATGAGGCTGATACCGCGATGATGGGGTAAGACTGAGAAAAACTGGATGAAATATGAAAAAAATTTTTTTTAAAGTTGAACATAGAAATTCCACATGACCTAACTATTCCGCTGCTTGGATATACTCAAAGAAAATAAGAACTGAGGCACAAACAGAGATTTGTACACCAATGTTCAAAGCAGTTGCAAAAGCATGGAAACTACCCAAATGTCCAACCTCAAATGAATGGATTTAGAGAGTATAGTATAGTCACTTGATGGAATACTACACAGCTGGAGTAATGATTTTATAAATCACTACCTAACTTGGGAGGGGACAGATTGCATTATGCTAAGTGAACTAACCAGTCCCATAACACAAATACTGTATATACTGTATAAGACCATTATTGGAGAAATAGACATCTAGTAAAATGTGTATGAAGATCTAAGGGGGGAATAGGGGCCAGGTACTCATAGGGTCACAAAATTTGATGGGTGAAAGGAGGGGTGGGTTAAGGAAATGGGAAAAATCTGGTGTGAAAAACAATGTATACAAAGTTTAGAAGTAAACCAGTAAAAGATAAAAATTTTATATTAGAAAATACATGTATATTAGTTGCAAAATTATTATAAAATACATGGTTTCCTGTTCTAGGTGGTTATTGTTGTTGTGTACTGAAGAGTTGGAACTGACCCATGGCTGGCCCTTGAAGCAGGTTTTCAGAGGCAGTTAATCTCACGGGAGAATATTGCCCATCTTTCTCCTGTGGAGCAGCTGTGGCCTTGAACCATGTACCTTCATAATTGCAGTGCAGCTTTGCAGTCTCAGATAATGCATTTGTCTTCTTCACAAAGAGATCAAGTATAGATATGGAAAGTGTGGCTACACTATCTAACCACAGAGTCAAAATGTAGGCCTCTGCAGTGAGCCAAGTCAGAATTAGCAACAAGCCTTACATAACATATACTTAACTCTAGGCAATAAAAAATCCTATAGAGTATAATATTGTATTGCCTGATAATATTCTATAATAAGACTCCCTGGGTGACACAAATGGTTAAGTGCTCAACTGCTAGTCTAAAAGTGAGTGATTCAAACGCACCAGGAGGCTCCTATGAATACACCACTAATGATCTGCTTCGGAAAGGTCACAGTCTTGAAAACTCCTCGGAACAATTTTACTCTGTTCACATGAGGGCATTGTGAGTCAGAATCAATTCGAATGCAATTAACAACCACCACAGTGAGAATGAGCAGTGCATCCATTTATAAAAATATTCTTTACCATGAGACTGGAAACCCTGGATGGTGCCTTTCTGCCATAACTGAATATTTTCAAAGACTCTGTAGATGAATCTTTATCAAAAGGAGTTAAACGCAGAACAGAACCTCAAATACTAACTGACTACAGGCCTCCTGGAACCATGATGTTTGGATAAACTTCTAAAACTATTTCTCTGAAATCATCTTTACCGTGAACTAAAAATTGCCTCTGATTCCCTCTTAAAATTAAACAATCTTGTTTTTGTTGTTAGGTACCATTGAGTCGAGTGTGACTCATAGTGACTCTATGAACAACAGATGTGTACCCTGTCCTATCTTATGCCATCCTCACAATCTCTGACACACTTCAGACCATTGACGTAGTCGCTGTCTAAATCCACCTGGTCAATAGTCTTCTTCTCTCTTGCTGCCCCTTCACTTCCTAAACATGATGTCCTTCTCCAAGGAATAGACTCTCCTAACGACATGGCCAACTATGTGAGACAAATTTTCATCATTTTTGCCTCCAAAGAGCACTCTGACTGCATCTACCCCCAGACATATCTGTTTGTTATTTTGTCAGTCCGTAGAATATTCAGCACTCTCCTCCAACACCCCAGTCAATGGCATAGTTTAGCTTAACTAGCAAAAGCATGTCTTCCTTGAGTTTCATGCTTTTTTAAGAACTAAGGCACCCTGGTGGCATGGTGTGTTAATATGTCAGACTATTAACTAAAAGATCAGCAGTTCTAATCCACTAGCGAGCCATTAGGAGAAAGATGAGCAGTCTTTTCCATTAAGGATTTACAGCCTCAGAAATCCAATGGTGGGTCACTACAGGTAGGAATCAACTCAAAGGCAGTGGGTAGTTTTAAGATCTATATGAAACCAAATTGACAATAGCAACTCAAAAGATAAGATAGGAACCTTAGTGGAATGCTGAACTTCCATCAGTATAGAAGAAATAGCTCAGAAAAAGAAAGTGAGAATACACAGCCATAAAAATATAATGTGTCACTGAATCATACATGTTGATGATGTTGTTATCTGCTATCAAGGCTGAACTGACTCATAGCTTACCCTTCAGTGTGTTTCCAGAGTTTATAAATTGCGTGGGAGGAAACTTTCCACTTTTCTCCCATGGAGCACTTGGTGGATTCAAACCTCCTGCCTTTGGGTTTGCAGCACAACTCCTTACCACTAGGCCACTAGAGTATTCATATACAAATTTTTTAAAACATATGTACCATAATAAGAAGATAAACCATGCTTACCAACTATGTTCACAATCAAAAGTTCAGTTTTTGCCTTTGCAAGCCAAGATGGGTAGGGGGAAGAGAAAAAGAGTGGAAACCAGTAAGAAGAATTTCATGAGGAAAATTACTGCATCGCCTGTTGTGATGAAAGGATAAATCAAGTACTTGAAAGAATCTTGAGATGTGGCCATGGCTGGGTGCATGCGAAAATCACTGATTAGAATGGAAAGCTCACATGGAATGAACAATAGATGGAATGATTTGGAGGCAGACAATAAAACCTAGTGTGGAAAAGTGAAGAGCTGTAGAAGGTTTGAGAGTGAAGCCCTACACTAAGCTGAAACTTTATAAAAGAATGAAAATATACTTTGTAAAAGCTGGAAGAGATGGACAGTCTTTATGCTTGACAGCTACACAGGAGGTGGTAGATTGATTGGTAAGAGTCCCCGAAATTTACTAGGCCAGAACCATTTAAGATCAGAAATGGCACCATCAAGAGCCCTGCAATCAACAGAACCATTAATCTCCAGATTAATCTAGTAGACACCATCTATTTTTTAATTCTTTTTACATTGAGTCACTTACCACTGCTTGAGTTATTAATGTATTTTGAAAAAATAGATAGCAAATTAAAAAATGATGTTACATGGAATGTTCTCTTTTTAATATTGCTGATTTCCTTTGAACTTCAGTATATACATCTGTCTAAATAGGGGAAATGACACATAAGGGCACAGGGCCGTGAGCGTATCTCTGAAAGGGCCAGGGGAAGTGAGAATAGCACAGCCCCTCACCATCTCGGAGCAGAAATCAGATCGAGTCCGTAGCCCAGCCCCACGGTGCCTACAGAGCCCTACCAACAGTAAAAGGTTCTTTGATTCGTTGATAACTCACAGTCATGGCATCAACAATGGGGTTTATTAGGAAAGGAACTTGGAGAGTAGGGGAGGCAAAGAATGTCACGATATAACCCAAATTAAGTCCAATGTTCAGGCCAACATTTCCAAGGCACAACTCCTCAGTTAATCCATGCTCTGGTTTCCATTAAACAAGCAGGTTTTCCTTCCATCATCAAAGGTAAGAACAGCAAAATCCAATTTTGGCAAACACAAATGCAAAAAGCCTCAGGTCACACCTTACCACAGTTTCCCCACAGCAATGCCAGACTCTCCACCACCAGGGTCTTGCTCTCAACAGGGTCTTGCCACCACGAGCCTTGATCACCTCAAGTCTTGCTTCAAGTCTTTCTCACCTCAGGTCTTTCTCCTCCTAGTCTTGCTGCTGTGTATGAGAAACACCCTTTTTTAAAATTATTATTCAATTTTATTAGTTTTAGTGAACATTTACAGAGATTTTTGGTTTTAATTCATTCATTGTTGCACTGTTTTCTCCACCCTCCTCCCCAGTTTGTTCTTCTTCCCCCACCCCGAATGTCTGTTTTAGTTGTCCAATTGCCACAGTGCTTATCGAAGACAGTTCTGATTAATCTCCTTTGTCACTATGTCCTTTGCCATTCCCTATCTCTCCTCCCTGAGAGAGACTTCACCCTGATTCATAAGAAAAAGGGGATGGCGTATTCTCTTAGCTACTTCCTGCTGAAAAGGGACACTGTAAGTTTCAGGGTGAAGATCTTCTCTCACTACTCTAAAAGGCCCCTTTGGCAGTAGGAAACACATAGACTATTATGGAGATTGATTTTGAAATTTAGATTCACTGTATCAATTGTGCTTAGCTGTACATGTTCATATCCTTGAAGATGTATCATGGAAGTGTTGCAGCCTAGAAGATACAAATTTAGCTAACAAATTAAAAGTACATGAGTCAAAAATTAAAAAGCAATATTCCGAGTAGAGGTTCTAATAGTGGCACAAATCAAGTTACAGAGAGAAGGTGGTCCTTACAATAAAAGGCCAATAGACTAGCACTTTGTCTATTATAGTGTAGAGGTTAGGAACCACAAGATGTAGAGGCTCAGCTATGTCATTTATGGTTCTTAAGTCCTGGAGCAAATTCCATCTACCACTGGGTTGTTTTACAACTCGGAAGTTCGAATGCAAGGTAGAGGCAAAGTAAGGAACTGCTTATGAGGTTTTCTGTCCATTCCAACAACTAAGAAATAGTGAGAAGAGTTGGGACGTCAGATGGCTTTTAGGACCAATTAGTAGGCTCTGTGACCCGGAGAAAATGAATATACATACCAGTAATGTTAATGCTCACCCACAGCTCTCCTGGGAGGGTCTACATAGTTGAAGCGTCCTCCTTTGTTTCCAGCTGGGGGCTGGGGCCTTTCAGTCCTGTCTGCCACGAGTACTTGATGTGGGCCACCTTGGCCAGGTGTCCTTCAGAGCCACACTTAAAGCAAGTCAGTGGGAGCTTCCTCTCTACTCCCTTGCCTATCTATGGCTCTCGTCTGTGACACTGTCTACTGAAGTGGCCCAGCTTTCCACAGTGGAAGCAATTCTGACCTCCTTTATTACCTTTGGGTGGCACTGTATATGAGTAAGACTTCCTTTTCCTGACACAGGCCCTATACCTATACTGGCAGCAATAGCACCCTTTTGATCATCCTAGTCCCACAGCTGTTGATGATTTCCAAGACCATGTGCCTGAAGTTAGCTGGAGACCAGAGGCTAATGGTTAAAATACCCCAACTTTTAGGCTAACACTCCAACATCATTTTAAATACCTACAGTTTATCAGGAAGTATATTTGGTGCTAGACTACAAAGATTAATACAATAATTTTTTCTTCCATAATGTTGCTCACAGAAACCTCTGAATATTAAAACTGATTTCCTCCAGGCCCAGCTAGAGCATTCAGTGCTTATTTCACTGCATAGGCTGCCTCAACTTTGCACGATCCATTCTATTTTATTTAGCTCTTTAGTTCAATTTTGCATGCATAAAATATAATTACGAATTTATGCCGTCTCAGAAAAGAGAACCAATTGAGTCTCACTCTTTGTCTTTGAGTTTACTGCAGAAAGAATGCGCAAAATTTTGCCCTTCCTCAAACATTGTTGCTTTGTTGTGTTTTATCTTTCAGAAAATGAATAAATTTTGTTGTTCTACCAGACTCATTAAAAGAAATAGAAGATCTGATCAGTGGAAACGTTACAGCTGTGGGGAAACCTCCTAGAGGACAACTGGGCTATTGACATTCTCTTCCAACGCCAGAAACTGTCTCAGGAGATGCATGCGAAATTCAGAATCACAACAAAGACTAGAAAACAAATTGACACAATCAAAGCCACTGCAGATCTTTAAATAGTTTTTCATGCTGTTGCCCATTAAAGTTTAGATTATAGTTTCGTTTTGCAAAGTGATGGGAGGTGGAAATCCAATTTTATTTAAGTGTTTTACTTTTCCATTAAAGGCCAAAGAGGAGATCTGTTTACGTCCAAAATGGTTCCATATGATTGTTTTGTTTAAAATCATAGAGTTTCTTGATTCTCCTCCTCCCTAAAAAGAGACCCTTATGTTAAATTACGAGGTTGGAGGTTTTAATATTTTCATAAAGATCCTCTATTCTGCTCTTCAAGCATTTGCCTTTCATTTTGCTTTATTGAATTAGGCGGCAAAGCACTCAAGCATGAAGCTCTTTGTCATCTCAAGCCAGGCTTACATGGATTTTACGAACCCATATGCCTAGTCTGAGTTTATTAATCTATTAATAAACATCAATTCTACTGAAAAAGGGAACTCCTTAATATATTATGTAAAAGGATAAGCCTCCTCCATGGTCAATTTGCATGCAGGTATGCTTATAAGTAGATTTGTTTCCTCAGATTTAGCTGCTTCCTTTAGTGGCATTAAACTAAGGAGAAAATGAAATTATATTATGAGTTTTCATGGTAGATACTCTGACAATCAAAACAAAGACAAACCAGTATTTCTGGTTTTATTTCTTTAAGTCCAAATACTGTGAAGAACTCTAGACCAGTATAGACAGGACCCTGTACACACTTCAGAATATGCAAATCAGCCTATTAATTCACCACCTGCTACTCATTTGGGTCAGAATGCCCACATCTGAAACAGAGACTTGCTTAGGGTGGTTGGTAGAGAGCTTTATCCAAGAGGGGGGAAAAAAATCTTTTCTTCCTAATTATTACTCTTCTCAAATATTGGGAAGAGAAATGTATAAAATATGCTGCAAAATGATCAAGAATCTCAAAATTAAAAGATCTTAGTTATTATTTACAACTCATCATCAGTTTAACCTATCTTTAATATTCTTGCATTTAAAGCAGAATAATTAACTAATTAATATGTACTCAGGACCCTATCCTTAGACACAAAAAGGGTTTGAATATCTTTTTAAGTTTCTCTTTTACCTTACTCTGACTCTGTGACCATCATCTCCAGGTAAAGAGGATTATTTAGCCTTTACACAAATATTTATCATATATCTCTTCTGAATCAGGCACTATTCTGGGCGCTGGACATGGTGTTGGTGTTGATGGTGGTGGTAGGTTCCATCAAGTCAAGTAAGATTCATAGTAATCCTATGAACAACAGATCTGAACCCTATTCTATCTTGTGCCATCCTCATCATCTCTGACATACTTGCACACATTGCTGTAATGACTGTGTCTATTCACCTGCTTGAGAGTCTTCCTCTCTTTGGCTGACTCTCCACCTTTACAAGTATGATGTCAGTTTCCAAGGAATATCCTCGCCTAACAACATGCCCAAAGTATGTGTGACAAAGCTTCATCATCTTTGCCTCCAGGAAGCCCTCTGGCTGCACTTTCTCCAGGGCATATCTCTTCTTTTGGTAGCCACGGGATGAGCTACTTAGTAGTCTTCTCCAACACTACAACTTGAAGATGTCAATTCTTCTGTAGTGGTGAGCAAATTAGATAGATGAGTGTCAAATTCAAATGAATAGATTAATTAGAAAAGTACAAAAGCATCAAGAGCTGAGAAGACCAGGTGTGACGATGTGAAGACACTGGGTAATGGAGCAACATTAGGTGAGATGGCCAGCAAAGACTGAGTTGAGACCTGAATGACAAGAACAAATCTTACAAAACAGGGAGGAAAGTGCTTCAGCAAAGCAATGTTGTGTTGTGCACCAGAGAGTTGGAACCAACCCATGGTGAGTTTTCAGAGGCAGTTAATGACACAGAAGGAGAATGTCCATCCTTCTCCCAAGGATTAGCGGGTGGCCTCAAACTGCATGCATTTGGGATTGCAGCTCAGCTTCTTGCCACTAGGCCACCATAGCAGTAGTAAATTTAAAAGCTTGAGCTGTAAGTGAGGGCCTGAAACAAGAAGACAATTTATTCTTCATTTATTGAGCCTTTCTTGGATCTTCCAAAAACCTCCTCATTACTACTGAGTTAAAACTGAATTATAGCTGAGCCTCTGTTAGTTTTCTGATGCTGTAATTCTCACAGTCTCATTGGAGGAGGTTGTCCATCTTTTTTTTTTTTTTTTTTATGGTGTTACAGTTGGATGTGAACTACCAGAGAAGTGTGGCCTTAGGTGTTTCCTTGTTCTGTTGTTGTCTTTAAGTTCCCTATGTAAAATAGCTCTGAACTCTGCTTTATCCTATGCCAATCTCATTGTCTTTAACACACCTACTGCCATTACCCCAGTCACTGAGTCATTCCATCTCATTCAGGGTCTTTCTCTCCTGTGCTGTCCCTCTACCCTTCCAACCATGATGTCCTTTTCCAAGGCCCTTCTGGCAATATGTGCAAAGTATGTGAATGGAATGTCAAAACCTTTGCCTCCAGGACAGATCTATTTGTTCTCTTGGCAGTCCACAGCATGTTCAATACTCTTCTGCAGCACCACAGTTCAAAGGCATTAATTCTTCTATCATTCTTAGTCATCATCCAGCTCTCTGATGCATAGCAAGTAACTGTGAAGACAGTGGCCTGGATCAGGTGCTTTAATCTCCAGATTGACACTGTCATCTTTCAGTACTCTGGAGAGACCCACGACAGCAGATTCTTCCCAATGTGATTTATCTTTACTTTCTTTTTTTTTTAAATTTGTCTTTTGATTTCCGAGCTCCTGATGCCAAGAGTGTTGACTGTGGAACCAAACAAGCTGGAATTGTTAACAATATAAATCTCTTCTCAGTCTACCATCCAAAATTCACTAGCACAGAACATAGGCAGAGAACTGCCAGAAATTCAAGCTGCATTTAAAAGAGACTGATGTCAAATGGATCCTGGATCAAAGCAGAAGATACCAGAGAGATGTTTGCATATGTTTTATCAGATATACAAATGCATTTGACTATGTGAATAATATCAGATTATGGCTAATCTTGAGAAGACTGGGAAGCCCAGAATACTTAATTGTGCTAATGCAAACCAAGAAGCTTTTTTCCAAAGAAAGCAAATGGACAATGCATGATTTAAAATCAAGAAAGATGTGTCAAGATTGCATCATTTTTTTCCATGCCTATTCAATTTGTATGCCAAGCAAGAGGCTGGAACTTATGAAGAGGAGTGTGGCATAAGGATTGAAGGAAGACTCATTCAACAACCTGTCTAATGTAGATGCCACAATCTTGCTTGCCAAAAGCAAAGAACACTTGAAGCACTTGCTGCAGAAGATCTAAGACTATAGCCTTCAATGTAGATTATACTTCAACATTGTTGTTGTTGTGCCATCAAGTCGTTTGCAACTCATAGCAACCCTATGTATAAGAGCTCTAAATGCTCTTCTATCCTGTGCCAACCTAGCCATCTCAAACACACTTATTCCCACCACTCCAGTCACAGAATCAATCCATCTCATCGAAGGTCTTCTTCTCCTTCACAGGCCCCTCCACTATGCCAAACATGATGTTCCT
>NW_006399818.1:5685813-5689752 GCF_000299155.1 Elephantulus edwardii
ATCCATCTTGGTCTTTTCTTCTTTTTCAGCCTTTGTAATGATCTTTTGCATTCTTCATGAGTGATTTTCTTGATATCCTCCCAGAGCTTGTTTTGCCTACGCTCATTGGTGCTCAAGGCCTCAAGTCTGTTCCTGAGATGGTTTTGAAATTCGAGTGGGACAGACTTAAGATCAAATTTTGGTTCCCATGGATTTGATTTAATTTTCCTAAACTTCAGCTTGAACTTGCATGTGAGTAGTTTCAACATTAGGAATGTAAAAATCTTCAACACTGGGCCAATAGGCAAAATTAGGAAAGATGGGGAGAAGACTGACCTTTTCAGTGATTTCATCTTGCCTGGATCCCCAATTAACATCAAGAAATCAAAAGACATCATGCATAGGTAAATCTGCTGTCAAGGACCTCTTTAAGATGTTGAGGAGCAAGCACATCTGACTCAAGACATGGTCTTTTCAATGATTTGTTATGCATGTAAAAGTTGAACAGCAACTAAGAATGACAAAAGAAGAATCAATGGCTATGAATTGTGGTATTGGAAAAGAATACTAAATAACCCATGGACTGCCAAGAGAACAAACAATTACATCTTATAAAAATTGCAGCCAGGTACTTCTTGGACATAAGGAATGGCAAAGCTTCATCTCACAGATTTGGGGCTTGCCATTTGGATCTGCCAGTCCTTGGAGAAGGACATCATGCTTGGAAAGGTGGAGCATTAGTGAAAGAGAGGTATACTCTCAATGAGATGATTGACATAGTGACTGTAACAGCAGGCTCAAGTTTATCAGTGGTGATGTGGATGGCACAGGAGAGAGCAAAGTCCAGCTCAATTGTTCATGAGGTCCCTGTAAGTCACAGTTGACTCAGTGACATCTAACAAAAACAGCATCTCATAGCCGTACTTATTTATTGCCTTTCCCAAAAGATATATTCACATGAGTTTTCTCTTAATTTCAAGTCCAGCAAAAAGATTTTTTTTTCCCCTTTCACTAGCCCCAACAAAAATAGCTTTTTGGTCATGTCCTCATGCCTACAACAACTTCTCTCACCCAGGGAGCAAGCTTCAGTTATTTCACAGTTGGGGAGTTCCGGGATCAAGTCAACTTGCCCAACTCAGGTGGACACAATGACAGAAGAATATTTCTTCAGAAACAGTTCTAACTAAGGAAAGTATAGTGAGTGAAATTTACAAGCAAAAACCACAAACATCCGCTACAGGGCCTGAAGATAAATTAATATGGTTCCTAGGTCAGTGAGTACACAGTCTTGTAGAAGAAATAATTTCCTCCAAAAACCTACAAAGCAATGTGATGAATGCCCCAATAGTTGTAAATATTTAAGTCTCAATAGTGTCTTCAAATCATTCATATTTTAACCATGCAGTCTCTTTCTATTACGTTCCCTTTCTTGTGTAACATACTCCTCAAATCCCTCTCAACCAATATACTGGAACTTCCAACACTTATGGCCCCTCATCTATATCTTCATCCTGTAAGCCTTTCCTCTTTATTTCCCTCCCTCTTTCTCTATAGCTTTTTCAAAATGTTGGTGTTATTGTTAATGTGCTGTTGATCATACTGACCCTATATACAACAGCTCTGAACCCTGCTGTATCCTGAGTCAATGTGATCATCTCTGACACACACAGACTTATTACCCTAGTCACTGAGTCAATCCATCTCATCCAGGGTCTTCCTCTCTTGTGCTGCCTCTCTACACTCCCAAACATGGTGTTCCTCTCCAAGGATTGGTCTCTCCTGGCAACATGTCCAAAGTATGTCAGATGGAGCTTCAGAATTCTTGCCTCCAAGGAGCAACCCAGCTTCACCCTCTCCAGGAAAAACCTGTTTGTTCTCTTAGCAGTCCATGGTATATTCAACACTCTTCTCCAGCACCATAGCTCAAAGACATCAATTCTCTTTCTATCATCCCTAATAATTATCCAGCTCTCTAATGCATAGCAATTGCTTTCACCCGCTCCAGGGTGGACCTGTTTGTTCTCTTAGCAGTCCATACTCTTCTCCAGTACCACAACTCAAATGCATTGATTCTTTTGTTATTGTTGTTGTTGTTGTTGTTGTAATGCGCTATCAAGTAGCATGTGACCCAATATACAGCAGCTCTGAAGCCTGCCCTGTCCTGAGTCAGTCTCACTCATTTCAACACACTAATCCCCGTTGCCCCAGATACAGTATCAATCTATCTCATCTGGAATCTTTCTCTCCTGCGCTGTCCCTTCACCTTTCCAAGTATGATGTCCTTCAACAATCAGCCCCTCCTGGCCACATGCCCAAAGTATGTGAGAGGGAGCTTCAAAATCTTTGCTTTCAGGGATAAACTTGGTTTCATCCTCTCCAAGACAGACATATTTGTCTGTTCAAAAGAAAAGACCAAAATAGATATCAGAAGAGACTCTGAATATTGCACTAGAGTGCCAAGAAGCCAAAGGAAAGGGAAGAATTCAAGACATTAGGGAGCTGAATAGATGATTTCAAAGGACAGCTTGATAAGAAAATGCAAAGTATTATAACGAAATGTGCAAGGAACTGGAGTTGGAAAATCAAAAGAGCTGACTCACTTGGCATTTCTTAAACTGAAGGAACTAAAGAACATCTTCAAACAGTGAGTTGTAATAATTAAGGATGCAATAGACAGAATACTGAATGATTCAGGAAGCATTAAAAGAAAATGGAAGGAGTGAGTATACAGAGTCACTACACCAAAAAGAATTGGCTGACACAAAAGAATTTAAAGAAACAACATATGATCAAGAGACAATGATGAAAAGGAGGAAGTTCAGGCTGCTCTGAAGGACTTGGTAAAAAAATAAAGCCCCAGGAATTGATGGAATACTAATGGACATGTGATGCTACCCTGGACGTTCTCACTAGGTTGTGCGAAGAAACCTGGATGACAACTACCTGGTCAACGGACTTGAAGACCCATATTTATTCCCATTCCAAAAAACAGCAAGAGTGTGGAAATTATGGAACAATATTACTAATATCACATGCTAGCAAAATCCTGTTGACGATTATTCAGAAATGACTGAGAGAGAATATTGACAGAGAATGACCAGAAATACAACCAGAATGGGTCATGGCACTAGAGACTTTATTACCAGTGTCAGATGGATCTTGGCAGAAAGCAACGAGTAACACAGGAACATCTATCTTTGTTTCATTGACAATGCAAAGGCATCTGACTATGGATCACAACAAATTTTTAACCCAGCATTAAAGAATATAATGGTTAAAATCCAGGACTTTTATTTATTCCTCCTTGGATTTTTCCAAAATATCAGCTTAAAAAACAAGTCTGTCAGCCTGTCTCATGGTCAAAAACTGAATAACAGAGTTTGAGTTCCCCTTTTGCCCATGGCTTGTGTAGATGAGGGATTGCTTTTTCCACCATATCCAGCTACTGTTTTCCAACCTCAAAAGTACAGAACGGTGGGCCTCCAATTACAGATAACCTTGCTTACATTTTGCACATAATTAAAATTCTCCTGCTTCTCTCTATTGTGTTCCATCTCTCAGTTTGATTTCTTTAATTGGTCCCACATCTTAAAGGGACTCTGTTCAACATTTGGTGTTTGATAGATCCCACGGGTCTTTGTTGCTGACAACGATGCTACTTTCTCCAAGTGTGGTTTAGAGTCAGATGCATCTGTGTCCCTAATTGCTTTTATTTTTAATGGAAATTTGATGAGGAAAGTTCTCAAGTTTTCTAAAATGGTCATCATAAAACTAGTCTCTGACTTAACAATTGTGTTTCAAACTTCAAGCCATGTTCGAATAGGGTGGCTAGCATATGGATTTTATCCATCCTCATATTCCTTAAAAGCAAAAATCAACAATGCCACCACTCTGTACATTTATCTAATGTAATAATCAATGCCAGTCCCTTTCCTGATATTTGTTGTTGTTGTTGTTGTT
>NW_006399818.1:5690712-5692511 GCF_000299155.1 Elephantulus edwardii
TCTTCTCAGAGTCAACCATAGTTTGTTATGATCTACACAGTCAAATGCCTTTGCATAGTCAATGAAACACAGATAGACATTCCTCTGGTATTTCCTGTTGTACATAGGGTTTTCAGAGGCCTGCTATTTCAGAAGTGGATGGTCAATCCTTCTTCCTAGTCTGTCTTAATGTGACTGTTCAGATTTAGAGAAGTATCCTGATATTTACTTAATATAATAATCCATAATAATACTATTTGTTTATTTGATGCCATTGACCAGAGAAGATGACCAAATCTATGTGTCCCCCTGCCACCATTCTACATACATTCTGACTGCGCCATCTACTGCTAATATCTCCCTTTCTTCTCTAACTTTCAACTCTCCCAACCTGGAAAGAGTACCCATCTTCTTCTTGCTTTGGAAGATGATTGTCAGTAAACTATCATTTTGTTATGAGGCGTCCAGCTTTGATAAAGCCCTCTCCACGTTATGCTGCAAAGGAAACAAAGAAACAAGACATAATTTGCTCTTATTTGTTCAAAGTGCACCCACTTATTGCCAGGGAGTTGGAACTGACCCATAGCTGACCCTCCAGTGCATTTTCAGAGGCGTAGGAGATGTGCTGCCAACCCAAAGGCTAGCAGTTCTAATCCACCAGCTTCTCTCTGAAAAGATGGGCAATCTCCTTCCATACAATTTATTGCTTCTGAAAACCTGGTGGAGGGTTAACTGTGAATCAGTTCCCCTGATATAACAGAAACAACAGTAAATCACACAACATGGAAGGAAAATGCCTATGCTGCTACCACAGAGCTGCTGGTGAATTTGAACTGCCAGAAAGGCCCATCTTTGAACCTTGAGTGCTTGTTTGGAATTTCTAGCAGGAGAGTACAGCTACTCGTATACCCTTGACTGCAGGATGGACGGTCTTCCTTCTTTTGGGGATGATCATCTTCTTCAACCGAGGGTGCATCTTTGGGAGGGACAAACATGGATCGGTGTGGGAGGAAGAGGAGACCCGCCTAGCCAGCCAGATGGGCAGATTCAATCCTGGCAATCAGTGGGGTGCCAGATGTTGCAGCCAGATCACCCTCACATGTGTGGCCCATCTTTGGTTAGTGGTGTAACTCTCTACCCATGAGGCCACCCGCAGATCCCTGTATCTATAAGGGATGGCATTTTAGAGAGACTTTTTTTAAATGACGGAAAAATAATCCTCGATTGTTTAACATGGTACAAGCAAAGTAGAAGAGACAGGCAGACACTGGGCAGAAGAATGGAAGGAACCTGTTCTGATGCTAAGACAGTCTATTCAGGATCATTGTTGTTGTTTTTAGGTGCTGTTGATGCAATATGACTCACTGTGACCCTATAAACAACAAATCTGGATCCTGTCCTATTCTGTGCCATCCTTACTATCTAAGATATACCTGAACCCATTGTTGCAGTCACTGTGTCAATCTATCTTGTTGAGGGTGTTCCTCTTTCACGGACCCTCCACTCTTCCAAGCATGATATTCCGCTCCAAGGAATAGCCTCTCCTAGAAACATTTTCAAAGCATGAGAGATGAAGCTTTTCCATCATTGCCTCCAGCAAGTACTCTCTCTGCATCTTTTACAAGACATACCTGTTTATTCTTTAGGCAGTCAAGGAGATGTTCAATACTCTTTTCCAGCACTACAACTCTTCTTCTGGTCAATTGCCCTTCTGTTATCCTTATTCGTTGTCCAGCCCTCTGAACTGTAGAAAACCAATATACTCACCTCTGATAAGGTGAGTATAATGAATCCACCCTGACTGGTACAACTGACCTGAA
>NW_006399818.1:5693621-5711198 GCF_000299155.1 Elephantulus edwardii
GTCTGACATACTTTGGGCATGTTGCAAGAAGGGACTGGTCCTTGGAGAGAGACAACATGTTTGGGAGAGTGGAGGGATGGCACAGGAGAGGAAGATCAATTCTGTAAGTGGAGTGGTGGGAATAAGTGTGTTTGAGACAGCGAGGTTGGCACAGGATAGAATGGCATGTAGGGCTCTTGTACTTAGGGTCGCTATGAGTCACAAGTGACTTGATGGCACATAACAACAAAAATAACATGTCTAACAAAGGACTTATATCTAGAATTTATAAAATACTCAAGCACCACAACAAGATAAAGATATATAATCCAATTGAAAAATGGGTACAGGATATGAACAGACACTTCACCAAAGAAGACATTCAGATAGCTAACAAACACATGAAGAAATGTTCAAAATCCCAAGCTCTAAGAGAGATGCAAATCAAAACAACTATCAGATATCATCTGACCCCAGTAAGAATAGCAAAATTTAACAGAACAGCAAACACCAAATGCTGGCAAGGTTGTGAAGAAACTGGAATCCTTTATTCACTGTTGGTGGGAGTGTAAAATGGTACAACCACTATGGAAGGCTGTATGGCACTTTCTCAAAAAGTTGAAAAGAGAAATACCATTTGACCCAGCAATTCCACTGCTGGGAATTTACCATAAATAAACCATCACTGTCACCCAAGCAGATATATGCACACCCATGTTTATTGCAGCTTTGTTCGCAATAGCAAAGAGCTGGAAACAACCCAAGTGCTCATCAACAAACAAATGGATAGATAAGCTTTGGTATGTTCACACAATGGAATACTACGCTGCATTGAAAAAAAAAGAACTCATGAAATATTATGCAAAATGTATGACCCTGGAGGACATTATGCTGAATGAAATATCTCAGTAACAAAGGACAAATATTATATAGGGCTACTGTTGTAAAATGGGACACACATCATGGTTGAGGAAAGACAGAAAAGGAGGGGAGGAATGATGTATATTGCATTGAAACAGATGAGGGAGAGACCTGCTTAAAAGGGATATATGAATGTGTATACTGTCATTACAGAAGTCCATAGTGAAGGGTACATAGTGGAGTGAACTTGAGGGGAGGGATTGCATAACAATAAAAGAGTTTTTCTTTTTCTTTTCAAGGAGAAGAGTGATGGGGGGGGAGGGTGCGCAGGGAGAAAAGTGCAGCAATGAATGACTGGAAATCCTAAGTCTCTGTAAACATTAATCAAAAAAATATTTAAAAAAAAAAAGATTGCACTGGAGTGTCCAGAAGCCAAATCTAAAGGAAAACATGCAAAAGTGAAAGAACTGAATTGAAGATTTCAAAGGGCAACTTCGGAGGACAAAGCAAAATACTATAATGGAATGTGTAGAGAGCTGGAAGTGGAGAATAAAAAGAAAAGAACTTGGCCTGCATTTCTCAAGCTGAAAGAACTGAAAAACAAATTTAAGCCGCAATTTTGAAAGATGCTATGAGCAATATATTGAATGACCCAGAAAGCATCAAAAGAACATGGAGAGAATATACAGAATCACAGTACCAGAAAGAATTGATTGATACTGAAAAATTTCAGGAAATACCACATGAACCAGAGCCAATGGTAATGAAGGAGAAAGTAGAAGCTGCATTGAATACATTGGCAAAATATAAGGCCCCAGGAATAGATGAGATACCAATTTACTTATTTCAATTAACTAATGTAGCCTTGGATGTGCTCACCAGTCTATGCCAGGAATTTTGGAGGACAACTCTGTAGCCAACAGGTTGAATAAGTTCCATATTTGTTCCCATTCCCAAGAAAAGTGATCCAACTGAATGTGGAGATTATCTCATTAATACCACATGCAAGCAAAATACTGTTGAAGATCATTCAAAAACTGCTAGAACAGTACATACATATGGAACTACCAGTTGTTCAAGCAGGATTTAGAAGAGCTCATTGGCACCAGGCATATCATTGCTAATGTCAGATGAAAGTAAAGAATACCAGAAGAATGTGTATTTATGCTTTATTGAAAATGCAGAGGCATTTGACTGTGTGGATAATAACAAGTAGTGGCTGACATTGAGAAGAATGAGAATCCCAGAGCACTTAATTGTGCTCATGTGGAACCTATACCTATACCAGGAGGCTGTTGTGCAAACAGAGCAGGGGAACACTGCATCATTTAAAATTGAGAAGGGAGTACATCAGGGTTGTATTCTCTCTCCACACCTAGTGAATCTATATGCTGAGTATACAAGAAGCTGAACTCTATGAAGAGGAGGGTAGCTTCAGGATTGGAGGGAGACGCAACAATAACCTGCATTATGCACATGACACAATGTTGCTTGCTGGAAAGTGAGAAAGACATGAAGCACTTGTTGCAGAAGATCAAGGAATGCAGCCTTCAGTATAGATTGTATCTCAACATAAAAAAAAAAAAACAACAAAGATTCTTACTACTGGATGAATAGGTAGTGCCATGATGAATGTAGAAGAGATTGAAACTTTCAACAGTTTCCTCTTGATTGGATCCACAAGTAACATCGTTGGTATCAGCAGTCAGGATATAAGAAGACACACTGCACTGGGAAAATCTGCAGCTAGAGACCTTTCCGAATTATTGAGGAGTAATGATGTCAGTTTGAGGACTGAGATGTGTCTACTTCAGGCCATGGTCTTTCCAATTACTTGCTATGCATCTGAGAGCTGGGCAATGAATACGGATGACAGAAAAAGAATTGGCGCCTTTGAACTCTGGTGTTGGAGAAGAGCAATGAACATTCCATGGACGGGCAACAGAATGAACTGATAGAATGAACACCCTCATAGAGAGGGTGCAGCCTGAATGTTCTTTGGAGGCAGTAATAATGGGATTTTGCCTCACTTACTTAGGGCATGTTGCTAGAAGAGGCTATTCCTTGCAGAAAGACACAATGCTGGGAGGAGCGGAAGGTAGGTGAAGGAGAAGAAGACCCTCAATCAGGTAAATTGACATGGTGACTGCTGCAATGGGTTTGTGTGTGTCAGGAAGTGTGAGGATGGTGCAGGACAGAACAGAGTTCAGATATTTTGTTCATAAGGTCACTGGGTCCTCCTCGATTTGATAGCACCTAACAATAATAGCATAATAAGGATTTTCCCAAGGGAACTCTAGTGGCCAAGAGGTTAAGGAATCAATCTGCTAATTCAGTAGCAAGGGATTCAAAACCACAAGCTACTCCATGGGAGAAATATGGGAAATAGGTGCAATTTATACCTTCTGAAAAACCTGTTGGAAGGTCAACTATGAGTCAGTTCAAACGGGATGGCTTTTTGGTGAGCTTTTGGCAATATTGTTTTTAAGTGAGAAAATTTCAGTGATCCATTAAAAAAACCCAACAACTCAGTATCTGATCAACTTTCCCTAAGCAATCTTTAAATCTCAGATGACATTTCAAGTTTGAGTGGAATATACTGGCATTATGCAGAAGGTGCCCCTTACTCATTTTTCATTCCTCAAAGAGCAAGGGTAGGGGAGAAGCAAACTCTAAGAGATCATTATTAACCTAAGTAGCCATCTCACTTGTGAGTTAAATCACAAGTCATTGTGATATAAAAATCGAGAAAGTCACTGAGAATCAGTAACTCCAACTGAAAAGACATAGGAGTGAATCATTTAATGTCCTGCCTAGGGATATGGTAGCTCAACATGAAGAAAACAAAGATTCTCACCACTGGACTGATTGGCAATATTATGATAGATGGTGAAGAGATTGAGATTGTTGACAGCTTTAGTTTGCTTGGCTCCACATCAACACTCTTGGTGCCAGCAGCCAGGAAATCAAGAGACAAATTGTCTTGGGAAAGTATGCTGTCAGGGACTTCTCCAGAGTACTGAAGAGCAACGACATCAGTCTGGAGACTAAGATGTGCCTAATCCAGGCCATAGTCTTCACAACTGCTTGTTATGCATCAGACATCTGGACAATAACCAGGTAGAATAGAGAGATAACTAATGCCTTTGGGCTGTGGTACTGGAGGAAAGTGTTGAATACACCATGGACTGCCAGGAAAACAAACAGGTTCATCCTTGAGAGAGTGAAACCAGGCTGCTCCTTAGAGGCAAGGATTCTGAACCTTAGTCTGACATACTTTGGGCATGTTGCAAGAAGGGACCCATCTTTGCAAAGGGACATCATGCTTGGAAGGGTGGAGAGACAGAGAAAAAGAGGAAGACCACTGATGAGATGGATTGATTCAGTGAGTGGGATAGTGAGTGTAGGTGTGTCAGAGACAGTAAAGCTGGCACAGAATAAAGCAGGTTTCAGGGCTATGATACATATCAACAACAGGGATATGGTGTTACAACAAAATTGAAACTGAAATTAACAGCCAGTCGTATTATCTTTTATTCAAACTCTGAAGATATACAGAATTAGGAGAGTCCTAAGAAAATTTTCCTGATAAATTACGAAGTTTATAAACATTAATGCACATATGGTTCCTGTAAAGGTCCTCATAAATGTGCATGTTTCTGAACCTTCTCAGCAGACCTCTGATTGTTATAAGAATAATGTCCATGCCTTATATATTCTAAGTCTTCCTCTGATTCTCCAATGGACTCCAATACTCACCTTGCTAGGTTGGAAATGAAATATCACAATAATCCTATCTACAACTGATCATGGTATGTCAAAGGAATGTCACAAGGCCAGAAGTGTTTTGCTTCCATTGGCATGGAGTCATCATAAATCAGTGTAAATTCATCAACTAAAAACGACAGTGCACTAACTAGATACAGATGCCTCAAAGAATTATTTTTACTGGAACACAACTCGCTGAAAACTTAATTTTGCTTTTACACTTGGTGCTTTGGAGAGACTAAATTGCAACTCACAAAGACAGTTATTAAGGTCTGAAAAGAAAATGTTTAGACTGAATATCATGCTCACATTCCAGAATCGTTATAATTGGCTCATTAAACAGCAACATTACATTGGGGTCTGTATTTTTATTTGCTTCATTACTTGGAAATAAATAGCAGTTATTATATTGCAGTAGTTAAAGATTCTACAGTTTACATTGTTGATGTTGAAATCTAGCTTTGTATCAACTCATAGACAATTTTTCTGTCATTTAATATTGATTAAGTGATAGATGATAATTCAACTGAATTCTCTGCCTTTATGCCAAAGATATTTTGTTGGTTTGGGTTTTTTGCTTCATTTTTGTTTGTTGAGTATTTTGTTTTGGTTTTGATATTGGTTTCTTTTGTTTCAGAAAAAAAAAATGAGAGTTGGAAATATTCCATAGAGGAAGGTATTTGTTGTCATAGTCCAAATGGAATGAGTTACAAGTAATAGCAAATAAGATCAAAATCTCATCTATAATGACAAAGACCTCTTTTTCCTTATGCTACATTTTCTACTCCACATTAACTTTGCTCTGACGACTTGGTAAGGGATCAATCAACTACTCCATGGGAGGAGATGCTCAATCTCTTCCCATGTGATTTACTGTCTCTGAAAACTCCCTGGAGGGTCAGCTATGGGTCAGTTCTGACTCGATGATACACAACAACTAGGATCCAACAGGAAGGAACACTCTATCTGGAACAATGTCAAGTATGCCTATCAAGAAGAAAAAATTTAAAGATTTGGCAAATAAAGAAATGATTCTAAGTTTCTCTCAGAGATGATTCATCATTTCCTCTCTTTTCATTGGCCAAAACAAGTTACATGAAGATGCCTGACCTTAACAGGAAAAAAATTGTGTATCTCCCCAACAAGGTAAGAACTACAGGAGGGTAGGTACCTCCAATATGTAAGATACACTGTCATACCGTACACCACAGTGATCACACCAACATTCTTTATAAACTTGAAGAAAAGAATAAATTTTCAACATACATTTTACTTTCCAGGGATAGAGAAATATTGGTTTTTTAATGAAGAGAAAAATTGAACCCTTTTAAGGGGGCAAATGCAAACAGCTCAACTCACTGGCTTATTTGTGTTTTAAGCAAGGTGTAAATTAATGGGAAATAATATTTTCATATTAGAGCAATGTTTTCTTCACAATTTTTTAAAAATCTAATGGCATGAAGTCAATTCTGATCTAGAACAATCCTCCAGTTCCTGGGCTGTGAATCTTCATAGAAGATTACCCATGTCTTTTTTACAGAGTACTTGGTAGATTTGAACTGCCAACCTATTGGTTAGCAGCACAACACATATTATCAGGGAGATTAGTGTAGAACAAAACTCAAAATTCTAAAAATGGCTGGGTTGGTAGAGACTGGTGGAATCTGAAGCTACCCTTTTAGCCTGGAACTGAATTCATCTCTGTGACACAACTTCCAGCCAAACAATAGGTAGATCTAAAAGAATAGAAACATCACCAGGGAGGCCTTCAGTCCTTGTTGTTCAGTCCTTGTTGTTATGAAGTGCTGTCGAGTTGTGATGCCATAAACAGTAGATCTGAATCTGTCCTATCCTGAGCCATCCTCATCATCCTTGACACATTGCAGTTCATTGCCACAGACACTGCCTCAGTTTATCTCATTGAGGGTCTTCCCTTCCTTCTATGACTCTCCACCTGTCCAAGGATGATGTCCTTTTCCAAGGAATAGTCTCTCCTAACAACACGTCCAAAATATGTGAGGCAAAGCTTCATCAACTTTGCCTCCAAAAAACATTCTGGTTGAACTTTCTCCAACACATATCTGTTTGTTCTTCTGGCAGTCCATGGAATATGAATCATACAAGATCAAAGGGCAGAATTAGCCCAGGGATAGAGCTTAAAGGGCAGGAAGGGGGAGTATAGGAGAATGGATGGAAATAAGAACCACAAAGATAGAGTGGGAAGAGGGCTGCCATAATGTGGGGACTGTGATCAACACCATGTAATAAAGTATGTATGTATAGTTGAATAGAATGTCCATCTGCTCTGTAAACATTAACTCACATTACAATAACTTTTTTTTTAAAAAATAATGGTAAATAGAAAAGCTGGATTGCCAGGAATGACAGAAACCAGAAAGTCCATGTTAGCTGAGAACTTTAAAGGATATACTCATTTACGTAAAAGAGAATTTGCAGAAAAGTCTTGTAAGGGCATTTTAGTGAAAGAAGCTTGCATTTCAATTTCATTTTGCATAAGGGGTGGAGAATGTACTTAAGAGGAACAGGCATTTTAAAAAGTAAAGCTTTGATTAATCTTGACAATTTAACACTGCCAGAATCAATTGCCACCTCAGGTGCCCTTAGAAAATTTTGAGAGATTTTCCAAAGCCAAACATATGCATCCTAAGTTGTCTTAAAAAAAAAAATCTTCATGTTGTAGGAAATAATTAGGAAGCCCCCTTGTTTTCAATTTTAGAACAAATTGTCCATACTTAAGACTGAATCTTGTCTTTAGTCAAGGAAGTAAAGTTGATCACAGTAGCTATGTGATGTGGTTATTGGAGAAAGATGACACAATTAGGAGTCGTGTGAAGCCAAAGTCTGGTTTGTTCAAATATCACCCCTGCTTTGCCACAAGTAGCTTTGTAAATTTAATGGCCACAGAGACCTTGTAGATTTTACAACTCTATGTGATACCCAAAATTAAGCGGACGTGAACCTCAGAGAGCTTCCTGAGGTTCAGATTCTGAAGAATCTATAAACCCATTTAGCACTGATAACAATAATCAGAGGCAGGACTTAAAATTTGTATAAATGTGTAGCTCACCCTCACGCCCATTCATTCAACATCCATTGTTTGCATCCCAGTAAACAAACAATTGTTCTTCTTCTAGATCATGTAACATCAGCCACATCAGCTCTTCCCAGAGTGCATCTGTAAATTGATGGTTCTGTGGGATTTAATTGATGGTTGTATAGCAAAATGATTCTGCAACCGAGTAAGTTTAGCAATCACTGTGTGTTAACATAAGTTTATTCAGTGAAAATTCCTCAAACCTATCCAAAGACCAATGTACCTTGTAAACCTCTGAGAAAAAGCTACTACACATACTTCTAAAATGTATCTGATCACTAAATGTTTTCATTCTTTTGGGACATCAAGTGGGATTGTTGTTCCACAGAAAAACATTAAGAAAAGTGATATATACTAACCTTTATTTTAATATTTGAAACTAGAAGCTTTAATTGTTCTATCATTTATCTTAAATGACACTAATACTGCTCAATACATTCAAAGGTTGAAAATATACAGAAAAAAGTAAATAATCTTAATGATTAATGCACAGTTTCAGCTTCATAATTTTCCCCCTCACTTCCTCATGGAAGAATATTTTTCCAAAGTATTTCTTTTTGGTTGATAGTTAGAATTTTAATCTTTTTAGACCTTTTGCATTAGTGGAAGATGCAAGTTGGCTGTTACTTTTGTTTGTTTGTTTCAGTTTGGGAGTTTGGCATTTATCACACTTTCTTTCTATAGAATTGAATCTTAAATATTTTTTTAAATGTTGTTCAGAGTTGAAGCCTGAGTTACATTGATAGAAATTCATCACTTACTGCTATTGAATCTATTCCAATTCATCATGACCCCTCCAGAAAGCTTCTGAGGCTGAATAGCTTCATGAAAGGAGATGCCTGTATTTCTCCCAGAGAGCACCTGGTAGATTTGAACACCAGCCTGTGAGTTAGCAGTGAAGCACATAACACGCTGTTAAACAAATGCAAGTGATTCCATGTAGACAGAAAAAGGACCAATGACTATTGCAATGCTGATTCAGTCATGATACGACAGACTTCTCTACTCTCTATCGCCCCAAAATGAAATGGAAAGAACTTCTGTTTGATAATGTGATCAACTGTTCCATTATCAGGGATTCACAGAGTGAGAAAAAAAGGACAAATTAAACAATGAATGCTTTCATTCTCCATGTTTAGATTTCACCATCTTCTCACACAGACCCACCTAAAGAGAACTTGACCCCAAGGATCCCGCCAATGACACTGAAGCAATATGTATAAATGGCAAGATGCAGTTCTCCCTGAAAACCAATCTGCCTGAAGCAGAAGTGGCTTTCACTTTGTCAGAAGTCAATCTTGATTTCCCTTCAAAGGGCAGAGAAGTCAGAAGTGTCGAGATGCTGAGAGGGAAGAACGTAAAAGTGAGTTAAGCATCAGCAACTCTCTTAGCTCAGTCAGAGAGAAGAAATTGGTGCCGTTTTGACCAAGAATCTCAGTGGGAAGTATGATATAAAAAAGAAATGTGATGGTGCATCCCTCATCTTTAATTATGCTGTCAAATTATCAAGGCCTGCTGGTCTCCAAACCAAAACACCACCTCGATGCTGTCTACCCTGATTACCCCATTAATATCACAGCACGCCCCTGGAGAGTGGGATAAGGAACATTCCATGCATCTTATCCTACTCCACATATTTCTATAGCCCTTGTCACATTCTAACAAATTATTTTTTACTTTCCTGTGCCACTTACCTTTATTGCAGTTGTGTATTTCTAGTGCCTGAGATACCTACCACAAAATCAATACATGAGAAATACTTGTTGAGTGAGTAAAGAATGATTAAAATAAGATCTTTTTCAAAAAATAAGGTTGAATTTGAATCCTATCTTCATTACAGAAAATATTTGATCAATTCTAAAGGCTCTCTAGTTCAAATTCCTTAATTTGTGAAGTGTATACAACAACCAATACCTAATTTCCTATGGTTCCACATTGAATACTGTCAACAAGGAGAGTTCACTGTTATGCAACATGAGGGCTTCTGGAAGCAGGATATGACTATGAGAGTAAGTTATTGCACTTATACGTTGGACATGGCATTGACAGACAGGAAACTGGACAGCAAATATACCCAAGTTCTCATAAATCTCTGTATATGCAAAAACCAGCATATACTGAGACTCAACCTATAAAGCCAGCCAGTGACACATTTAAATCTATGAATACTGTACATAGTAATTAAGATAGCTGACCAATAAGACGGCTGAAGGTGAGTGGGTTGCTTTATAGACTTTCTAAAATATTGTTGGCACACACTATAACATATTTTTCTTTTTAATGCATCTGAGTTAATATCTGCACGGTATCTCGAGGTCATTCAGGTCCTCTCCATCTCATGAATGTCATTACCGACTTCGTCCTTGCCATTCTTTTCTTTGGCAGATCGGCCTTGGCAGCACAGAATGCCCATATGGCACTCATCCATATGGGTGGGCTGGCTGGGGTTTAGAATCTTATTCCCTATTGATGTTACTGTTGCGTGAACAGAACAACTTATCCTGAAGAGATGTGGGATTAGAGCCTTCCATATTATATTAGTTAGAAAATGTGTCAAACTGTAACAGAGGCCTGACAAATGGATTAAACAAAATGAATAACAAAATGTGTAGTGACTCCACCACCGCACCATAGATCTTGTATCTGTTGGCTCTTCCATCTTTGAGCTCTGGTGGCTTAGTGGTAAGGAATTGTGCTGTCCACTCAAAGATCAATTGTTCCACCAGTTGTTCCACAAGAGCAAGATGGGCAATCTCCTCTCATGCAGTTTACTACCTCTGAAAACCCGCTGGAGGGTCAGCTGTGAGTCGGTTTGTGACTCGATGGTACGCAGCAACAGCAACAACAACATCTTTGACTTGTGGCTTCCTTAAAGACGCCTCATATTCGCAGAGTGGCGAAAGCTGTACTCAATGTTTCCGGATTTTATGTAGGGGAAAAAGGAAGACAAAAAGTGAGTGTCAGCTGAATTATTGGCCCCTTTTAAGGATCTTTACCAGAAGATCTGGGGAGTTCTGGTGGCCGAGTGGTAAGAAACTGTGCTGCAATCCCAAAGGCACACGGTACAAATCTACCAGATGCTCTACAGGAGAAGGATGGGCAGTCTCCTCCTGTGCAATTAGCTGAAAACCCACTGGAGGGTCACCTATCAATTGTCTCTGACTCAATAGCACACAACTACAATAACCAGAAGATCTACCTAAATTACCACATAAGATCAAGAATGCTTCCTGATTCTTATCCCCATTCAGTACACTGTTAAATTGATAGAGGAAATTGACATGGGAGCCATGTTCATTTCACACTTAAGAAACTCCAAGAAAACTTTTAGCATTCATGAGCTCTTCCAGGTCCCTAGAGAACTATCTGTGTACACTTCCTTGTCTACAACTCCTGTGTGTAGCATTCCAATTGTTAATTTCCAAAATGGTCCCTTAGTTGTTTGAAAGATTTACATAGCTATGGAACATGTCCAACTTATTCCCAGGCCAAGATCTGGTTTCAAAAAAAACATAGAATTCTTGATATTCATTGTTATTTTCTCCTTCTTACTGAGGGAGCTCTGGTGGTGAAGGTGACAGGGAGTTGTATTGTTAACTCAAAGGCTTTGTCTCTCAGAAGGTTCAAATCTACCAGCATATCCAAGAAAGATCGTCAAAGTCTTCCCATGTGATTTATAGCTTCAAAAACCCATGGAAGCTTCTGGAAGCTGGTTCTAATTTGATGGGGATGAGAGAGAGAGACTACTGCTTGAGAATGGCACAGGATAGGGCAAAGTTTTGGTCTGTTCTTCACGGAGCTGCTGAATTGTAATGGACTTGACAGCACCTAACAACAACAACAACTTGAAAAAATGAGAAAACATGAAAGTTAAAAACTTGTTCTAAAGACCAAAAACATAACATTGAGGAATAGCTTTGTGAGACACATGCCCCAAGATTTTCTTTGGTTCTCAAAACAAAACAGGACTTTCATCCATATTGGTTTGTTTTTTGTTTTGAGGTGTTGTTGTATTGTTGTTGTTGTTGGGGGTTTTTCTCATCCATTTTTCCAGCAGCCAAAAATCAAAAGACAAATTGGGTTAAGAAAGTCTGCTGTCAAGGACCTCTTCAGAGTGCTAAAGAGAAAAGATGGTAATTGAGAGACTAAGGTGTGCCTGATTCAGGCCATGGTCTTTGCAATTACTTGCTATACATTAGAGAGCTGGAGAATGAATAAGCATGATATAGGAAGAATTGATGCCTTTGAGCTGTGGTGCTGGAGAAGAGTGTGGAGCACCAAGAGAACAAACAGGTCTATCCTGAAGAGAGTGAAACCAAATTGCTCCCTGGAGGCAAGGATTTTGAAGCTCCATCTCACATATTTTGGACATGCTTCCCATAGGTCACCTGTCCTTAGGGACATCATGCTTAGGAGGGTGGAGGGGGACAGTGCAGGAAAAGAAACCACTGGATGAGATGGATTGACACAGTAACTGGGGCTGTAGGAGTAGGTGTGTCAGAGACAGTGAGATTGGCTCAGGATAAGACAGGGTTCAGAGTTATTGTGCATAACTCTATGAGTCTCAGGTGACTCAACAGTACATAACAACAACATGATACTTTTGGTCTGAAATTTTCCTCCTTAAAGATGGCTCCACGGGACTTTCAGCATGTTAGGCATATTCTGGTCCGAAAACAACCTGTTGAGAAGATGACAGTCACAGAACCTGTGATGTCAGAATAAAGTGGTGTGAAGCGCAAATGCAAAGGCATGAACATGAAGTTCCCCCTCTATGAAAACGAATGAACAAGATGCTGAACTAAGGAGGAACATCTTTGACAAATGACATGAACCTATGTAGACGGAGCACAGCCCAAAACCTCAGCTGGGCATGCGGACAATTCCCAAAGGCTGTGTGTCCTCACATCTCTCTTGTCACTCCCACTGAGACACTTCGAAAGGAAGGGCCAAATCACCCTTCATCAAGATCTGCTGATTCAGACAGACAGCTAAGCCGAGGTGGCTTTGGTGAACACACTCCATGGGCTGAAATGAGCTCCCCTGTGGTCGGCTGCCCTGTTACTGTTAAACTGAAACCAGAGGAGCTCAGAGTTGCTAAGAGATTGTCACATTGCTGAGGAAAGAATTTACACAATTGGCGCCCTCAGGCAAGGAGTGCTGAATCTGTCAGTATCCAAGATGGTGTAATTTTTTCAGCTATTTCTTCATTCTAGTCTCTGTGGAGCACAGCCTTCTCTCTACACTAACAGAAAGGGCACTTACAGAACTACCTTTTCTAAGTGAGAGCAAAGATTGGTCACTAGAGGTATGGGTTCAAAGGATGACCCAGGGGCAAAACTGGGAAGAAGGCAAACTGTCTGTCCTGGGACCATAGACAGAAATAGACAGTAGGTGGGAAAGAACCTGTTAAGAGGTGAATCAAGGCAATGGTAGAAACAAAGAAAGCTCCCTAGAAACTGGTAATCAGAATAGATCTGAAACACACTGAGCGATGCAATAGTGAGTTTGCCTGAGAACTAAAGATCAAGGTCAAGTGACAGGGAAGAACCAAAGTATAACATGTTTATACTTCAGTTTATCCTTTTCCTATGTAATAATCAGAGAATCAAAGAACCTGCTAAACATAAGAGGAGCCAATGGCTTTGAATTGTGGTATTGGAAAAGAATACTGAATATCCCACGAATTGGCAAAAAAACCAATAAATACGTTTTGAAGAAAGTATTACCAGGCTTCTCCTTCGAGGCAAGGATGGTGAAACTTATCTCACAAACTTTGGGCATGGTGTCAATTTGGGCCAGTCCTTGGAAAAAAGACATCATACTGGGAAAGGTGGGATGTCAGACAAAGAGGAAGATCTCCAAAAAGATGATTGACACAGTGACTATCATAATGGTCCTAAGCGTATCAAAGATCACAAGTATGGCACAGGATAGAGCAAAGTTCAGATCTGCTGTCCACAGGGTTGCTACTCAACGACACCTAACAAACAAGGAGAAAATTAGCCCCCTTCTCTTCAAGTGAGAGAGCACGGAACCACAAGACCTCACACACCTTTGCCTCAGCTCATCAAATCACAGGATCATTTGACTCTAACACAGCTAATCGATCAGCTGACCAATGACTCATCTGGTTCTCTCTTTATAGAATTTAAAGAGAATCTCTAAAACAAAAACACTGAAGGAAGAGTCAATGCCACATCTACTTCAGCTGTCACCTGTCAGCCTTGAACCTCAGAGACTGAATATCAGTATCAGCCCAAGGCTAATTCCTATGAGATGGAGATCAGACATACCCCTCTCCAATTCTGACTCCAGCAGTCCCTCCCATAGAACTCTTTGCTTCTCAGTTTGGTTTGATACTTCATTGCAATGACTACACAGAATTCACAGATCAAACACACAATTATAGAGTTTTTTAGGGAATAGATTATAATTTAGGGTCAAGATCTACTTGTAAGTGTCAGGAACAACATAGGATGTAACTATGTCCTCCTAGCTGCTGCTACTGGGCTCTACTCAGGATCTTGTGCCTCCCCACATGTTCTAGCAAGTATTACAGCTCTCAAGAATGCTGATAGGTTTCTGTAGGCACCTCACTCTGCCAATAAACCTCCTGCCTAAAAAGGCTCAACTTTCTCACTTTGTGGGTTAGTGAACCCCTGTGTAGCCATCTATTGGTCCCGTGTCACTCTTGTTGTATGCTGCTGCCATCGCCGGCGGCTGCCATCTCCTAAAACTGTCAATTCTGGTAGCACAGCTTTCCAATGTTACAACTATCTCTTCCTGAGTCTAGGAGGTCCACAGCCTGGGGATACTGAGTCCAAAAACATGCTCTATCCTTAATTTTCTTGATGGCAAGGAGATTTTCCTCCCAACCCATTAGCTCTTTTTCAAGTCTAGCAGGATAGCAAAACATATTCTAATTCATTCTATTGGTGACTCACAAGTACCTTACTTGCAAAGCCCCAGCCAACCCTAACAAGAGTTTTGCATACTTTATTTGTACATAATTACTTAATCCTTTTCTGGAAGTTATAAAACCATGACCGGAAAGGTCACACAAAAAAGAAACCTATTGGCCTACATTAGGGGCCCAGCCACTAAAAGCCTTCTTAAGGAAGCTAGTCAAGGACAGAACAAAGATACACAGAGTGGTAGTCAACTCTATGGCACTTAACAACAGCAACTTTTATAATCAGAAACATAGAATGAAGAAAAAAACATTCTCGTAAAGTTACAACTAAAATAATAAAATTACTAATGCAAAGGATAGGGCATAAAAGAAACTATAGATATTGTTATGGAATGAATTGGGTCCTCAGTATTATGTATTGCACATTCTAACCCCTATTCTTCTAGTTCAGGGAACTATGATGGTATAGTGCATAGGGAGTGCTGTTAACTCAAAAGTTGTATCTCTCTGATGATTCTAAACCACTAGCAGTTCCTCAGGGAAAGAATGGACAATTTCTTCCCATATGATTGTCTGTCTTGGAAATCTACTGGGGGGTCCATGATAAATCAGTCTCAACTTGACAGCAATGAGTTGAGTTGAGTTGACTTGAGTTGAGTTGAGTTGAGTTGATTCATCTAGTAATTATTCATTGGGGAATGAGTTGTCTTTGTTATGTTAATAAGACCATGCATGCCTCTGGAAACTATGAATTTTTATAAATGTCAATAGTTTTAGAGGGGTTTCGGGCCTTTTGTTCATAGGATCACTATGAGTCATGCTCGACTGAGAGCAATCAACAACAACAACATTAGTGAAGTGTCTTATGTTAACATTTTCTAAGACATAGACAAGATCAAACAAGCAAGTGAGTAGCAGAGATGGTCAAGAAGCCTATCAAGCTACATGAAGATCTTGGAAAGCAGAAGCTCAACAATGTTGGGTATCTTCCTCTAGAAGCAACAGAGAAAGAGAAAAAGGCACTTCTTCTAGAACCAGAGCCCCAAATTATCATTTGCACACTATTACAAGTGTGAGAAATATGAACTGTTTCTTAAATTTAAAAATTATTAAGAAAACCAGTATAGCATCTTTTTAAATTTAGCAAATGTCTACTTAATATCTACCATGTGCCAGGCTCTATATTGAATGTAAAGAGTGAACAGAAAAAGGTTTCTTATCATGAAAAGTGTACTTACATAAATTATAACCAAATAAAGACATTTTGGAGAGTGTAAAGGGTGTTCTCAATAACTAAGTCAAGAAAATGAGTAGTGCTAGATAAATAAGATACACATTAAAATAGGATATATTACTTCCTAGGAAGACTCATCAACAACCTGTGTTATGCACATGATGTTATGCTGATACTGAGGAGGACATGAGGCATTTGCTGCAGAAGGTCAAGGACGTAGTCTTCAATATGGATTGAAGCTCAACATTAAGAAAACAAAGATTCTCACCACTGGGCCAATTGGTAGCACCATGAAGGATGGAGAAGAAATTGAGATTGGTAACAACTTCAGCTTGCTTAATTCCACAGTCAACAGTCTTGGAACGAGCAGTGAGGAAATCAAAAGATTAATTGCTTTGGGAAAGTCTACTGTCAGGGACTTCTTTAAACTACTGAAGAACAGTATCAGTCTGGATATTAAGGTGTGTCTGATCCAGACCATGGTCTTCACAATTACTTGCTATGCATCAGAGAGCTGGACAATGACTATGGATGATATAAGAAGTATTGATACTTTTGAGTTGTGGTGATGGAGAAGAGTGTTGACCATACCGTGGACTGCCAGGAGAACAAACAGTTTCATCCTGGAGAGGGTGAAACCAGGCTGCTCCCTGAAGGCAAGGATTTTGACGTTCCATCTCACATATTTTGGGCACACGGCCAGGAGGGACCAGTTCTTGGAGGAAGACATCATGCTTAGAAAGATGGAGGGACGGTGCAGGAGAGGAAGACCCAGGACAAGATGCAATGGCTCAGTGACTGGAAAAATGGGATTAGGTCTGTTGGAGACAATGAGATTGGCTCAGGATAGGGCAGAGTTCAAAGCTAATATGCATAGGGTTACTATGAGGCGTCAGCACTAATGTACATAGATTTGCTATGAGTTACAAACAACTCGATGGCACATAACAACAACAACATGCATGTAAAAGTTGGACAATAAATAAGAAAGACTGAGGAAGAATTGAAGTCTATGATTTTGGTGCTGATGAAGAACATAGTATATACCATGGACTGCCAGACTCACTCATTACCTGAGCCTCCAGTAAATTTTCAAGGCTGAAAATCACATGGAAAGAGAATGTCCATCTTTCTCACATTTGTTCATTTCTATCCTGAGCCAGCCTGCCAGAGAAATGTGGCTCTGGGGTTAGGAGCACAACTCTCTAGAGATTACATTACCAGAGAAAAGAATCAACAAATCTGTCTGGAGGTGCAACCAGGGTGCTCCTTGGAGGCAAGAATGGTGAAACTTCATCTCATCTACTTCAGGCAAGTTGTCAGGATGCAGCAATGCTTAGAAAGAGACATCATGTTGGGAAAAGTACAGAGTCAGTGAAAAAGAA
Organism: Elephantulus edwardii; assembly: GCF_000299155.1. NCBI lineage: Eukaryota > Metazoa > Chordata > Mammalia > Macroscelidea > Macroscelididae > Elephantulus > Elephantulus edwardii. The sequence goes on from NW_006399818.1 coordinate 5,710,880, forward strand.
GACCTTCAACAAGATGACCTGAAACACTGACTGTCACAATGAGCTGAGTATGGCAGAGATCTTAAGATGGTGTAGGATAAGGAGTCTAGGCTTTGATCTGGAGTGCATAGGGTCACTATGAGTCAGGGAGGACTCAATAGCACCTACCAACAGCACAACATTTATGGGTGCCACTAAACCTTTTGGCAGTCCAATGGATTTGGGCAGGGAATGGCCACATACATATAGTATATACTACATTAACTCTTTCTTTCTCCAAAAGATGAATTTCTAAAACTCAGAAATTCTGAAAGTATGTCAGACTAGTTTTAGCACTTTA
>NW_006399818.1:5712879-5733579 GCF_000299155.1 Elephantulus edwardii
TTGGATGTGCATAGGGATTTGAGTCTTAGAAGATCCCATTCATCTACGTTATCTTCTCCTGGTTGTAGGTTTTCCAGGATACTGGGAAGACTGTTTATGTTGTGGATTAGGACTTCTGGTTCAACCAGAAGAGTCAAAGAAAAAGAAAAGTAGGTAGGTGGGAACTAATATTTACTGGGCAATTATTATGATTCTCCAGGGTTGAAAGCTTTCTTTATGTAACCAAAAGGAGCTCTGGTTGTTTAATGGTAAAGAGTTGCACTATCAAGCTGAAGGCACACAATTCAAACCCACCAATTGTTCTACAGGAGAAAGATGGACAGTCTACTACTGTACAAATTACTGCCTCAGAAAAACTCTCTGGAGGTTCAACTATGAGTGGGTTCCAACAACAACAAATGCTAACCAAGTTAATCTTGTGACAATTCAGTAATAGCTGTATGTATTACAATACTCATTCTACTAATTGGGGTGGGGAGGGGAACCCAAGGCTTAATTAAATCAAGTTTATAAAGTTGTTCAAGGTAACACATCTATTGTTGAAACTAAAAAATGGGACCCCATTCTAGCTAATTCCACAGTATCAAGTCTCAATTAAATTTGAGAACTTGAAACCAAGAAACAGTATAAGCCCTGGTTTCCCCTAAAGCAAATGCGAAGAGGGACGTGTCCATCCTAAAAACGAAGTTATTCTGGTCATTTCTCCCATATTATCCATTTCTCAGCTTATACGAAGCAGAGATGTAGAAAATGTGCTTAACTGGATGCTGCTTCGTGGAGCATTTCTCATGGTTCCTTATGTAGGCGGCACCTGAATTTGCCATGTAATTTGAAAATGAGATTTTTCTGAAGGCAATTAGAGAAAAACATCGGAAGAGTATAGTTAGCCCAAGGAAACACATCTAAAATGCTGAACAGCTTTTGGAACTAATTTCCTATCAGTTGAGTCAAAAGAGACTATTTCTATTGATACCAGATTGGTTAATTAGCGAGAGATGTCAAATTCCATTTTCACAAATAATCATCAGAGCTCCAATCTGTGTTCACGTTAATGGGATTTGGTCTGCGTCAACCTGATCCAGAGCATGAAAGTGGGCAAGAGTTGATTTTGCTGGGAGAGTTTTGCTACATTTGGGGTTTTCCAATAGTCACAGTCAATACGTGTTGCCAAAGGAAAGAAATTCTGGTTTAAAGAAATCCTGGGGAAATGAGAAGCAGTGGGTCAACTCTTAAAATAAGATCACCTGCAAGACTCTTTATCCCTGATAGCACAATTCATTCCAGACTAATATTAAAAGAATGTCAGAAAACACAAAATCAGCATAAAAAGTGAAATTGTATCTGTGATTTGTTTCATTTCAGCCTCAGACCACAATTGTCCATTTGGACCAAATGACTTTACAGGAGCCCCATTAAAGAGATTGCTATTAGGAAAGACCCTTCTGAAATAAAACTTTTTATCTCTATGTTTCCCCTGAAACAAGGACTTCCCTAACGATTATTTTGAAAATGCTGAAATTAGAGTATAGGCCCTGTCATACATAAAATCTGAGAGATGAAAAGATGGAAGAAAAGAATTTGATGAGGAAAGGAACTTCCTTTCACTTTGAATATTTAGATTCAGTTCATCAATAAGTTAGGTATACTCCTTTAATGTAAAAAGGAAAACAGGAACCATTGGTCCCAAACTAGTAGCAGATGTATCTATTCCACTTCTTACAGTGTTCTCTACCTTTAGAACTAAAAGCTACCAGTGAAGCCAGTGTTTTAAAATACTTAAGGTCTTTATTCTCTTTCCATCTCATCCATTAACAGGGAAAGACAATCTGCTTTCCTGTTGTGTAACTGATAACAAAAACTGGCTGGCACAAGAAAGCCCCGCTGAATTCACAGTCGGCTTTGCAGGACTGAATTGTCTAGAAATAAATGCAACTACTTACTGTCTCACTGAATTATAGATTTTAGAAAGCTGTTTAATAAGGAGGAAAACACTTAAGACAGCGTCTATTGAGTTTTGCACACACCAAAAACTAGCAGGAAACATGAACTAATAGCAGATTTTGCTGAGAAACTTAAATTGTCCTTTTATGATTCAGAAGCCTAGACGTAGTCACAAGGACAAACACCACAATCACTTGTATATTAATAACCTTGAAAATGTGCCTAATTATATTTTTAATTGCCAAATCTTTCTTTAACTACATTACATTAACGTTTTTGATGCTCCGGTATTTTTTATGCAGCTTTTGTAGCTACCAAAAATAATTAATGCTTGCTAATTCCACTTCCTGCATTGTTCTATTGTTCAGAAGACTGCATTATCCTCAAAATCACTGACTGTGTGCTCCTCAATAGTGAACCTCTTAAGACTTTCTTAAAACGTGTCCGTTTTTTTACAAAGCAGGACCAAAAATTTATTCATCTTTGTATCTATTTAAAGGATTGCTCCAGTGCAGGCCCCTCCCTACTAAATTAGGAAGGTTTATTTCCTGTAGATTTAAAGTTTGAACTTAAATGGTAAACTCAAAGAATTGCAGTATCTCCTTGTTGTCTTTACATTGTTCATTCCTATATAGCTACTACTAGCGAACTCTAGTGGCTTAGTGGTAAGAAGCTGTGCTGCAGTGCCAAAAGGCACGCGGTTCCAATCCACCAGCTGCTTTGTCAGCGAAGGATTGACAATCTCCTCCCATGTGATTAACTGCCTCAGAAAACACACTGGAGGGTCAGCTTTGGGTCTGTTCCAACGTGAAGGCACACAACAATAACAAATCGTATGTGTGATGTGTGAGAAATGATTTTTAAGTTAGGGGTAGAAATTTTTTAGTATATGTGCTGCCGAAGCAAGCACGAGTGGTAGAAATTTTTTAATGAAGAGAATGGGCCTTACTTTAGGAATACTCTTACCACTAGGCCACAGGAGCTCCCTACACATACAATACATACATCGAAATTAAAAAGTGCTAGGAAATTGTTTTGTTATGTTCTGTCATTTTAGAACTGACTCATAGCTGAACCTCCACTTGGTTTTCAGAGGCTGTACTCTGAAATCTGTCCTCTGAAATCACAAGGTAGGAGATTGATTGTTCACTGTCCCACTTTTGGGTTAATAGTACAACTCCCTATCCTATTAGTCTTTTTCTATTGATCTAGGTTTCTTTTATAACAAAGAAGAACAAATTCAAGCCTCAACTTGCAATACTTAAGGATGCGGTGGGCAGATTATTGAATGACCTAAGACGCATCAAAAGAATGTGGAAGGAGTACACAGACTCACTGTACCAAAAAGCATTGGCTGACAAAGCCAACATATAACCAAGAGGCAATGGTGATGAAGTAGGAAGCTCAAGCTTCTGGGAAGGAATTGGCAAAAACAAGACCCCAGAAATTGAAGGAATACCAAACTGATTTATTTCAACAAACAGATACAGCCCTGCAGGTACTCAGCAGGTATGCAAAAAAAACTGGAAGACAACTAACTGCCAAACTGATTGGAAGAGATGAATATTTACTCCCATTTAAAAAAAGTCATCTGTTGTTGTTGTTGTTGTGTACCATAGAGGAACCAACTCATAGCTGACCCACCAGCAGGTTTTCAGATGCAGTTAATTGCATAAGAGGATACTGCCCATCCTTCTCCCACAGAGCAACTGGTCCCCTCGAGCCACATGCCTTTCGAGCTTCTTGCCACTAGGCCACTAGAGGTGATAAAGTGTGGAAATTATCAAATAATATCACTAATATCACAAGCAAGCAAATTCTTACTGAAGATCATCCAAAAATGACTGGAACAGTACATCAACAGAGAACTGCCAGAAGTCCAAGATGGACTTAGAAGAGTCTGTAGCACTAGGGACATTATAGGCAAGGTCAGATGGATTTTGGCTTGAAACAGAATACCAGAGGAAGGACTGTCTGTGTTTCACTGACTGACTATGCAAAGGCATTTGACTGTGTGAATCACAACAAATTGTGACTAACCTTGAGAAGACTAGGAATCCCACAACACTAGAAATAAGAAATAGTGGTCAGAATAAAACGAACACTGCATGGTTCAAAATCAGGAAAGCCGTGCTTCAGGGATTCATCCTGTCTCCATAACTTTTCCATTTATTTGTGGAACAGATCATTCTAGAAGTTGGACTTCATGAGGAGGAATGCAGCATCAGGATTGGAGAAAGACTCATTAACAACCTACGTTATTCATATGACACAACCTTGTCTACTGAAACTGAGGAGGACCTGAGTCATTTGCTGGAGAAGGTCAAGGACTAAATCCTCCAATATTCACTGAAGCTCAACATCAAGAAAACAGATTCTCACCACTGGGAAAATTGGTAACATCAGGATAGGTAGAGAAGAGAGTTCTACTTGCTCAATTCCACAATCAACACTCAGGAAATCAGAAGGCAAATTGCATTGAAAAGGTCCTTGGGGATGGGGAGAGACTGAGTAAGATGGGTTCAATAATGTATGCTACTCTGAAACAGAGAAGGGAGAAAACTGTTTAAAAGAGATATGTGATTAGGTATTTCTGTCATGACAGGAGTCTAGAGCGATGGCTACATGGTGGAGGGTTTGTAAAATAATGAAAGAATCTTTTCTTTTACTTTTCCAAGAGGGTAATGTCTGGTGGGGGGGAGCCTTGGGAGGGGACAAATCTACATCAATGAATGGAAATCCAAAGCCTCTGTAAATTTTCACTGAAATTAATAACAAATTTAAATTAAAAAAAAGAAAGAATTAAGTTAGAGTAAGGATGGCAATGGAATCACCTTACCTCTGTAACTTGATTTGTGCCACTATTAGAACCTCTACTCAGAATATTATTGCTCTTCAATTATTGACTCATGCACTTTTAACTTGTTAGTTAAATTTGTATCTTCTAGGCTGCAACACTTCCATGATACATCTTCAAGGATATGAACATGTACGGCTAAGCACAATTGATAACAGTACATCTAAATTCCAAAATCAATCTCCATAATAGTCTATGTGTTTCCTACTGCCAAAGGGGCCCTTTAGAGTAGTGAGAGAAGACCTTCACCCTGAAACCCACAGCGTCCCTTTTCAGCAGGAAGTAGCTAAGAGAATACGCCATCCCCTTTTCCTTATGAATCAGGGTGAAGTCTCTCTCAGGGAGGAGTGATAGGGAATGGCAAGGGACACACTGACAAAGGAGATTAATCAGAACTGGCTTTGACAAGCACTGTGGCAATTGGACAATTAAAACAGACATTGGCGGGGGGAAGAAGAACGAACTGGGGAGGAGAGTGGAGAAAACAGTGCAACAATGAATGAATGAAAAACCAAAATCTCTGTAAATGTTCATTAAAATTAATAAAATTTAATAATAATAATAATAATAATCTTAAAAAATCTACTGTGAGGAACCTCTCCAGAGTACTAAAGAACAATGATGTCAGTCTAGAAACTAAGGTGCACCAGTGCATGGTCGTCACAATTACTTGCTATACATCAGAGAGCTGGTTTATCACTAAGGATGATAGTAGAACAATCTATGCTTTTAAGGTATAGTGCTGGATAAGAGTATCGAACATACCATAGACTGCCAAGAAAACAAATCTATCTGATCTAGAGAGTGTGAAACCCAGTTGTTCCTTGGAGGCAAGGATTTTTGAAGCTCTATCTCCCATACTTTGGACATGTAATGGGGAGAGATCAGTCCTTGGAGAAGAACACCATACTTGGAACAGTGCAGGGGAGGAAGAAACTGGATGAGAGGGACTGACTCAGTAACAAGGACAATAGGGGTAGGTGTGTTGGAGACAGCGAGACTGGCTCAAACAGGGCAGAGTTAAGAGCTATTGTGCATAGGGCATGGTGATAGCACATAATAACAACAACTTTTAGATACATATTTTTATGTGTATAAACATTAGGTAAATAATTTTAAATACATGCGTATTGAAGGAGCTCTAGTGGCCTAGTGGCAAGAAGCTGCACTGCATGAGAAATCTCCTCCCATGCGATTACCTGCTTCTGATAGCCTGCCAGCGGGTCAGCTATGGGTTGGTTCTGACTCAATGGAACAACAACAACACACATACTGACTTTGTGATTTTCCTTTGGCAGTTTATGGGATAGTCAGTACTCTTCTCCACCACCACAAATCGATGTTTTTGCAGAATTCCTGCAAACTCTTTTTATCATGACTGTGAAATAAAACAGAGGCAGACTAAAGAGGCATTGGGTCATCAAGTTTTTATTCACCCAGCACTTGTTGTGATTTTCCTTTAACTTCCAAGTTTCCCTCCCATTCCTGTCTTATACGCCTCAGCTGGCATTGACTGACAAACTTAATTAGAATCTAGATGTTTTTACACATTTCCCTTTACCCAAGTCAAACACTGCTGCCTCTAGATGACTGTACCTCAGGCAAGCCTGATTAATGTCCTCCAAACTCCTCCCATGGCCGTGGGTTAATGTCAAAAAATGAAAATGTGCAAATTATTCAAGGGAAATCTTTCATCCTGATTCCCTCCATTAAATTGTCTGAAGAAGAAAAATACTTTAATGAAAAAAATTTGGTAGTCAATTCTTTGATTTTCATTTTCCATCTCATTTCCATGATCTGAAATTTAATCCTCCGGGTACATAAGGTTTTTCTCCATCTACAAAAACCCAGGAGGGGAGAGGATCGCTCAACTGAAAAAAAAATCCCTAAATGAGCAATGTGAGGGAGTGTACTTATAAAATCTAAGGCTCCAAATAAATATCAGGTATTATTACTACACATGGCTGGTATGTCTGTACTTAGTATGCATGAGTTGAGAGAGAGAAGAGAGAGATGTTACGTTGTGCACATACTTCTATTTACTTTAATACCATCCCTCAGAGTAATTTGTTTGTTACTGATGCCCTTTGCTATTGGAATAATAAAGATTTGCATCTACATTTTTAATCCAGGCTATGCTAATTCTGATCATTCTTAATTGTTTACTTGTAAAAGAAGTTAAATTTCAGAGTGGATTCTGAAAGAGCAAATTCATAGGTCCAAATTATTGTGTTGAAAGGGGGGAAAGTAGGGTGTGAACAAATGTATAAACAATTTAGAGGATGTCTGACACAACTTCATTGCCCCTGCACTGTATTTCCCTCTATCAGTGAAGCTATCCCAGTGCTGGGTGGTTTGTCAGATAATAGAGGAATATTCATTGAATTGAAAAGAGCTAGGGTACGGACATTAGATTACAGCCTTTATATCCGGGAGAAGTACATCATAGCACTCACTGCCTTTTCTTCTTTTATCTGCTTCCCCTTTCCCTTCAGGCAAAAATATAAATGAAAAATACCTTCCACCTTCCATCAAATACCAAAGATAAAATGCCGATTGCTTGCTTGGCTGCTTACAATGGAGGTATAACAAATGTTAATCTATTTCTGTGACCAACAGCGAGGGGAGGCTGGAAAGGGGAGAAGGGGATTAGAAGAGCTTTTCCTCGGTGGCATTTTTGAGACTTCAAAATGCTCTTAGAAGCTACTTAACAACAAAATCAGTTGATCCCATTGTTGCGCTTCAGAATTCTGTCTCCGCATATAGCAGCTTGAGTGAGAAGGCCAAGGTACTTGGAGTGGCATTAATGCAATGCCCACGGATATTTCCAAAGACTTTTAATTATTCCATTTTTAAAAGGCCTTACAAAAATCCTCTGGCCTGTCACAAGAGCGGTGTCTCCCGGGGCTAGACCCACTACAGGGAAAATCAAAGGCCTAGGTCATATCTCAGAGGATCCTACCAAGTTTTGTTTCTAGAACTTTTAATCTGCACAGCTTCCACCCAGCCACTCACGCTCTGGTTTCAACACCTCTCTGCAGTGGAGGGGAGGGAAGTATGGGTTGGCAATTCTGTCTCCTGATACAATATGGCTTCTGGTTTTTCCATTACATTTTCGGGTCTTAGTCCTTTGTTGTAGTCAATAACATCTACTCAGACAACCATGACCCATGACTACTGCCAGTGGAGTTTCAAATTCAGCTCAGTAGCAGCAGGGAGTGAGAAAGAAAAGAGAAATGAGAGGCAGGAATAAGTTCTTCTCCCCCCACCCCCCCCAGCAGCCAGAGTTTTCCTCACTTTGTGTGAAAATTCACAGGGTCTAAGAACCAGAAGTTGGGTTTATTCAATGAAGGAATCATCCATGCCTTTAGGACAGGAATTGTGAGGTCCAATCAATCACTTGGCTCTGTAAACTCTGTGCCACCTTCAGAGTCTTTTACAACAACCTAACACCAGGCAGCTTTGGTGTCCCTAGTGGTAAGAATCTGTACTACAATCCCAAAAGTATGCACCTTGAATCCACCACTCCTTGCTCTGCAAGAGGATTAACAATCTCCTCCTGTGTGGTGGCTGTTGTTGTTGTAGTAGTAGTATACCTTCGAATCACCTACCACTCATAGCGACCCTATGTACAACAGTCCTAAACCCTTCTTTCTCCTGTGCCAATATTATTGTCTCTGACACACCTACGCCCACTACCCTAGTCATTGAATCAATCCATCTCATCGAGGGTCTTCGTCTCCTGCACTCTCCCTCTACCCTCCCAGGCAAGAAGTCCCTCTCCAAGGACTGGTCCCACCTTGCAATATGCCCAGAATATGTCAGACAAAGCTTCAAAATCCTTGCCTCCAAGGAGCAGCCTGGTTTCACCCTCTCTCTAGCATGAACCTGTTTGTTCTCCTAGCAGTCCATGGCATATTCAATACTCTTCTCCAGCACCATAGTTTGAAGATATCGATTCTTCTATCATCCCTAGTCATTGTCCAGCTCTCTGATGGATAGCAAGTAATTGCAAAGGTCATGGCCTAGATCAGGCGTATCTTAGTCTCCAGACATATGGTTGCTCTTCAGTACTCTGGAGAGGTCTCTGACAGCAGACTTTCCCAATGCAATTCATCTTTTCATTTCCTAGCTGCCGATACCAAGAGTCTTGATTGTGGAGCCAAGCAAACTAACCCTGCTACTAATCTCAATCTCTTCACCATTTATCATGATGCTGCCAATTGGCCCAGCAGAGAAAATCTCTGTTTTCTTGATGTTGAGCTTTAATCCGTATTGAAGGCTGCAGTCCTTGACCTTTTGCAACAAGTGCTTCAGATCCTCCTCAGTTTCAGCAATAAGGGTTGTGTCATCTGCATAATGCAGATTCTTGATGAGTCTTCCTCCAATCCTGATGCTACATTACTCCTCATTTGGGTAGAATCTTAAATGATCCAGGAAACATTTAAAAGAAATGGAAAGAGCATACAGTCATTGTATCAAAATGAATTGGCATACAATTTCATGAAATTGGCAGAAGAATTTCATGGAACAATGTATGAGCAAGAGCCTGTGGTGATGAAGGAAGCAGTTTAAGCTGCTCTAAAAGAATTGGCAAAAAACCAAGGTCCTAGGAACTGATGGCATACCAATTTCCATATTTCAACAAACACAATCTTCCCTGGATTGCTCACCAAGTTGTGCCAAGAAATCTGGAGGACAACCATCTGTCCAACTGACTGGAAGAGATATATATTTGTTCCCATTCCAAAGAAAGGTGACCCGACAGAATGCAGAAATTAAAAAAAAATAATAATTAACATTGATATAACATGCAAGCAAGATTCTGCTGAAGATTATCCAAAAACAACTGGAAAACACATCAACAGAGAACAGCCTGAAGTGCAGGCTGGGTTAGAAGAGGCCATGGTACTAGGGATATTATAGCTAATGTTAGATGGATCTTGGCTGAAAGCAGAGAGTACCAGAGGAATGTCTATGTGTGTTTTGTTGACTATGCAAAGGCATTTGACTGTGTGGATCATAACAAACTATGGCTGACTCTGAGAAGAATGGGAATCCCGGACTACTTGATCATGCTTATATGAAATCTGTACTTGGACCAGGAGGCAGTCATCAGAACAGAGCAAGGAAACACTGCATAGTTCAAAATTGGGAAGAGTGTACCCAAGGAATGTGTCCATACCTGTGCAGTTACTGCCTCTGAAATCCCACTGGAGGGTCAGCTGTTGGTTTGCTCCAACTTTATGGCACATAAAATTCGATAAATTTTAAGGTTAAAAAAGGAAACCTGCCCTCCTCTCCCCAAATTGCTGTGTCAGACCCAGAAATCAGGGAATTTGTCTCCTCCCCTAAACAACGAAGTGATTTCCCTTCTCTTTGTCCAGTTAGTCACTGTTGCTGAGGAGAAAGAACTCTTTAGCTTGGTGAGAACTGGCCATTCAACAGACCATCAAATCAGAGGGCAGGTCACCTCTGGGCGTGTGCCTGTATCTACCTTACACCTCATGTGAATTGATCCTGACACAGACAGGATTTTTCCTCAAATTTTCTAGCAAGAGGTATTATTGCCTTTGGGTGTTATAAGGCCAAAATATTCATCATTCCATTTCCCTGACTGCAAATGTGGTACAAAAGGTGGGAATTTGGATCAAGAGGACGGTTCCTAAATCTACCCAGAAGGTTTCATTCTTTCAGCCAGCTGAGGCTAGCTCTCAGTCTCAGTGGACATAAATCAAACTGCAGTGTCGTCTTCCACAGCCCAGAGTCATCATTCTCCAACTGGGTGATCATTCTGATCCATGTCCTTCCCATGTGACCTCAATACACTTTACCACCATGCATCATCATTCATCTCTTACGAATAAAATTCAGTCTCTGATATACTTTATTCCCCATATTCCTTCCTTGACTATTTTCTCTTTGTTTGTTTAGTCCTTCTTCAGAATGTTGTTGCTGTTATGCATGTTTGAGTATGACTTATAGCAACCGGTAAACAGTAGATGTGAACCCTGTCCCATTCTGTGCCATCCTCATAGTTTCTGACCTACTTGAACCCTTTGTATCAATCACTGGGTCAATCCATTTGGTTGAAGATCTTCCTCTCTCTCATTAACCCTCCAGAATAGACTTAATCATTCCAACAACTCTCTTTTCCTTCTGCTTTATATTTGCCCAATAGCCCAAACCTCAACACATTTCTTCTTCATTCAGTAAACTCTATTTTTCTCTTCTACCCAAGGTAACTTGTGGTTGCTGTGAAGCTGAACACTGTAACACTGATGTGTCAAATGTGATAATGGTTACCCGTGGTGGACAGTGTTTGGTGGAGCTCCCCAACTAAAACAAGCTTGGAAGCAGGGGTGGCATCCACTTCCACAATAGCTTGTCTCTGGAAATTCTATGAACCTGGAGAAAAGAAGAAAGTTATAAAAGTGTTCAGGTCTTTCATTCATAGGGTCGCTATGAGTTGCCTAAGATTTGATGGCCTTCACAACAACAACCCTATGTTTCATGGACAAACAGGGAAAAACCTAAATTACTAGTAGTCAGTTTTGTTATGTTCCTCATCTATATTTACTAACTCAGCTCGGTGGACATAAATAGGGCAGCAAGATGCTTTGGGAAATCAGCTCAGCTATCCCAAGGAACAGGAAATAAATTATGTAAGATTAACCTAAGAGGTTTAAAACTATCTTTGTGGTAACTGGGAAATAAGCAAACACAACAGTTCCATCAAGTCCCAAGATTGCATTAATTGGCCGTCCTTAATTAGGAGCTCTGGTGGTCTAGTGGAGCTATGCTGCCAAGGTAGTTTGAATTCACAAGCTGCTCTACAGAAGAAAAATGGGCAGCCTCCTTTCATGCAATCTACAGCCTCTGAAAACCTGCTGAAGGGTCACATTTGAGTCAGTCCTGACTTGATGGCACATAACAACCACAGTTAAGCCAAGAGAGTGCAGTAGACTAAGTGTCGGACTACCAGTTAACAGCTTGGCAGTTTGAATCCAACAGTCACTCCACAAAAGAGAAAGCCATCTCCTCCCACTAAGACTCAGGCTTGAAAACTGATAGAGGGTTGCCACAGGTCAAAACTGACGCAACCTCCACATCTTTGGGTTATTTGAGTCAAGAGACTGAATGCCTAGTGGAGTTGGGAAAATAATCCCTAAATAAGTCAAAGGTTTTCCAGACCAAGAAAGCTACACAATCAACAAAGGAGTAGCAGTAAAAAAAAAAAAATCAATTAATATATCAAATTGGATAAATCCACTGTCAATGGCCTTTTTAAAGTGCTGAAAAGAAAGGATGTAACTTTAAAGACTGAGGTGCACCAGCCCCATGCTGGTGCAGTATTTTATACTGCTTCATATGTGTGCAAAAACTAGATAGTAAACAAGGAAAATGAAAATGAAATGAAAGATTTTGAATTGGAGTGTTGCAAAAGAAAAATCAGTATACCATTACTAATGAATGTGCCAAATTTATATACCATTTAGAGGATGTCTGTAAAGAACAAACAAATTTGTCTTAGAAGAAGAGCAACCAGAGCGTTCCTTGGAGTCAAGGGTGGTGAGGAAGAGAAGGGATGAATAGATGTATTCTATAAACATAGGGCCGCTATGTCGCAAGCAACTCGACAGCACATAACAACAACAACAACATCTCTGGAGAAGACACAGAAGCCCATGAACCATGAAACCAGATATAATATCTGTAGGCAACTAATAAGTCCATTGGCCTTAGAAAAAAATGATATGCTGAGTAATGCCCTTTGGTGAAATAGAAAACTGTATACTACATGGATCTCTGTTATCCTGAAGATCGAATATGGAGTTCTTTGTTCAGAAACCCATTTCCTTCTCTTTCTACCTTAGAGTAGGTGGCTTTCCAATGACCTAGAGATTGCAACAAGAACAGGAGAATAAATTCATTATATATATTTGTGCTATTGTGTTAGAGGAGTTCTGGTGGCCTAGTGGTAAGGAGCTGCCAATCCCAAAACACATGGATTGAACTTCCTAGTGATTTACTGTCTCTGAAAAGTCTCTGAAAGGTCTGCTGTGAGTTTGTTCTGACTTGATTGCACACAACAACAAAAACAAACATCAACATTCTGCCTAGCAGCTAAAAGTGAAGTTTACTCTCAGTAAATTCTGAACAATTTAAATAAAAATTGAGATTTAGAGATGGCCTGAGTTTAAATCTTACCTGTTTACAAGTTGTGTCATCTTGCAGAGCTATTCTAAGTCTTATAGGTAAAGTAGGAGTAATAGTAGGACTCTGGTAATGATTAAATGAGATCATCTGAATTAAGTGCTTAACTGAATAGTTGGTATATGACGAGCGCTCTATAAATGTGACAGCTGATTATTATGTGTGGCTCCCACCGCACATACCATCCACTCCCAACACCTACTGAGAAACATGGAAAACAATGGCATCAGCATCATAAGCTCTGATTTTGAGATACTTTCCAAGGACTAGACAAGAAATGGGCCAATGCTAATGCTTTTATCTCAGATAATAAAGTAAGAAAATTGAGAGATAAAAGAAAAATGAACATCCAGGAGGAGAGCAATTGGTATTTTATACGTTGTCAGAGAATGAGATTTGGCTTTTTGGATGACTATGGAAAGTGTCAGAATAACAGAAACTTCGCTAAAGATGTAACTGGTATGTGGGAGAATCCAATATATATCAGCAAAAGGATGGACAAAGATAGTAGTCTATTCACACAATGGAATACTACTCATTTAAAAATCAACAAATAAATATTAAAGGCATAACAAGAATACTATCAAAGACATTATTACTAGTGAAAGAAGTCAAACATAAGAGTTCATATTGTGTGATCCCATTTGTATGACTTTCTAGGAGGGGGGAAATGTCATCTAATTGTGACAGAAAACAGAAGAGTGGCTGGTTATCCTGGGAAGCATAAGGGGATTTTCTGGATTGATGGAAACGTCTTTTGGGTGGTGATTTGTCAAAAATCATTGAACTGAATTAGATTCTCACCTCTGGGACAACTGGTAGCACCACGATAGATGAAGAAGAGATTGAGGTTGTTAACAATTTCAGCTTGTTCGTCTCTACTATCAACACTCTTGGCACCAGTAGTCAAGAAATCAAAAGATGGGTTGCTTTAGTCAAGATTGCTTTCAGATGTCAGGGATATCTCAAAAGTGCTGAAGAGTAACGATGTCAATCTGGAGAGTAGGGTGTGTCTGATTCAGACCATAGTCTTTGCAATTATTTGCTATGCATTAGAGAGTCAGACAATGACCAATGATGACCAAAGAAGAATTAGTGCCTTTGAGTTGTGGTGCCAGAGAAGAATACGGAACACACCATGGAATGCCAAAAGAATAAAGATATTTATCCTGGAGTGGGTGGAAACATTTTGCTCCCTGGTGGCAAGGATTTTGAAGCTCCATCTCACATACTTTAGGCAGGTTGCCAGGAGGGACCAGTCCCTAGAGAAGGGCATCATCCTTGGAAAAGTGGAGGGACAGCACAGGAGAGGAAACACAGAATGAGATGGATTGACACAGTAACTGGGATAATGGAGATAGGCATGTTGAAGACAATGAGATTGGCTCAGGCCATAAGATCACTATGAGTCACAGGCAACTTGATGGTATATAACACAACAACAATAATATGTCAATATATTTTTCATAATGAGAGAAGCAAAAAGACATTTCCAAGCAACAGGTTGTCACTGAGAAAATTAATTACACACTGACTATCTTTAAAAAGGTATAAAGAATACTCTTCAGGAAGGAAATTGAATCTATAATAAAGTGATGAGAATAAAGAAGAAAAAAAATCAGGGGAAAGTTATTATATTAAACAATGTCAAACATATTAGATAATCAACTTTGTGTTTTAAAGAATGAAAATGAAACTTAACACTATATAATCATTACATGAAAGTCAGTAGCTATTACTTACCCTTGAAGGGAACAGATACTATTTAAACTGAAACTTTTTTCAGAGTATGAATGCGAAAAAATATAGTTCTGACACCTAAATAAGTAGAACAGTATACAACATCTGGAGTTGAGGAGATGGAAAAGTAGAACAAGATACAGAAACTAAATTAATATAGTAAACCACAGTCAAAACAAAATAGAGATGAGAAAATCAAAGAAATATATGGTAAATTGTTGTTGTTGTTGTTGTTGTTGCTGCTGCTGCTGCTGCTATGTGCTGGCAAGTCACCTATGACTCATAGAGACAGTCGTCATAGAACAGCAGCTCTAAAGCCTGCCCTATCCTGAGCCAGACTCACTGACTCTGACACACATACCCCCACTGCCTTATTTAGTGTATCAAGACATCTCATCTGGGGTCTTCCTCTCCTACACTGTCCCTCCACACTTCAAGCACGATGTCCTGCTCCAAGAACCAGTCCTTCTTGGCTACATGCCCAAAGTACGTGAGACAGAGCTTCAAAATCCTAGCCTCCAAGGAGAAACTATATTTCACTCTTTCCAAGACAGATCTATTTGTTTTCTTGGCAGTCAACGGTATGTTCAAGAGTCTTCTCCATTGCTTCATGACTTTTTGGCTAAGATCAAGTGAAGACTCTTCTCCAGAACCACAACTCAAAGGCATCAATTCTTCTTCAGTCATTGTTCATCTCTCTGATGCATAGCCTGACATCGTTGCATCTAAATACTCTGGAGAGATCCAGATTTTCCCAATGCAATTTGTCTTTTGATTTACTGACTGCTGGTGACAAGAGTGCTGATTGCGGATTTGCATCTCTCTTCTTGCCAGTGATTTTGAGCATTTCTTCATGTGTCTGTTGGCTGTCCAAATATCTTCTTCTGTGAAAATTCTTTCCATGTCTTTTGTCTTTTTTGTAATTGTGTTATCAGTCTTTTTCTTGTAGAGGCTCTGTAGGATTCTGTGAACTTTTGATATGAGATCCTTGTCAGAAATGGTATTGCCAAATATTTTTTCCCAAACAGCAAGTTTTCTCTTCACTCTGTTGGAAGATGTTTTTGATGCACACAGGGATTTAACATTTAGAAGGTCCTGTTCACCGATTTTATCCTCTCCAGACTGTGCATTTCTGGTTGTAGCTGAGCAAACTGTAATTGTTAACAACCTCAATCTCTTCTCCATCTCTCATGATGCTGCCAATTGGCCCCGTAGTGAGAATCTTTGTCACCTTGATGTTGAACTTCAAATTGTATTGAAGACTACAGTTCTTGATGTTCTGCAGCAAGAGCTTCGGGTCCTCCTCAGTTTCAGCAAGCAAAGTTGTATAATAAAGTACAAAAATTAAACGATGGAAATAGAGATATCAGTAATGGAGAACAACTCAATGCCAGAGTCAACCAACTCTTAGCTGACCGTCCAGCAGGATTTGAGAGGCTATGTAAACCACACATGCTTGTTTGTGGTGGTATTGTTGTTGTTGTCATGTGCTATCAAACTGATTACAACTCATAGCCATTCTATGAATAATGGATCTGAACCCTGGCCTATCCTGGACTATCTTCATCTCTGACACATTTGAGCCCCTTGCTGCAGTCACTGTATCCATCTGTCTCATTGAGGGTCTCTGTCTTTTTCACTGACCCTCTATCTTTCCTACTATGATGTTCCTTTCTAAGGAATAGCCCCTTCTAGCAACATGTTCAAGGTATGTGAGGCGAAGCTTTGCTATGCTAGTCTCCAAGGAGCGCTCTGTCTGCACCTTCTCCAAAATGTATCTGTTTGTTCCTTTTGCAGTCCATGGGATATTCATTACTCTTTGCCAACATCACAACTTAAAGGCACCAGTTCTTCCTCAGTCATCCTCAGACATTGTCTACCTTTCAAACGCATACTTAGGGATGAAAGAGAACATAGCCTGAATCAGTCACACCTGAGTCTTCAAATTGACATCATTGCTCCTCATCACTTTAAGAGATCCCTGACAGAAGACTTTCCCAAAGAAATATGCCTTTTGATTTCTTTGCTGCTGATGCCAAAGGCGTTGATTGTGGCTCCAAGATGAAATAGTTGACAAGTTTGGTGTGGGATTTTTTCCTTCTATTAAGATGGTTTTGTCTTCTTGATGTTGAGATGTAGGCCAGTTTTGATGGTATAGTGGTTATTACATTCATCTAACACAAAAAAATCCCCAGTTCAAGAATGTGTGAACCCAAGATAATAGCACAAGAGGAGACTGTTAATCTTTCTTATGTAGAGCAACTAGTGGATTCGAACCACCTGCCTTTGAGTTGTCAGCACAACTCCTTACCTACTAGGTCGCCAGAGCTCCCTAGAGCTCTCTCACTAGAGAGACATTGTTGTTATTGTTATTGTTATTATTATTGTTATTGTTATGAACCATCAAGTCGCTTGCAACTCACAACAACACTATGTACAATATCTCTGAACTCTATCCTAAGCCAATCTCACTGTCTCTGACACATCTACCCCCGTTACCCAATCACTGTGTAAATCCAGCTCATCCAGTGTCGTCCTCTCCTGCACTGTTGCTCCATCCTTCCAAGAAAGGTGTCTTTCTTCAAGTACTGGCTCCTCCTAGCAACATGCCTGAAGTATGTGAGATGGAGCTTCAAAATCCTCTCTTTCAAGGAGCAGCTTTGTTTTACCCTCTCCAGGACAGAGCTATTTGTTCTATCAGAAGTCCATGGTATTTTCAGTACTCTTCTCCTGCAATACAACTCAAAGGCATTGAGTCTTCTATGATCTTTAGTCATTGTCCAGCTCTCTGATGTATAACAAGTAATGGTAAAGACCATGGCCTGGATCAGGTACAATATCGTCTTTAGACTGGCATTGTTGCTCTTCAGCACTCTAGTGAGGTCCTTGCCAGCAGATTTTCCCAATGCAATTTTTTTTTTAATTTCTTGCCTGCTGGTGCCAAGAATGTTGATTATGGCGCCAAACTCTGTGTCTTCTTTGTCTATCATGAGGCTGTCAGTTGGCCCAGTTGTAAGACAGACATTAGTAATCACAGGTAAATATGCATAAACTAAGCCCACATGTCTTACCTTGATGTTTAAGCACATTCATTTCAATAACAGACTGATTACAAGAGACACACTTAAAAGAAAATTTCAAAAGGTTTGAAAATCAAGGGACAAAAAATTATACAATGACAAACTACTAACCAAAATAAAAGTGATGCCTGATAGAAGGAAAGTCCAATACTCTGTTAGGAATAAAGCAAAAAGTTTATTAAAGAATAGTTACATCCCTAACCATAGCATACCGAAAAATGCTACAGTAAAATCTTGAATGATCCAGGAAGCATCAAAAGAAGATGAAAGGAAAGCCCAGAGTTACTATACCAAAAAGAACTGGTTAACACTGCAAAATGTCAGGAACTAGTACGCGAACAAAAGCCAGTGGTAAAGAAGGGAGAAGTTCAAGCTCTGAAGGCAATGGCAAAAAATAAGGACTATGAATCAATGGAATTCCCATTGACATGTTTCAACTAACAGATGAAGCTCTAGAATTTCTTACCAATTTATACCAGGAAATTTGGAGGATAGCTGCCTGGACAATTGACTGGAAAATATTAATTATTTGTTCCCATTCCCAAGAAAGATGATCCAACAGAATGCAGAAGTTATTGATTAATATTGTTAATATCTCATATAAGCACAATACTATTAAAGATCACCCAAAATAGCTAGAATAGCACATAGAGAAATGTCAAAATGTCAAGCTGGGTTTAGAAGTGGCTGTGATACCAAGGATATCATTACTGATATATAAAAGACCCTGGCTGAAAGAAGAGAAGACCAGAAGAATGTCTATTGGTGTTCTATTGTCTCTGCAAAAGTGTATGGTTGTGTGGATCGTGACAGATATGGCTAACATTGAGAAGAGGAAGACCAAAACATTTCATTGCGCTCATGCAAAACCTATAGGAAGAAGCTGTGGTCTGAACAAAGCAAGGGAACATCATATGGTTTAAATCTAGGAAAGATGTATTGTCAAGATTATATCATTTCTCCATATCAATTCAATCAATAGAGTGAGCAAACAATTCAAAAAGCTGGACTCAATGAAGAAGAATGTGGCATCATCATGAGAATAAGACTCATCAATAACTTACGCTATACAGATAACACACCTTTGCCTGCTGAAAGTGAAGAGGAAACATTTATTGAAGAGGATTAAAGACTAAAGCCACCACTGGACTAGGATAGGTAACATCATGATAGAGAAAAGGGAAAAATTATCGACGACTTCACCTTACTGGGTACCATAATCAACACCCTTGGTAACAGCAGTCAGCATATTAGGAAATGCATTGCACTGAGCAAGGCTGCTGTTGATAATCTCTCCAATTTACTGAGGAGTAGTGATGTCAATTTGAAGACTAAGGTGCACCTGACTCAGGTCTTTTCAATCATTAACTATGCATCTGAGAGCTGAACAATGAATAAGGATGATAGAAGAATTGATGTTTTGGGGCTATGGTGTTGGAGAAGAGTGCTGACTATTCCCTGAACTGTCAAAAAAACTAGATGTTTCTTGGAGAAAGTGAGTTAGAGTATTCCTTAGAAGAAAAGACGACAAAGCTTTGTCTCACATACTTTGGGCATGTTGCTAGAGGGTCTGTTTCTTGGAGAGGGACATCATCCTTATGTAGGTAATGGGTCAGCAAAAGAGAGGACGACACTCAATGAGATGGATTGACACCATAACTGTAGCTTAAGTGTGTCCAAAATTAAGAGGATGGCACTGGGTGTGTTCTTTCTAAGATCACATGAATAATAAAATTGGTAGTTGGTTTTACACAAAGCAAGTTCAAATAAATTCAAAACATTCCACAGCATACAGGTCACATTCTGTGGTCAAGGCACTGTAAAATTGGAAACCAATAATTAAAAATTAGACATCCAAAACTGTGTGTGGTTGGGAATTTTACATCTTGTAAATTATTTGGAAGCCCAAATAAATGTAATTATTAATATGCACACCTGAATGTAACTATTATAAAACTATTGCATATTAAAATTTATATATTTGTATAATTAGTACTTATGGACAAGTGTAGCCATGAATGCATGTGTACGATAAGAAGAAAGCTCAAAATAAATGAATTTGGCATCAGATTCATAAAGAAAAACAGTAAACTTAAGTAGAGAAGGAAAGAATAGGAAAAGGGGTACTAAAAAATTATAGAAGCAAAAAATGATCATATAGGGGATAGAAAGATAAGCTTGTGCAAAGACTAACAAGTCTATCCTCTGACAAGACCGAATACAATAAAGAAATAAAGTACAATTTACAGTAGACATAAGTGAAAGTACATAATTACAGGTACATCAGAAATGTAAAGTGTCAAAAAAGAATACTGGGCACAATTTATTGTCAATAAATTTGAGATCTAGAAAGTCACACACATTTTTCCTAAAATATCTCAATCACCCAACTTTCAGTATCAAAAAACCTGAATAGATTTATGAGTAGTAAAAAAGTTGAACCAAAAATATAATAACTATGTTCCTCTGATCTGCATAAAAGCAATCAAATTATTATACAGGTGGATTCCAAACCTCCAGAGTGCAAGTATTTCTAGCTTGTGCAAACTATCACAGAACTTTAAAAAAAATGAGAAGAACTCCTCTATTCCTTTTATAAAACAGTTATGTCTAGATCTGCCCCATAGCTGACCTTGCAGTGGGTTTTCAGAGGCAGTAAATAACACAAAGGGAGATTGTCCATCTTTCTCCCACAGAGCAGCTGGTAGATTTGAAGCACTTATCTTTGGGTTGGCAGCACAGTTCCCTACCACTAGGCCACCAGAGTTCCCTTTATTATAAAATTAATTTTAAGACCTAAACCAAAAATTCAACTCACTAGCATTTAGTTGGAAACAATTCTTACCTGACCCTCCCAAGAATTTT
>NW_006399818.1:5734159-5738777 GCF_000299155.1 Elephantulus edwardii
GTCTCTTTGGGGTATAATCCCAGCAGTGGAATTGCTAGGTCGAATGGTATCTCTATTTGCAACTTTTTGAGAAAGCACCATACAGCCTTCCACAGTGGTTGCACCATTTCACACTCCCACCACAGTAAATAAGGGTTCCAGTTTCTCCAAAACCACACCAGCATTTGTTGCTTGCTGTTAAATTTTGCTATTCTGACTGGGGTGAGATGATATCTCATAGTTGTTTTGATTTGCATCTCTCTTAGAGCTAAGGCATTTGATAAATACAACCTTGTGTTAACATCCCAACTCGCATCCAGAGAAGGATAGTGTGAAACAGAAGCCACATAGCAAGCTCATTTATTAACACGGTTGTAAAAATTGCAGAATAATTTTTTAAGTATATTCAGCTGTATACAACGTATTATTTTTCCAATTCTAAAACAAAGTAGGACTTACCTAAATACACAAGATTTATTACTAAAAACCCTTATAAAGATTATAAAAAATCCTAATCAATAAAAGGCAAAACACTATAAAATAACATTGAAAAATCTATGGGGGGGGAAGGGAAAGAATCATCAAATTAAACATTCATCAACAGTAAAAACTCTTGGAAACCAAAAATGTTGTTTTTATGTGTTGTCAACTTGACAACAACTCATATCAACCCTAAGAACAATGGCTCTGAATTTCCCCCTATGCTGAACCAACTTCATCATCTCTGATCTGTTCCCATTGCCATAGTCACTACATCAATCCACCTCATCCAGGGTTGTCTTCTGTTCTGATTCTCCACCCTTGCAAGCATGATGTCCTTCTCCAAAGACTGGTCCTTCCTGGAAACATGTCCAAAGTACATGAGATGGAGCTTCAAAACCCTTGCCTACAAGAAACAACTTGGTTTCATCCTTTCCAGGACGTATCTGTTTATTCTCTTGGCAGTCCATGGCAGTTCAATACTCTCCTCCAGACCACAACTCAAAGGCATTGATTCTTGATTCTTCTTTTGTCATCCTTAGTCATTGTCCAGCTCTCAGATGCATAGCATGTAATTAAGAAGACCATAGCTTTGGGTGCACCCTAGTGTCTAGACTGATACATTACTCATTAGCACTCTGGGGAGATCCCTGACAGCAGACTTTCCCAGTACAACTCATTTTTCTATTTCCTGACTACTGGTGCCAAAAGTGTTGATTGTGAATCTGAGCAAGATGAAGGTGTTAATAATCTCAATCTTTTCTCCTTCTCTCATGATGCTATCAACTAGCCTTGTGGTGAGAAACTTTGTTTTCTATTGTTTGGTATTGAATTTCAGTCCATGTTGAAGGCTGCAGTTCTTGACCTTCTGCAGCAAGCATGTCAAGTCCTCTTCCGTTTCAACCAACAAAGTTGTGTTATCTGAATAATGCAGGTTGTTGAAGAGGCTTCCTCCAATCTGTTGCCACATTCCTCCTCATAAATCCCAGCCTCCTCAATGATCTGTTCCACGTTTAGATTGAAAATGTATGGGGAAAGGATACATCCCTGACGTACTTCTTTCTTGAATGATGCCATGTTCCCTTGTTCTGTTGATACAACAGCTTCCTGATATAGGCCTACATTTTGCATGGGCACAACCACAAGTGTTGTGGGATTCTTATTCTTCTCAACATCAGTGACAATTTCTTATGATCCACTTAGTCAAATGCCTTTGAATAGCCAATAAAACACAAAGAGATATCCTTCTCATACTCTCTGCTTTTGGCCAAGATCCATTTGACATTGACAATGTTATCCCTAGTGGCACAGCCTCTTATAAACCCTTCTTGTATTTCTGGTAATTCTCTATTGATGTATCACTCTTGCCATTTTTGGATAAACTTCAGAAAGGTTTTTTTAATGTTTTTTTTTCTTTTATACTAGTTTACTGACAAAGTTCATATATATAGTTTTTCACAACAGATCTTTTCCATTTACTTCACCCATCCATCAAATTGCGTGACCGTATGATTATCCCCCTACCCATCCTCACCCCTCTTCTCCTCCCCTCCTCCCGTTGGATCTTCATACACCTTTTACTAGTTATCTTTCTGTTTCTACAATAAGGGTCTTATACAGTGTTTGTCTTTATGGGACTGAGTTAGTTCACTTAGCATAATGCTCTTCAGTCTCTCCCAAGTTAAGTAGTGATTTTCAAAATCATTGCTCTTGCATGCTGTGTAGTCTTCCATCATGTACATGTACCATAAATTCTCAATCGATTATGGTCAGACATTTGGGCTGTTTCCATGTTCTTGCAATGGTGAATATGCTGCTATGAGTATTGGTGTCCAAATCTTCGTTTGGGCCTCAGTTCTCATTTTATCAGGGTTTACTCCAAGCAGTGGAATAGCTGGGTCATATGAAATTTTTATGTTCAGCTTTTTGAGAAAACAGCAAACTGCCTTCCTGAGGGGTTGTACTATTTTACAATCCCACCAACAATGTGTAAGAGTTCCTATCTATCTCACCACTGTCCTGTACCTTCCTGATGATCCCTGACATGTTAGAGCACATTGTTATAGTCACTGCTCTTGTTGAGGGTCATCTTCTCTCCAGTATTTATTACTTGTTGTTCTGTTAAAAACTTTGCCACTGCTACTAGGTTGAGAGAGCATCTCATTATGATTTCTATTTGCATCTCTCTTATTGCCAGTGACTTTGGATATTTCTTCATGTGTCTGTTGGCTATCTAAGTATCTTCCTCTGTGAAAATTCTTCCTATGTCTTTTGACCATTTTGTAATTATGTTATCAATCTTTTCCTTGTGGAGGCCTTATAAGATTCTGTACACTTTTCAAATGAGACCTTTGTCCAAAATTGTATTGCTAAATGTTTTTCCCAGTCAGTAGGTTTTCTTTTCACTACATTGGAAAGTGGTATTGATGCACCCGGAGATTTAATCTTTAGAATGTCCCATTCCAGAAAGATTTTTTTTCATGTGATATTAGTGATATTGTTCAAAAGTTTCCACACTTTGTTGCATCACCTGTTTGGGGAATAGGAATAAGTATGGATTTCTCCCACTCAGTCGGCCAGATAACTGTCCTCCAGATCCTGGTGTTACCTGGTGAACACATCCAGGGCATCATCTGTTAGAAATATATCAATTGGTATTCCATCCATTCTTAGGGCCTTATTTTTTATAATTCCTTAAGAGCCTCTTGAACTTCCCCCCTTACTGCCATTGGTTCTTGATTATATCCTACATATTCTTTACTTAAACAAAGAACACTATTGAAAACTTCAGCAAATATCATGCTGAAAAGTGTGAAATGTTTACAACTTCTACTTTAAGGAGTAATGATGACCTTTAGTATGACCACTTGTATTCAGTCTTTTCCTGAGTGCCTTAGCTAAAGCAAAATGAGTAAGAGGGAAGAAAGAGATTTAAAACTTAGACAAGAAGACGCAAAACTGTCATTATTCACAGATGATATGATTGTCTACATGGAAAAAATCCATGAGAATGTATAAAGAACTATTAAAAGCAATAAAAGCTTTGTGAATACAAAGTAGACACAAAATATATACAAAAATCAATAGCAACTCAAAAAACCAGCAGCATTCAATTTAAATAATAGCATTTAAAAATTATATCAATCATAGCAACTCCAAAAATAACAGCTATCTAAGAATATATATTGAGGATCCCTGGAGATATTGTGGTTAAAACACTCAAAGGAAAAAAAGTCAGTCACTTGAACCCACCAGCCAGTCCTTGGGGACCATTTGCTTCCACAGTGATTACAATCTTAAAAACCCCATGGGTCCACTCGCTTTGTCCTATAGGGTCGATATGAGTCAGAATCAACTGTATAGCAATGAGTTCCTAAAATATATCTGATGAAAATTAAAAAATAATTCTCTGAGTTATTAAAAACATATCTGACAAAAGATATGCATTAATATTGTGGAAAGTGTAAAATTTTATTGAAGGATGTCAATTTTAAAAACCTAAAAATAAAAATCCAAGAGGAGACTGCAGCATGTTCCTTGGTCAGGAAGATTCAATATTTTTAACAGTAATTTTCTCCAAATTAATCTATAAAGTCAATACATTCCATTAAAATCCTGCTAGAAGATTTTTCACAGAACTTGTCAACTTGGTGTTAAAATTCTTATACAATAACAAAGAGTAAAGAATAAATAGAATAAGTTTGTTCTTTCTTTGTAATAGCATCATTTTAAAGAAAAGTGAAGGCAAACTTACCCAGATACCAAAATTCATTATAAAATTATGTTATTGCTAGATGCTATAGAGCCAGCTATGACTGATATTAACTCTATGAACAATCTATAGGAACCTTGTACTATCCTGTACCGTCCTCATGACCTCTGACATGTTTGAGCACACTGTTAAAGTCCCTGCCTCTTGTTGAGGGTCATCTTCACAAACAAATTAGCAGTGCGAAATTGGAACAGAAAATAATATCTGGAAACAAACCCTGATTTGTATACCTTGGAATATAGTACACAAGGGGCAAACAACCTTAAAAATCACTAGGGGAAATACAGTTTAATTTTTTACAACCAAAACTTAAAATCATTTAAATGAGACCTTAGTTCTCTCACTCAACTTGTCATCAAGTCCAAAGGGACTCATACCTGACCCTCC
>NW_006399818.1:5739732-5764918 GCF_000299155.1 Elephantulus edwardii
GGTCCCATCCGGGAAAATCTCCATTGTTCCATCACATTGAGAGTCTTATCTTTCACTGACTCATGTTTCAAAGCAAGATGTTCTTTTCCAAAGACTGGCCCCTCCTGATAGCATGCATACTCAAAGGATGTGAGACAAAATCTCTTACCTCTAAGGTGCACTCTGGCCCCACTTCTACCAAAACAGATTTTTTTGTTGTTGTTGTTCTTTTGTCAAACTTAAAAATCCATTGCTGTTCAGTTGGATCTAACTCATAGCTGACCTTCCACCAGGGATCATATCATTGTGATTTCTAAGGCTATAAATCAAAAGGGAGGAAGTGTCCCAATAGCCACCCAAACCCTCCAGAGCACCTGGTGAATTTAAATCACCAGAGAGGCATGGCCTCTGGGTCAGCAGAGACTGAGCTTTTGTCAGGCCCTGGTATGGTCCATAGTCATCTCACCAATATCACAATTCAAAAACATTGATCATTCTTCAGTTTTCTTTATCCGTTATCCAACTTTGATAAGCACATGAAGACATCATGGCTAGGTTAAATCAAAGACCCTCAACTGCATATACAGAGCCTTGATGGTGCAGTGGTTAAATATTTGCCTGCTAATCAAGAGGTAGGTGGTTCAAACATACTGTGTTCAGCTTTCTGAGGAAATGCTGAACTGTCTTCCAGAGTAGTTGTATCATTTGATAATCCCACTACCAGTGTATAAGAGTTTCTATCTCTCCACTTCCTCGTCAATATTTATTATTACTGTCCCATTAAACTTTGCCACTGCTACTGGAATAAGATGGTATCTCATTGTAGTTTTGATTTGCATCTCTCTTATTGCCAGTGATTTTGAGCATTTCTTCATACGTCTGTTGGCCATCCAAATATCTTCTGTGAAAATTCTTTCCATGTCTTTTGCCCATTTTGTAATTGTGTTATCAGTCTTTTTCTTGTGGAGGCCCTGTAGCATTCTGTAAACTTTTGATATGAAATTCTTGTCTGAAATAGTATTGCCTAATGTTATACCCCAGTCAGTAGGTTTTCTTTTCACCCTGTTGGAAAATGTTTTTGATGAACACAGGGAGATTCCATATGACCCAGGTATTTCACTGTTTTATATAAACTCTGAGAGAATAAGAACTAAGGAACAGAGACTTGTACACTAAAGTTCATAGCAGCTGTATTCATCATCACAAGAACATGGAAACAGCCCAAATGTCCAACCACAATCAAATGGATTGAAAAATTATAGTACATTCACATGATGAAATACTATACAGCATGCAGGAGCAGTGATTCTCTAAGTCACTACCTAATTTGGGAGGAACTGGAGAGCATTGTGATAGGTAAACTACCTCAGTCTCATAAGGACAAATACCGTATAAGAACATTAATTAATGTGTATGAGGATCTGGGGTGGGGGGAGCGTGGGAAAAGGGGGGATGAGGATGAGGGGGTAATAATTGTTGTTGCTGTTGTTGTTATTTGCCATTGAGTCACCTGAAACTCATAACGACCCTATGTTCAATAGCCCAAACTCTGCTCTATCCTGTGCCAATCTTATTGTCTCTGACACACCTACCCCCATTACCCCAATCACTGAATCAATCCATCTCATTCGTGGTCTTCCTCCCTTGCACATGACATCCCTCTCCAAGAACCGTTCCTTCCTTGTAACATGTCAAAAGTATGTCAGACGAAGCTTCAGGGGTAATATAGGGTCACACAGTTCAATGGGGGAGGGGGAGTGTTAAAGGAAATTGGAAAGATCCAGTTTGAAAAACGATGTATACAAACAACCTTTGTAAGTAAAGCAGTATAAAATAAAAATTATCTCTCTTTAAAAAAAACAAAACAACTCAAGGTTCTAACTAGATGTGGCAGTCTGCTTATATCAAGATTCACAGTACTGTGAATTTGCAGAACAGACCCTGTGCCCTGTGAGTCTGTTCTGCTCTGTCCTATGAGTTTGGTTCAATGGCAATGGGGTTTGAAGAGGGTAGTTCTTAGAGTATTGTGCTTGGCCAAGCAATGGGTTTGGGGTGTTCTTAGAATATGATACTTGGACAAAAAACATCAATGTCACTTGAAAGTTTAGTAAAAAAGATATTCTCAGCCCTACTGGATCTATTAAATAAAGAACTCTAAATCCGTAGTTCCTCATCTGTGTCTTAACAAGGCATCCCAGGCTACTCTAATGTACATTAAAGCTTGAGAACTACTGGATCCAAATCTCCCCTTAAGTTGAGATTGATCAGTCTCCCATATGGTACAAAAGGATATATACAGAGGTCATCTGGATAGCTAAACAAAATTATTGTGCTTTTAGGAACGAGAAGGGAGTATGTACATAAGCAGCCAAATGTGCCCTACTATTTCTTAAGTACATACTGCATGCCTGCCTGGAGTTAACCAGTCTTCATATGTTATGTTACCATTCTCAATGTCCCTGGGAGACTGATGCAAGTGGTAAGAGGTTGGGCTATTCACCCAGCCACTTTTATTGGCTCAAACACATCCAGGAGCATCTCAGTAAGACCTGAAATCACCTTCCAAAAATGCCACAGCCTTGAAAATCCTATAGAATATCATTTTAATCTGTACACTTAGGGAGGCCATGAGTCAGAATTGATGCAGTAGCAATTTACAATAACAACAACAAATGTTACAACTCAACAGGGCAGGCAGTAGTTTCAGGTGCTTAAAAGATGCAGAAATTGAAGAACAGATGGTTTGAGCAACTAAGAAGGGGAGGAGGCTGGATTCCACCAAGAAGTCTGATTCGGCAGCATGTCTTCAAGCCCATACTACTCCACAAGTAGGTTTCTGTTTATAAAGTTTCTCTACCTGTGAAATCCTTGACAATTTCAATCTTTTCTCCATCTCTCATGATGCTGCCTCTTAGCCCAGCGATGAGGATTTTCATTTTCTTGATGTTGAGATGTAATCCATCTTAAAGGCTACAGTCCTTGATCCTCTGCAGCAAGGGCCTCAGGTCCTGCTCATTTTCAGTAAGCGGGGTTGTGTCATCTGTATAACACTGGTTGTTGATAAAACTTCTTCCAATCCTGATGTCACACTTTTATTCATAAAGTGCAGCTTCTCTAATGATTTTCTCAGTATACAGATCAAATAGGTGTGGAGCCCTAAATGCACATCTTTCTCTTTTTTTAATTTTTATTTTATATTGGTTTCCTTTTTTGCACATAGCGTTTTCAGAGGCCTGCTATGTCAGGAGTGGATGGCCAATCCTTCTTCCTAGTCTGTCTTAATCTGAATGTTCAGATTTAGAAGTATCCAACAAACAAGCATTTTACAGAAAAAGTGAAAGATCTATCCCTTATTGTGGGGTTAACCATTAGTATCAGTATTGTCCCTGCCTTTGGCACTAGTGTCTTTACCCACTTATTTCCCTGCTCCAGCATCCACCAGGAAACACATCCACTTTTACCCACTCCCTTCAACATCTCCCATTGTCCAGCCCTTGATCTGATAGCTTATATCTGAAACTTCCTTGACTTCTGTTATTCCAAACACATCAACTGCTGATAGTTTTTTAGGCTAAGACCAGTGTCTCTTAAGTTTAGTAGTAATGTTTCCCAAGTGAAGGTGATGTGTCCTGTAAAACTGGTGTGTAGCATGGTCTTGCGGACTTCAGGGTTACCTATGAAGTGGGCGGGGTGTTTTAAAGCCCCTTGATCTTTAAGGCCTCTTGGCACCAGTAGCTAGGAAACTAAAAGACGTATTGTGATGGGAAAGTCTGCTGTTAGGGACCTTTCCAAAGTATTGAAGAGTAATGGTGTCACTCTAGAGACTAAGGTGTGTCTGATACAGGCCATGGTCTTTGGAATCACTTATTATGGGTCAGAGAGTTAGATAATGACTAGAGAGGATAAAAGGATAATTGATGCCTTTGAGCTGTGGTGCTGCAGAAAAGTATTGAGGGTACCATATACTACTAGGAAAACAAACAGATTCCTTCTAGAGAGGATTAAACCGGGCGGCTCCTTGAAAGCAAGGATTCTAAGGCTTTGTCTAACATACTTTGGACATGTTGTAAGGAGGGACCAGTCCTTGGAGAGGGACATCATGCTGGGGGGGGGGGACAGCGCAGGAGAGGAAGGTCCTCTATTAGGTGGATTGATTCAGTGACTGGGGTAATCAGGATGGGTGTGTCGGAGACAGCGCGATTGGCATAGGACAGAGCAGAGTTTAGGGCTGTTGTACATAGGGTCGCTATGAGTCGCAAGCCACTCGACAGCACGTAACAACATTGGTTTGCTTACAAAGCTGTATATATTGTGTTTCACATTATCCTTCACTCACATTGGCAAACCTTTTCCAATTTTAAACCATACAATGTTCCCTTACTCTGTTCAGAAAACAGCTTCATGATCTAGGTATAGATTTCATATAAGGATAATAAAGTCTTCTGAAATTCCCATTCTTCTCAACGTAGCCATAATTTGTGGTTAATTATACTTAGCATTATGCTGCGTGAAATAGCTCAGTCACAAAAGGACAAATACTGCATAACAACACTATTATAAAATGGGACTGACATGGGGGCTGGGGGGAAACTAAGAAAAGAGGGGATAAATAATGAACACTGCATTGGAAAAAATGAAGGAAAGGGCTGTTTAAAAGAAATATATAATTAGGCATTACTTGTATGAGAAGATTCTAGAATAAAAGGTGCATAGCAAAGTGGACTGGAGAAGGATGGGTGGAGATGGAGGAAATAATGCAGCAATGAGTGTATATTTGTTTTTTAAAAAGTTATTCGGGGAGGCAGGTAGGGAGGAAAATGTTCAACTGTGAATGAATGGGAGGGGAAGCCTTGGCACCAATAGTGAGATGTATAGCATTGGGAAAGTCTTCCGTCAGGGATCTCTTCAAAGTCCTAAAGAACAATGATATAAGTTTAAATACTAAGGTGCATTTGGTTCAAGTCACAGTCTTACCAATCACCAGCTATGCTTCTAAGAGCTGAACAGTAAATAAGGATGACAGGAGAAGAATTTATGTCTTTGAGTTGTGATGGTGTAGAAGGATGCTGAATATTCCATTGATTGTCAAAAGAATAAACGTATTTGTATTTGAGGAAGTACAGCCAATGCACTCCTTGGAGACAAGAATGGCAATGCACCATCTCACAAACTTTAAACATGTTGTTAGAAGAGGCTATTCCTTAGAAAGGCACACCATGCTTGGAAAGGTGGGGGCTTAGCAAAAGAGTGGACGGCCTTCAACAAGATATATTGATGTAATGCAGTAATTGGCTCAAATGTGTGAGGAATGATAAAGATGGTGCAGGACAGGGTAGGGTTCCAACCTGGTATTCATAGGGTCACTATCAGTCTTACTCAACTCGATGGTACTTAACCACAATAACCTATCAACCTAGAGAACCTAGTCCATAATGACTTCCCATCTTCCTAGATAACGTAGATTTTTTTTTCTCCCTAATTCACCTGAATAAGGAAACTGAGGCTGAAGAAGATAAAAAGCTTTCCAGAGACACAGTTAGCTGGAATGATAAACGGAATTTGAAATCCAGTTATCTGTAACTAAGAAGATTTATGGTAGCTGTTAAAGGCATTTACAGAGATTGGCTTCACTTTTATGCTCACTTATTTTTATGTACATTGATTTAAATCTGGAGTTTTAAAACTATTGAGATACTAGCAGTTGCTTGATTGAATGGAAACTGCTGAAGAGAAAAGGTCCTAAATGAGCAATTTTCACTTACAGACAAAAGATCTTCTTCCTTCACAATCATCTAAAAAATTGCCATCTGGGCTGTGGTAGCAGCTGTTCTATTTTCATATTTGACTCTACAGGGACTAACTCCAAGCCTCTTTGTTAAAAATTGGAGATCAATGTCAAGTAAGGTGATGAAGAAAGCCAATGAGATCCTTTTGTTCACAGTCCCTTGCTATGAGACATAAACACTCTTGCCTTGGATGATATTGATCTAATAGCAGATCTAATACTGTCTGCATTTCTGACATGGCCATATCAAAATCCTTCAGATACTCTCAATTGGCATAGGCTCAACTTGCTTTGGGCTAATAAGAAAAATGTGTACATTTCTTTCTAAAACTTTTGTTTAGGACGGTACTTAAAAGGTTTCTATTTCTGATACTTTGGTCAAATTGATTGAAAGGCTAAATATAAGATAGCTATTCTATTTCTTACAAATTGTTGTGGTCAATTCAACCAACTCATACATAGCTGGCTCTCCAGTGGGTTGTCAGAGGCTTTAAATTGCACAGAAGGAGATTGTCCATCTTTCTCTCATAGAACAGCTGGTAGATTTGAACCACATATCTTAGGACTTAATAGCGAACTTACCACTCGAAAACCAGTTCTTCCTACAAATCCTGCAAGTTGTTGAGTTTACATTCCTAAGTTGACCAAGGAATGAGCAAAGAGTCAGAGAAAGAAATAGTTTCCAGAATGGCCACTCCTTCTTGCATCATCACTCATTTCAGTACTGAATATCCTGTGGACTGTCAGAAAAAAGAAGACTATGTCTTGAAGAAAGTGCAGCCAGAGTATGTCTTGGAGACAAGAAACGTGTATCTTCATCTCACATACATTAGCCAGGTTGTTAGGAGGGACTATTCCTCGAAAAGGGAAATCATATTAAGAAAGCTGGAAAGTCAGTGAAAGAGAAGAAGATCCTCAATGTGATGGATGAACTCAGTGATGACCGCAATAGGCTCAAATATGTCAGAGAGGATGAGGATGGCACAAGAGAGGATGGGGTTTAGAGCTATAATTCATAGGGTAACTATAAGTTAAACTCAACTCAATGGCCAAAAACTTTGCCAATACATCATTTCCTCACTTCATGACAACATGTTTCATCTTTTCAAGTCTTTGAGGTTAATTAAATGATCACTTTCAGTTCTTCACCCTTCCCCTGCCATGACTTCATAACGAGCAGAAAGTATTTTCTTGTCTATAACATTGGGCTCTACTGTGTGACTTACATCCACCGACGGCAGAAGGAAGAGTGAGAATCTCAAACTAAGGCCTGAAGAACATTTTATATTTCTGTTTGCCCTCTTGTTCCTCTGCTATGATTCTGAGAGAAACATGCTTCTCTATGTCACTGATGCAAGAAGAATGAGAGACATGTGAGTGAATCAGAGAAACCCTACATTAAAATCTTTCACCCTCAAACACACAACCAAAACTCAATTATTTTAGCATACTGATTTCTCTTTTCTTTTTCCTCCAATGAATATGCTAACGTAGCTCGTAAGTTCTTTTCCATAAATAAATGTTTGCAATGTTGGATCTCTATTTGAATAATTCTTAAAACTCTTCTGGCCACATGTCTTTATTTTTGTCCATCTTTTTTATTTAGGCCAATTCCAGCATTCAAAATGTTTACCAAAAAAAATCCTACTATCTGTTTCCTCTGAAGATGGTAGTAAAAAGCAGTCTACATATTAGATGGCAAAACTATGACTCAGAAGAGAAAAAAGCAAAAACCTCAACAAGTGAAAGAAACATCATATCCTGTAGCACAAGATAATGGTGTGTGTTGAATGGAACTTTGAATGAAGGTGCTTCCTGCTTGAAGTCTATGCACATGGTTATACTCTGAAAGCTAAAAGAGCTGGAACTAGGAATGTGCTCATGTAAACTTGATCTTTGTTATCTCGCTTTGACCTACTCAAAGTATCATATCCTTTCAACACAGCAATGCTCCAGCTCGAAGAAAACATTTAACATTAGCAAAAAATTTTGATCTTAGCTAAGGCCCAAATTATGCCACAGCACCCTATTGACAGCCATTGGACAATAGTTTCATTCAGACCATGGCCTTACTGCTATGCATATTTTTCACCTCCAGTTCCAAAGAGTGATACTAATACCAGACCACCTCTGGATAGTCTAATTTGATATTAACATAACTCTGCAATTAAAGGTTGACTACATCAACAGGCAAGTTGACATGCAATCAACTCCATGGCAGTGAGCTTTAAGTTCTCTAGAGAAAAGCTTGAAACACTTGTTGCAGAAGATGAAAGATTAGAGCCTTCAACATGGATTATATCTCAACATCAAGAAAAAATCCTTACCACTGGACCGATAGGCAACATCATGATATACGGAGAAAAGACTGAAGTTGTTAATTATTTTAGTTTACTTGGATTTACAATCAATGATAACAAAATGCATGATAACAACAATCCAGAAATCAAGAATTATTGCATTAGGAAAATCTGTTGTCAGGGACCTCTATAAAGTGCTAACGAACAAGGATACCAGTTTAACGACTAAAATGTGCCTTATCCACATTAAGGCACATGCCTGTGGTGTTACAAAAGAGTACTAAATATTCTCTGGCAAGAAGCTGCACTGCAATCCCAGAGGTACGTGGTTCCAATCCACCAGATGCTCTGCTGGAGAAGGAGGGGCAATCTCCTCCTGTACCAGTAAGATGGGATTTGATGGTACACACACAAAAAATAATAGAATATAATTTTTTTTAAAAAAAAGAGTACTAAATATTCTGTAAACTGCCAAAAGAACAAACAAATTTGTCTTGGAGGAAATGGAAACAGAGTGCTCCTTATAGGTAAGGATGAATAAACTTAGTCTCACATACTTCGAGCATGTTGTTAAGAGGCACCAGTCCCTGGAAAAAAGGTATCATGTTGGAAGAGTGGAGGATCAGAGAAAGAAAGGAAAGCCTTCATCAAGATGGACTGATATAAGTGACTATATCAGTGGGCTTCCGCATAGCAGACACAGTAAGGATGAGGAAAGATAGGACAAGGTTCAGATCTGCTGTTTATAAGGTCACTGTGACTCATAGTAGACTCCATGGTTCATAACAACAACAACATACCAACAGAAGTGATAAACCACATTCCACAAAATCAGTTTACTTAAAAATCCATGAAATAGAGGATCAACAAAAGAGGAAGCTCCTCAACAAGATGGGTCAATATTGTGACTAAAATAATGAGCATAAGCATGGTGGAGCTTGTCAAGGCGATGACAAGGTTTTAATCTATTGTTCCGAGAGTCACTATGAATCACAGTCAACTTAATGGCATATAACAGCAACAAATGTCCCCTGAACCATCTGCCTCTGGACTTGAATTTGTGATAAAATCTTGGTAGAATTGACTATTTTCTTTTTAAGTCAGTTTCTTTTTTAAAAAAAAAATATCTTAATATTTGCAAATAGCTGTAGTTATGGTACACCCAAAAGTCTGATTTGGTTTTTAATGTAATATTTGATCATAAGGATATCTAATATCTACACAACATTCTTGAATTAAATGCATTGCTATTCCTTACAATTGGTTATTTATTTGGGTGGTTTTAGAAATAAATAATACTTAGAAGAAGCAAGCATTTGAATATAAATTTTTCCTATCCATCCTATTAGCTACTTGTGAAAGTTTAATACACATGGGTTTATGAGATCTACAGTCGTAAATACTTTATTGTATTTAGTAGTAACTTGTTTTCTAAAAGATGCTGCTATCTTCACTGGAATGCGCAATACCAATTTCACTACAATTTTGCAAGTATTCTTTATTATCATTTGTAAACAACTTTTGCTGCTACAAAAGGCAAGCGAAGTACCATTTTATATTTTCAAAACTAGCACTTATTTGATTACAACTCAGATTGGATGTTTTTCATTTCCACTTGCTAGTTTTACATCACACATTTGTTTGCTAGGCATCTTCTCATACTTTTTTGTTAGTTTTACATTTAGTAAGGAAATGAGATCAGCTAAAAGAATATTCATTTGTGACAATACAAAAACAAGCTTCTAAAGTAAAGAGGATGTTGAAAATAATCTTTTTTTTACTGATGAAAACATTGAAAGTGTTGTTATTTTCAAAATATTATTTGAAAATTATAGTAATTACGTTAAGTTCAGAATATTGAATATCCCATGAATTTTCAAAAGAAAAAATAAATTTGTCTTGGAGAAAGTGTAACCAGAGTGCTTCTTAGAGGCAAAGTGATGAAACTTAATGTTATCTATTTCAGGCATGTTACCAGAAGGGATGTTGTTGTTGTTGTTGTTGTTGTTGTTGTTGTTTTAGGTGCTGTCGAGTCATAGATAACTCATAGTGACCCTATGAACTAAAGACCTGAGCACTGTTCATAGAGTTTCCAGAGGCAAGCCATTTCAGAAATGGGTGTCACTGCTGCTTCCAAGCTTGTTTTAATCTGGAAGCTCCACCAAACACTGTCCACCATGGGTAAGCATTATGACATTTGGCACATCAGTGTCACAGTGTTTAGCATCACAGCAACCATGAGTTACTCTGTACAACAATGCACAGACCAGTGCTAAAATACATCATACTGGGAAAAATAAAGGGTTAGAAAAAGAGAGGAAGACCCCCCAACAAGATGGATTGACACAATGACCGTAGCAACGGGCTCAAGCATGTCGGAGATGGTGAGGATGATGAAGGGGGGGCAAGTGTCAGATCTGTTGTTCTAGGGTCACTATGAGTGCAGTTGACTTGGTGGCACCTAACAATATCACAGAAGATAAAAGACTTAATTATCAGACTGGAAAGAAACCGTTCATATGGAGTAGATCTCTATGAAACAATATCTGTGGGACTTTGAAAAACTGACTTCTCTCTACAGCTGTTCCGGTTCTGTAACACGAAAGAATTGTGCTTTTCTCATAAAACTGAAAGTTCAGTGAGACAACACAAACAACAAATTATGGGTGGCTCTGAGAAGAATGGGAATACAAAACACTTTACTATGATTATGCAAGCCTGTGTTTGGACCAGGAGGCAGTTATCAGAACAGGGAAAGGAAACACTGCATGGTTCAAAATTGGGAAGGGTGTATTCCAGGGATGTGTTCTATCTCCATAACCTTTTCAATCTAGATGCACAACAGATTATCCAGGAGGCTGGGCTATATGAGAAAGAATGTGGCATCAGGATTGGAGGAAGACTTATCCACAACCTCTGTTATGCAGATGACACAACCTTGCTAGCTGAAACTAAGGAGGACCTGAAGCACTTAATGCAGAGGGTCAAGGACTGGCTTAAATATAGATTGAAGCTCAACATCAAGAATAAAAGATTCTCACCTCTGAGCCTATTGTCAGCATCACGATAAACATTGAAGAGATTGAGATTGTGAACAGCTTCAATTTGCTTAGTTTCACAATCAACCATCTTGGTATCAGCAGTCAGGAAACCAAATGATGAATTGCGCTGGGAAAGTCAGCTGTCAGGGACCTCTCCAGAGTACTGAAGAGCAATGATGTCAGCATGGAGTCTAAGGTGCACCTTATCTAGGCCATAGTCTTCCCAATTACTTGCTAGGCATCAAAAAGCTGGACAATGACTCTAGGCGTGACAGAGGGAAAACTGATGCCTTTGAACTGTGGTGCTGGAGAAAACTATTGAATATACCATGGACTGCTAGGAGAACAAACAGGTTCATCCCAGAGAGGGTAAAACCAGTCTGCTCCTTTGAGGAAAAGATTCTGAAGCTTAGTCTGAAATTCTCTGGGTATATTACAAGGAGTGACCAGTCCTAGGAGAGGGTATTATGCTTGGGAAAGTGGAGGGACAGTGCAAGAGAGGAAGACCCTCAATGAGATAGATTGACTCTGTGACTGGAAAAATGAGGGTGGGTATGTCAGGGACGATAAGGTTGGCTCAGGATAGAGCAGGGTTCAGAGCTGTTGTATATAGGGTTGCTGTGAGTTGCAAGTGACTCAACAGCACATAAAACAACACCACACATAAACTGCTTAGCTCAGTGCCCATCCTGGAGTAAGCACTTAACAAATATACTTTTCTGTAAGGGAAACCCACATAAGATTAACATACTTGGGAGTTCTTTTTAAAAACCAAATAAAACTAAGAACAGGGAATCACAAGTAATGTTATTTTCCATATGTAGTCTTGCGTTTGTGATTGAACTCGCCTGCCTAGCTCCCATTATGTATGCAACACCACTTAAAAGCATAGCTCTTTGGGATTGTTCTCAGTTGGTGTTGGGGAATGTTGGGGAGGAAGGGAGGGCCTCTGGCCAGGACAGTTTGTCTAAGCTCCGGATAAGTGCAAGCCTCCCAACGGCCTTTAATATGGGGTAGAGAAAACTCCCTTGTGTTTGGCTCTGCCAGCTTGAGAAGACGGCTGCGGTGACTGTTGAGCTGGGAGTGATCCGCATGAGGCTGAGGTCCTCCTAACCAATCCGCATGTCCCACATCTGCAAGCCCACCCTATCCTGTCTTCCTGTTCACATGCTTGTATATAAGTGCACTGTAGATCCCAAAAAACTGATCTGGATTGACTCTCTGATCCTCTCCCAGAGTGGTGTATCTCCATCATGCTTACCCCCATCAGGGAGTCACTGTTAATTTGCCAGCGAATGGACAGCAACAAGTTGGTATGAATTTTTCAACAATAAGTTATAATTTACCATTAACATAATAATGTACATTTAATAATTATTAAATCTTCTTAGCTTCCTACTGTGTAGAATTATTTCACAGGATCTGTGGGACTTGACCTTTAGGAAGCAAATCATTAAGCTTCTCTTCCAAGATATCTTTGGGTGGGTTTGAACCAGCAAACGTTTGAGTAATAGTCTAGTGCTTAGACAACACCTTTAGAGGCAAAGATGGTGAAATTTTGTCTCACACACTTTAGGCATGTTGTTAGGAGGGTCAACACCTTGGAAAAAGATATCATGCTTGGAATGATAGAGTCAGCAAGAGAGAAGAAGACCTGAAAAATACTGATAGACACAGTATCTGGGCTTGAGTATACCAGTGACGATGAGGATGGCACAGGATAAGGCAGTGGTTAGGGTTACAGGGTCACTGGGAGTCAGCATCAACTTGAAAGCACCTAACAACAACACTTAGTGTTTAAGCAGCTTAACCATGTGTGCCACCCAAGGACTTTTGCACAATCAACAATTTATTCATTGCAAATATGTTTTCTAAGAAACATAAACACAGGCTATGCACATGGATTTCACATGATGGTATGCACACAAATCAGATCTATTACATCTGTGGAGAAGCTCAATATCAGCTGTGAAAATGAAGCAGGTGTTGATTGCAAAATCTACCACCAACTACCCATATGCAAATTCAAGCTGAAGCTAAGAAAAATTAAATCAAATCCATGGGAACCAAACTATGACATTGAGTCTCTCCCACCTGAATTTCTAAACCATCTCAAGAACAGGTCTGAGGACTTGAACACTAATGAGCAAAGACCAGATGAGTAGTGGGAAGATAAAAAGAATATCATCCAGAAAGAATGCAAAAGGTCCTTACAAAGACAGAGAAGGAAGAAAAGAAGACGGATGTCAGAAGAGACTCTGAATATTACACTACAGTACCAAGAAGCCAAAGCAAAGAGAAGAAATCGAGATATTGAGAAACTGAACAAAGATCTCAAAGGGCAGTGTGGTGGTGTGGGGGGGGGGAGTATAGTATTATAATGAAATGGGCATAGAGCTGGAGTCAGAAAATCAAAGGGGATGAACTTGCTCAGCATTTCTTAAGCTCAAGGAACTGAAGAACAAATTCAAGCCCCAAGATGCAATACTTAAGGATGCTTTGAGCTAAATATTAAAAGATCCAGGAAGTAGTAAAAGAAGATATAAAAAGTCTAGAAAGTCATTTTACCAGAAGGAATTGTCTGACACAGAATAATTTCATGAAACAACATATGAGTAAGAGCTTGTAGTAATGAAGGAAGAAGTTCTAGCTACTCTGAAAGAATTGGCAAAAACCAAGGCCCCAGGAATTGACAATATACTGATTAATATATTTTAACAAACAGATGCTGCCCTATATGTGCTCATGAAGTTGTGTCAAAAAATCTGGAAGATAACCACCTGGCCAACTAACTGGAAGAGATCTGTATTTGTTCTCATTCCAAAGAAAGGTGATCCGACAGTGTGGAAATTATTGAACAATACCATTAATATCACATGCAAGCAGGACTCTGCTGAAGATTATCCGAAAATGACTGGAACAGCACATCAACAGAGAACTGCTTGAAGTGAAGGCTGGGTTTAGAAGAGGCCATGGCACTAGGGATATTGTAGCTAATGTTAAACGGATCTTGGCTGAAAGCAAGATGTACCAGAGGAATGTCTGTGTTTCAATGGCTGTGCAAAGGTTTGACTGTGTGGACCACAACAAACTGTGGATGACTCTGAAAAGAAAGGGAATCCCAGAATACTTGATCATGCTTATGCGAAACCTGTACTTGGACCAGAAGTCAGTTGTCAGAACTGAGCAAGGAAACACTGCCTGGTTCAAAATTTGGAAGGGTGTATGCCAGGGATGTGTCCTATTCTCCGTACCTTTTCAATCTATATGCAAAACAGATTGTCTGGGAAGCTGACCTATAGGAGGAGAAATGTTACATCATGATTGGAGGAAGATTCATCAACAATCTGCATTATGAAGATGACACAGCCCTGTTTACTGAATTAAGGAGGACCTGAAGCACTTGCTGTAGAAGGTCAAGGACTGCAGCCTTAAATATGGATTGAAGCTTAATATCAAGAAAACAACAATTCTCACCACTGGGCTGATTGGAATCATCATGACAGATGGTAAAGAAGTTGAGATTGTTCACAGCTTTAGTTTGGTTGGCTCCCCAATCAACACTCTTGGCACCAGCAGCCAGGAAATTAAACATTGTATTGCATTGAGATAGCCTGCTGTCAGAGACCTTTCCAAAGTACTGAAGGGCAATGATGTCAGTCTGGAGACTAAGGTGTGCCTCATTCAGGCCATGGTCTTTGCAATTTCTTGCTATGCATCAGAAAGCGGGACAATGACTAGGGATGATAGAAGGAGAATCACTGCCTTTGAGCTGTGGTGCTGCAGAAGAGTACTGAATATACCATGGACTGCTAAGAGAAAAAACATATTTGTCCTGGAGAGGGTAAATCCAGGCTTCTCCTTGAAGGCAAGGATTCTGAAGCTTCGTCTGACATACTTTGACATGTTGCAAGATGGGACCAGTCCTAGGAGATGGACGTCATGCTTGGTAGGGTGAGGGTGCAGTGCAAGAGAGGAAGACCCTCAATGAGATGGATTGATCCAGTGACTAGGGTAATAGGGGTAAGTGTGTCAGAGAAAATAATACTGGCACAATATAGAGCATGGTTTAGGTCTGTTGTACATAAGGTTGCTATGAGTCACAGGCAACTCAACAGTACATAACAGTAACAATATTAATGAGTTATCAGCATGTACCTTGGTTGTCTGCTATGTATTATTAAGTCAAACTCTGTACTATATGCTTATGGTAACACTATAAAGGGAATGCTTTTATTCTAATGAGAAAGAAGGAATAAAGGATTTTAATAGTTACTTTTGTCTGTCATAGAGGAGTCTACCATTTCCCAAAAAGACAGCCACCCTATTCCTCATCTCTTATATTCCTTTCCTAAAAAAAGGAGGAATCTTCTGCCATCTGAAGCTTGGAGTAAATGTTGGGACTACACTACAGCCATGGGGGCAAGGGCCACATCCTAGAGATCGTAGAGCAAACAAAAAAAGTACCCTGAGATCCACATGATGTGATCCACCATGTCAGCCCTGGTCTGTCCATCATTGGGCCTTCCTGGGAGAGAGAAATAAGACCCTCTCTTTTTAAGCTATTATTTTTGAGGCTCTATTAACTAAGTCAGTTCAAATCCTAAGTGGTAGAAGATAGCATCAGGCTTTCCACTGAAGCCAATATTAGTTGAGGTCAAAAATAGAATGAATATAGGTGACATCTGGTCACAGTTATTTTAAAGATGGAGAGAGAGTGATCTTACCAAAGTGTTAAATGCCACATAAGATAAATGACAGAACTGGAATTGGAGCCAATATCTGCCTCCCTCAGGCTCTGCATTCTTCTTGTCATCTTGAATTCTAGCTTGTTACTCTTTTCATACCTTCTCTCATGATTGTAACCTTTCTCTTGGATCTAACACTAGTGTTGCTTTCTGGATATTGAATTTGTCTCCCTTCTAACCTACAGTCTGTTCTCTCACTTCCCTCCACCTAGTAGCAGCTAGCCTCTAGACTCAAAAGAAAACAGACCCTTCTTATTTCAATTGAGACTAAATCCCTTAGTTCTGCTCTTGGGTAAAATCACAAGAGCAGTGTCCCTGCTTGATCTCCCCAGTACCAGAGAATTAGACATTAATTCAGTTATACTTTCAATAAGACTTTGATTAATATTAGGCACAAATAACTTTTTCTTCAACTTGAGTCATGGTGATATTCAAAAAGAATTTCTAAAAATATGAGGTTAATACATTCAAATCCGTTATTAAAAGAAGCTAGAGGTGTTTAGGGGATGTCCTTCAGCCTTGTAAGATTGATATGGAGGGAAAACATGCCCTTTCGGTAAAGATTCTAGAATGCCACTGTGGGAGAGAAAATGTGAGGCAAGGGTAACCCTTTTGACATTTTTTTCATATGAAGTCTAATAAATTCTTAAAATAATTTTTCTATGGTGAAAGTAGTTCAGGCTCATTATAGAATAATTGTAAGATAGAGATTCCAACTCATTAAGAATTACTGCTCATATTTTGGTGTTTTCTTTTTGCAGTATTTTTGCCTCATAAATACTGTATATCATTATGATCATATGTCATATAAAAAGCTTATATAGAGTGATTGTCAACAATGTTTCAAGTTATAAATGGAGATTGCAAGAAATCTGGGAAATAGCAGTATGAAAAATTAAATCAGCCCCACCTAATGCCAATGCCCAAATAAAATTACTATAATAAACACTTTAGTGTTTGTCCTCTCAGTCTTTTTACTGCATTTTACTTGTATTGTATAATAGTTAGATAAAATTATAAATGCTAAACTTTAAGTGAATCTAATATAGAGACATTTATGTTCTATACAGAAGATGTTGCAAGAATCTTTCCCTTGGAAATTTCAAGTCTAAGGCTATTACTGTAAATTTTAAAGACACAAAATATCATTGTACAAGTTCTTTGGCAAAGAAAATGGCTAATATATTGCTCTTTGCAACTATGATTTTGTAGAAGGAAAAATATACTATTTGTTTAGTAATTTTCCTGGCACAGTATCCCCAGCATGTAAATATTTTTGTCATTCTTAGTAAGTGTTTGCAGAATAGCACCAATTATTGCTTCAAGTAGTTTTCAAACATGGTAATAACGTCCATCTGAATTATGGTGGGAAGAACAAGGCAAACAAGAGCACATTTTCCAGTGCTGGGAGAAGCAGAAACAGAAAATAAAGAGCTCTACTTTTTCCCTTTTCAGCTCATCTTTTCTTTTCTATTGACAACTAATACATCTGTTGTCATCATTTGCAAGGACTGGGGTAATCGGGATGGGTGTGTCAGAGGCAATGCTATTGGCACAGGATAGAGCAGGGTTTAGGGCTGTTGTACATAGGGTCGCTATGAGTCGCAAACGACTCCACGGCACATAACAACAACAACAACAAAACGTTAGATCTATTGTTCCTAAGATTACAGTTAGTCATAGAGAGAGCTCTGTTGGCCTAGTGGAGAGAGAGTTATGTTACCAAGCCAAAGGGGTGATTTTTAAAAAATAATTTTAATGAACATTTACAGAGATTTTGCATTTCCATTCATTCATTGCTGCACTTCTTTCCCCGCCCAGCCTCCCCCCAGCCCCCACACACATCCCCACCCGCCCAGTTCGTGCCTCTCCATGGTAAACAATCCCTCGCACCCCTCCCACCGCCCCAAGTACACTCCACTATGCAACCTTAATTGTGAACTCTTATAATAACCATAATACCCTATCATACATCGCTTTTAAATTCTTCTCTCCCTCATCTGTTTCAGTGCAATATACACAATTTATCCAGTTTTTCTCAGTCTTACCCCAACCCATTTTACAGCAGTGGCATCATGCAATATTTGTCCATTTGTGACTGAGATATTTCACTAAGCATAAGCTGT
Source organism: Elephantulus edwardii (assembly GCF_000299155.1). Taxonomy (NCBI): domain Eukaryota; kingdom Metazoa; phylum Chordata; class Mammalia; order Macroscelidea; family Macroscelididae; genus Elephantulus; species Elephantulus edwardii. Next base: position 5,757,712 of record NW_006399818.1, read on the forward strand.
GGCCTTACAGGCCTGGTTTTAATTGGTTTTGGTCAAACATTCTTCTAAGTGGTACAGCACAGGTCTGTCCATTTGCTGTACAAAGGTAACCAGTGGTTGCAGTGATGCTAAACACTGTGACACTGATGTGTCAAATGCAATAATGGTTAACCATGGTGGACAGTGTTTGGTAGAGCTCCCCAATTAAAACAGGTTTGGAAGCAGGAGTCGCATCCATTTCTGAAATAACTTACTTCAAAAAAAAAAATCTATGAACTTGGAGAAATGATAAAAGTTATACAAGTTTAGGTCTTTTGTTCATAGGGTCACTGTGAGTCATCTACAGATAGTTGACATTTAACAACATGTGTGAAAATTATTGAACAATATCACTAATATAACACACTAGAAAAATCCTGCTGAAGATTATCTAGAAATAACTAGAACAGTACATTGACAGAGAACTACCAGAAATACAAGCTGGGTTTAGAAGAAGTCGTGGCATTAGAGACATTATCACCAATGTCAGATGGTTCTTGGCAGAAAGCAAAGAGTACCAGAGGACGAAGGCTGCATAGTGGAGTGGACCTGGGGGGAGGGATTGTAAAACAATGAAAGAATTATTCTTTTACTTTTCAAAGAGAAGAGTTAACTAGGGTAGTGAGGGGGACAGGGAGAAAAGTGCAACAATGAATCAATGGAAAACCAAAGTCTCTGTAAATTTTCATTAAAATTAATAATAAAAATATGAGAGAGAAAAAAGTACCAGAGGAATGTCTATCTGTGTTTTATCGACTATACAAAGGCATTTTACTATAGATCACAACAAACTGTAGCTAACATTGAGGAAAATGGGAATCTCAGAACATTCCATTGTGCTTATGCAAAACCGATACTCAGACCCAGAAGCATTATTCTACAATAATGGCTTTACACAATACTTGTCCTTGTGGGACTGAGTTAGTTCACTCAGCATAATGCTCTCCAGTACCTCCCAAGTTAGGTAGTAATTTACAAAATCATTTCTCCTGCGTGCTGAATAGTATTCCATCTTGTGAATGTACTATAATTTCTCAATCCATTCAATTGTGGTTGGACATCTGGGCTATATCCATGTTCTTGTGATGGTGAATAATGCTGCAATGAACATTAGTGCCTCAGTTCTCATTTTCTTGGGGTATATTCCAAGCAGTAGAATAGCTGAATCATGTGGAATTTCTATGTTCAACTTTTTGAGGAAGTGCCAAACTGCCTTCCAGAGTGATTCTACCATTTTACACTCCCGGTGGGAGTACAATGTATAAGAATTTCTATCTCATCACATCCTCTCCAACATGTATTACTTGCTGCCTTGTTAAAGTTTGCCACTGTTATTGGAACGAGAAGGTATCTCATTGTGGTTTTGATTTGCCTCTCTTTTATTGCCAGTAATTTTGAGAATTTCTTCATGTGTCTATTCAAATACCTTCCTCTGTGAAAATTCTTTCCATGTATATTTCCCATTTTGTAATTGGGCTATCAGTCTTTTTCTTGTGACGACTTAGGAGCATTCTTCAAACTTTCATTATGAGACTCTTGTCTGTGGCCTGGATCAGGCGCACCTTAGTCTCCAGACTGACATCACTGCCCTTCCGTACTTTGGAGAGGTCCTTGACAGCAGACTTTCCCAATGAAATTTGTCTTTTAATTTCCTGGCCACTAGTACCAAGAGTATTGAGTGTAGAGCCAAGCAAACTGAAGCTTTTAATTATCTCAATCTCTTCACCATCATTCGTGATGCTATCAGTTGACACAGTGGAGAGAATCTTTGTTTTCTTGATGTTGAGCTTCAATCCATATTGAAGGGTGCAGTTCTTGACCTTCTCAAGTAAGCACTTCAGGTCCTCCTCAGTTTCAGCAAGTAGGATTGTGTCATCTGCATAACAGATTGTTGATGAGTCTTCCTCCAGTCCTGATGACACATTTCTTAATAGAGCCTAGCCTCCTAGATTATCTGTTCTGCATACAGATTGAAAAAGCAAGGAGATAGGACACTTCCCTGCGTCCTATGTTTGACATCTCTGGTTTTTTAAGTGCCATTAAAACACAGAAAGGTCAAAATTAAAGGAAGAAAATTTAACTAGAGGGATGGACAGAAAAATTCAAAATGCAGGTCTAGAAGATGAAGCAAAGTATTATAATGAAATGAGCAGAGAACAAGACTTAGAAAACAAAAATGGAAACATATGCTTCTCATTCCTCAAACTCCAAAGAAAAAATTAAAGCCTTTAGTCATAAACTGAAGAATTCTATGGACAGAATCTTGAATGATGCAACAAGCATGGAAAAAGAGGAAAGGAACACAATCACCATGTTGTTATTGTTGTTGTTAAGTGCCATCGAGTAATAGACGACTTATCGTGACCCTATGAACAAAAGACCTGAACACTTGTATAACTTTCATAGTTTCTCCAAGTTCAGCCAAATAGTCAACACTGAACTATTTCAGGAAGTAGCATTTGATCAAGAACCAATGGTAACAAATAAGGAAAATCAAGCTGTGCTGAAGGCAAAAAAAAAGTCCATGACAATTGACCAAATACCAATTGAAGTGTTTCAGGAAACAGCTGAAAGTCTGGATGTGTTCAGCAGATTATGCCAAGAAACTGGAAAGACATATATGGCTAACTGATTAGACCTATATTTGTTCTCACTCCCAAAAAAGAAAAAGGTAATCTAACAGAATGTGTAAATTGTTGAACAATATCATTAATATCACATACAAGTAAAACCTTGATGAAGATTTCTTTCTTAAAAGGCTGTAACAGTAAATGGACAGAGAACTTGCAGTAATTCAAGCTGGATTCAGAAGAAGCCATGGAATAGAGGAGATTATTGTTGATAGCAGATGAACCTTAGATGAAAGAAAAGAATACCAGAAAAAATTATTTACATGTGTTTATTGACTCTGTAAAGTCATTTTAATAGATTGGTCATACATATTATAGCTAACATTGAGAAAAATGGGAATCTCAGGACACTTAATTTTCCTGATGCAAAACCTACACATTGACCAATAAGCAATTATCTAACCAAAACAAAGGAACACTGCATTATGTAAAATCAGGAAATATGTGCATCAAGGTTGTATCCTTTCTCCATACTTACTCAGTCTGTATGGTGAGCACATTATATGAGAAGCTAAATTATATAAAGAAGAATATAGCACAAGAATTGGAGAAAGATACATCAACAACTTGTATTATGTAGATGAAACAACCTTGCTTGCTCAAATGAAGAAGGCTCAAATCACGTACTGAGAAAAACCAAAGGATAAAACCTTCAATATGGACTACATCCCAACATTAAGAAAACAAAACCTTCACCAATGGACCAATAGACAACATCATGAGAGATAGAGAAAAGAGGAAAGAATAAAGAAAAGAGTAAAATTAAAGTATTTCATTTCACTTGATTCTACAGTCAACTTTCATAGTTGTGCTGCTGTTCTTAGGTGCCATTAAGTCGAGCACAACTCATAGATAGCAACCATATGAACAAAAGATCTGAACCCTGTTCTATCCTGTGCCATCCTCACACTTCCTGACACACAGGGCCCACTGTGGCAGATACCATATCAATAATCCTGATTGAGAGTCTTCTCCTTCAATGACCCTCCACCTTTCCCAGAACCATGTCCTTCTCCAAGAAATATCCCTTCATAGCAACATGCCCAAAGTACGTGAGGCAAAGCTTCATCACGCTTGCCTCCAAGGAGCACTTCAGCTGCACCCTCTCCAAGATACATTTGTTCATTATCTTAGGAGGCCATGGGATGTTCAGTGTTCTTCACCAATATCACAGCTCAAAAGCATCCATTCTTTTTCTGTCACCCTGATTCCTTGTCCAGCTCTCAGATATACAGCCAGTAACTGGAAAGACTATGAACTTGTAAATACTGCAAACATGGATAAGTCTGGAAGAGATTATTGCTGAGTGAAATATCTCAGTCACAAAAGGACAGATACTGCATAAGGGTACTGTTATAAAAATAGGATGGATACAAAGGAGGGGAGAACAGGAAAAATAGATAATGAACACTACACTGGAATAGATGAAGGGACTACCTGAAAGGAATGGATGATTAGACATTATAGATATAACATTAACAATGCAGAACAAGACACAGATTACAAAATTAATTGAGAGAGAGGAAGGAAGGAAAATATGCATCAATGAATTAATGAAAACCCATACTTTCTATAAATGTTCACTAAAATCACCATTTAAAAACAAAAATAAAATAATAATAAAGTCAGAAAAAGAACTTTTAAAAAAAACAACAAAAGACATGCTGCACTGGAAAACTCTGCTGTGAATGATCTCTCCAAAGTGGTCAAGAGTAAGGATATGTTTAAAGACTCAAGTATATTGGACCCACAGTGCTTTCAATTGCTTCCTATGTGTCTGAAAATCAGATGATGAATAAGGAAGACCAAAGAATTTATATTTTTTAATTGTCATGTTAGTAAAGAGTATTGCATGCACAAAGGACTACCTAAAGAACAAACAAGTCTGTCTTAGAGGAAGTATAATCAGAGACAAAGATAGTGAAACTTCATTTCACATACTTTAGACATGCTATCAGAAGGAGCTAGTCCTTTGGAAAGGATATCAGTCGGGGAAGACTGAAGAGTCAGAGAAAGAGAAGGAGACACCCCCCCATCCCAACAAGAAGGATTTCCCCAATGACTGTAACAAGAGGTTCAAGCATGCCAGAGATTATATGGTACAGGATAAGGCAAGGTTCATATCTGTTGTTCCTAGAGTAACTGTGAGTTGTAGTCGACTCAATCACAGGTAACAATATAAACCAGAGGTAGTTCTTGTGGTGTAGGGAGTTACACTACATATCTAAAGGTCATGCGTCTCTGGTGGTTCCAAAGCACCAGCCTCGCTGGAGGAAAAAAATGAGCAATCCCCTCAGAAACCCAAAGAAGGGTCAACTATAAGTTGGTTCAAACTCCATGGCAATGAATGAGTGCATATGAATGATACAGTCCAGCACTGAATGGAATAAGAGAAATGGGATATCAATGGTGTATGGGAAAGAAACAAATAAAATTAAAGCACACAGCATTACTACTATAGTAATAGAATACAAAGTACTCTTCTAAAACAGGTCCCTCTTTCTCAAGTTCTAAAATTCTTACACAGGAGTCTAAGTTACCATTGTGCGACAAACTCACTTTTGTATAAAGTTCATATAGAGGCTACCCAGTATACACGTCACACATGTCACACTGGAGACATGACACAGAAACCATCCCGTCTCTACTTGTCCTACAACTGCTACCAGTCATTAGCACCACTTATACAACTCTGCGTGCAAGTTACCCTCTTTTCTAAAAATTAAATCCTAAAAAAATGGAACAAAATTAACATCTAAAAAGAGTCATTTTTAGCATATTATCACATGGCTTAAAATCTTTTTTTATTACTTTATTTATGAGTCAGCTAGACATTTGCATAGTTCAAAATATGAGAACAAAGAGGTATATAGTGAAAATTTCCTTGTCATTGCTGTTGTCCAGAAACCCAGGCGCACAGGCTATTATGTTTCAAATGTTTATAAAAGAAAAGAAATAAACAATGTAGACATTTTTTAAAAATTTAAAAACTGATATAGTCATAGTTCAAGTCATCTTCTTTCTTATTCCTGTCTTTGTTCGCTAGAAGCAACCATTACCATGAATTCTACATCGCTCCAATGCCTTTTTATGGCTTTTATGTACTTATAAATGAATTTATGAACAATAGAGAATATTCTACTGTGTGTTTTTTGCCATTTTCATTATTAGCATCCTACCTTTAAGCACTACCCTATACCACCACATCATTTCTTTTAACAATTGTATGCCTATACTATGTTTTATTCATTCATGTTCTTGTTGATGGATATAAGAATTCTTTCCAATTTCCCAATATCATAAACAATGCTTCCATGTGATGTTTTCTAAATTAAAAATAGCTTTTCAGGCCATTTCTCTCCAAATTAAACTGCAAATTCTAAATAACCCAGTCCAAACCAACTAGGATATTTTAAGAAAACTGTCAAGTTAATTCTAAAATTTATCCTGAGGACAAAGTAAAACTTGGCAAAGATTTCATGAAAGCAATATAAGGAATCTTCAGTTTTATAAAGTGTTTTGTTGTTGTTTTTTTTACACAGTATATTATGCATGGAGGAGGAAAGGACAACTGGGTGTCTGGGGAATTAGAGAGGGTTCCTTTTTACTTGGGGATTGTTTAGCTAAATGTTAAAAATGCAGCAGCCAACTACTACCAGCCTGAAGACATGATCAATATGTTAATGTCCAAACAAGAAAAGCCAAGAGAATCTAAGATCAACCCTGAAATACCATATCCACAGTCAATCCCACCAATGAATGCCAGATGCTCAGGAGAGCATTTTCTATCTTGTTGTTATGTATCAGCAAGCCAAAACCCACCCATAGCTGACCATCCAGCAGGTTTTCAGAGACAGTAGATCACACAGGAGGAGACTGCCCACCTTTGTCCTGTGGAGAAGCTGGTAGATCCGAACACACGCCTTCACTTTGACAGCACACCTCTTTACTGTTAATCCACTGGAGCTTTTCTACCCAGTCTCTAAATATTTGCAAAATTCTATGGTCTTATTTCTATTATCATTTTACAAAGGAAGAGATAGAGTCACAGAGAGCCTAAATGGCTCACCAAGATGACTTGGGTTCAGAAAGGGCTGTCAAAGCCAGGCACTTTTCACCCTAGACACCTTCTTGAATGCCACACTTGGATCATGCAATTGGTTTAATTGTCTGCCTTGGTCAAGGTTACACTGAAGCCTTCAATTGTCATTCTAATCCATTTTCCTTTCTGCAGTAAAAAGGGTGAGTTTCAAATAAACAATAAACAAAATACCAAAATAAGAAAGCATCCTCAGTTGTATAAGCCAACTAAAGGTTAGGAGAGAGGTGTAAGAAGCCTTGTTTAACCATTTGCAGTAAATATCATCCTAACAAACACAATGTCTTAAAATAATGTCAAGTAAAGCCAATGGGGTGGAAATTCAGGATTTCTACCAAATTTTCTGTCCAAAAAAGATCAAACATGTAATCAAGATGTTGTTGTTGTTGTTATGTGCTGTTGAGTCGTTTGCGACTCACAGCGACCCTATGTACAACAGCCCTAAACCCTGCTCTATACT
>NW_006399818.1:5768313-5789855 GCF_000299155.1 Elephantulus edwardii
TTGACCCTCTGCAGCAAGTGCATGAGGTCCTCCTTGGTTTCAGCAAGCAGGGTTGTGTCATCTGCGTAACACAGATTGTTAAAAGAATTGGTAGACACTGAAAATTTCAGCAAGTACTGTATAAAGAAGAGCCAATAGTAATGAAGGAAGAAGTTCAAGCTGCACTGAAGGCATTGGCAAAAAATAAAGACTCAAGAATCAATAGTATATCAATTCACCCATTTAAAATGACATGTGTTCATCAGTCTATGCCAGGAAATTTGGAGAACAGTTGCTTAGCCTACTGACTGAAAGAAATCCATATTTGTTCCTATTCCCAAGAAAAGGGATTCAACAGAATGTGGAAATTATCAAACAGTATCATTAATATCACATGCAAGCAAAATATTGCTTAAGATCAACCAAAAATGGTTAGAATAGTACATTGACAAAGAGCTACCAGAAATTCAGGTTGAGTTTAGAAGAGGCCATGGCACCAAGGGTATCGTTGCTGATGTTAGATGAATCCTAGCAGATAGCAGAGAATACCAGGGGAAAAAAAATGTTTATTTATGTTTTATTGACTATGCAAAGACATCTGAATGCATAGATCATAAGAAACTACAGCTAATGTTGAGAAGAATGAAAATCCCAGAACACTTATTTATATTTATATGGAAAAAAAAAAACCCTCTACTTAGACCAAGAATCTGTAGTCTAAATGGAGCAGGGGAACACTGATGGATAAAAATTAGGAACTCTGTGTATTATAATGATATCTTTTCTCCATATCTATTCAACCTGTATGCTGAGCAAATTATTTGAGAAGCCAAACTGTATGAAGATGAATGTGGCATCAAGAAAGGAGGGAGACTCATCAATAACCTGAATTACGCAGATGGCACAACTTTGCAAACTGGAAAATATTTAGACACTTGTTGTAAAAGATCAAAGACTACAGTATTGCATCTCAAGATCAAGAAGACAAAAATCTTCACCACTGGATCAATAAGCAACATCATGATAGACGGAGAAAAGATTGGAATTGTGAACAATTTCACCTTACTTGCATGTACAATCAACACCCTTGGTACCAGCAATCAGGAGATCAGGAGATGTATTACATTGGGAAAGTCCACTGGCAGGGATCTCACCAAATAACTGAGTAGCAAAAGTACAGCTGAGTATAACCCATCTAGAAGGCAGTTTGGTTTTCTCAAAAAGCTAAACATAGAAATTCTATATGATCTAGCTATTCCATTGCTTGAAATATACCCCAAGAAAATGAGAGGCTCACACGGAAACTTGTATGCCAATGTTCATAGCAGCCTTATTCACCACCGCAAGAATATGGAAACAGCCCAGATGTCCAACCACAAATTAATGGATTGAGAAGTTGTGGTACATTCATACAATGGAATATTACGCAGCACACAGGAGCAATCATTTTGTAAATTACTACCTAACTTGGGAGGGACTGGAAGGCATTATACTGAGTGAACTAACTCAGTTCCACAAAGGACAAACACTGTATAAGACCATTATTGTAGAATGAGTATGAGGATCCAAGGCAGGGTGGAATGGAAATAGAGAGGTGAGGAGGGGCGGGTGGAGGATGTTAATCACATGGTTACACAATTTGATGGGCAGGTGGGGTGAAGGAAATTGGAAGGATCTTCTGTGAAAGACAATGTATTCAAACTTTGTAAATAAATCAGAATGTTGTTGTTGTTGTTGTTGTTGCTGTTGTTACATGCCATCAAGTGACCTGCGACTCATAGTGACCTTATGAACAAAAGCCCTAAACCCTACTCTATCTTGTGCAAATCTTATTGTCTCTGACACACCTACCCCCGTTACCCCAGTCATTGAATCAGTCCTTCTCATCGAGGGTCTTCCTCTCTTTCACTGTCCCTTCACCATCCCAAGTTTGATATCCCTCTCCAAAGACTGATCCCTCCTTGCAACATGTCCAAAGCATGTCAGAAGAAGCTTCAGAATGCTTGCCTCCAAGGAACAGCCTGGTTTAACCCTCTCCAGAATGAACCTGTTCAATTCTCTTAGCAGTCCATGGTATATTCAATACTCTTTTCCAACACCACATCTCAAAGGCATCAATTCTCCTTCTATCATGCCCAGTCACTGTTCAGCTCTCTGATGCATAGCAACTGATTGCAAAGACCATGGCCTGTATCAGGCACACCTTAGTCTCCAGACTGACATCACTGCTCTTCAGCACTTTGGAGAGGTCTCTAACAGCGTACTTTCCCAATGCAATATGTCTTTTCATTTTCTGGCTACTGGTACCAAGAGTGTTGAATGTGGAGCCAAGCAAACTAATGCTGTTAACAATCTCAATCTCTTGACCATTGATCAAAATGCTACCAATCAGCCCAGTGGTGAAAATCTTTGTTTTCATGATATTTCAACCCATACTAAAGGCTGCAGTCCTTGACATTCTGCAGCAAGTGCTTCAAGTTCCTATGAGTTGCACTCAATTTGACAGTGCCTAACAACAACAACAAAAATTGTCTAATTTAATTAATTTTTTTATGGCTAGATTTATAAGACTTTTTTTTTACATTCTCCTAAACAAAATGTTGCAAAGAATAGCTTTGGTGTTAAATCACCATGTAAGTCTGTGATTGTGTCCTTGGGACAAATGATGAAATAATTTCTACACAAGTAAATTTTTCAGATAACTCAGCTCAGAATAAGGAAAAATAGATTGGCTTAATACAAAACAATGTCACAATTATTAACTCTGCAGGGAAAATATGGAAATTCAAAATAATCTCTCAGCTCTGTGCAACAACGGCCTTAAACACAACAAAGATCATGTGACTGGCACAGGATGTGGCAGCGTTTCATGCTTCTGGACATAAGGTCTCTGTAAGAGGCAATTCAAAATGACACCTAACAACAACAATATATTTCAGACACAATCTTGAGCATTTTCCTTGATCTTAAGGCATTTAACTTTAAAAAAAATCCAGTGAGTTATTTGTTGTTATGTGCAGTCAAATTGGAAGGAACACATAGCTGAACTTTCAGTGGCCTAGTGGTAACAAGCTGTGCTACAGCCTCAAAGACACCCAGTTTGAATCCACCACTACTCCATAGAAATATGAACAGCCTCTTCCTGTATGATTTAATACCTTTGAAAAGGCACCAGAGGGCCAGCTCAGTTCTGCCTCAATGATACACAACAATAACAAAAACATAGCTGATCCTCCAGCCAGTTTTCAAAGGCTATAAATCCCACAAGAGTACATTGCCCTATTTCTCTTCCAAAGCAGTTGGTGGACTCATACTGTGTATCTTTGGATTAAAAGTGCAACTGCTTACTCAATAGACCACCAGAGTCCCTAAAGAGGTAGTATTTTTTTTATCCTTTTTTCATGCAGAAATTTACACACCCCCCCAAAAAAAAAACAACCCAACAGACAATGAAAGGTTGAGTTGATGACAGATGTTGGGTTCACACCCAGCCCAACTCCTCCAGAGTTCTTGTTCTCAACCAGTGTAACAGTTGCTTACCCATTGGTTCCTGTCTTCAGGAAGTCCAGCATCATTTGGACTGGACTGGTGAAGTTGGAAATACAGCAGCGCTCCTTTTTCACTCCATTTTCAGTGAACTTGAAGGCCCATGTATTTGGTTTCTATCCTCCCAAAGCCCAACTGAGAATTAAAACTATGTCATTTTTCCAAGTCCTTGATGAAAGTTCTTCTACCAGGCTGTTGCTTTGCTGCTGACAGTGGTTGTCTACAGCTGGGTCGTTATTTCCATGTCAACTCATAAGCCTTCATGTCAAAATCAGCACAAAAGAAATGTCAGCGGGTTTTTGTGGTGTGGGGTTTTTTTTCCTCTTGTTCTAGCCCATGCTTTGATTTTAGACACAAAGCCTGACATCTATCTCACAGGTATTAAGTATGTAGAATTTGGGAGGTGTAAATTTATGTAGAATTTATTCACAGAAAGCACGGAAGTGTTCTCAACGATTGTGCTTTTTGAAGCAAAGCAGTCCATGTCTCCTCTTCATTTTGCTGAAGGAGATGCAGAAATGTCAACCAATGACACTTGCTGTTTCAAATGATACCTCTATCTCCCTGCCAAACTTCTTAAAATTCCTACTGGCATAGGGGATGTGGGAGTGGGAGGAGGAAACCAAAGTGCTGGAGACATTTCCTTTGCAATCACAAGTTTGCCGTGGTTAGACAATAATATACTGGTTAGTATAACTGAGTAGGCACCATTCCTTTATTACGTTAGCTGCTAGGGCTGTTTTTGTTTTAATTTCTCTTTCTTACTTTGATCTTAATATGGGCTCCGGAAGCAAAAGAAGAGAAAGGATGCACTGCCTTTTTAAACTCAAAGGACCAGCTAGTGGGAAATCGCTGTCCATCACAACCGCTAGCCTGAGAGGAGCTGTGTTTGAATGTGTACATTTCAAAGAGAACCAGAAACTTTATCCAGGGAACCAGGAAGGAAGAGAAAAAGAAAGTTTGCAATATCCTCAGCTCATGCAAATGCTTCTCCAGGGTGTTCTGTAGATTAATTCAATCCACCCCTTGGATCCAGGTTTTTTGATGGAGCACTTGAGTATGCCTTCTAACAAATTAGGATTAATATTATTGGCTGTTGCTGCTACCGCTATAGGATCCAAGCTTTATTCTTTCTTACTTCTAAAGCTTTTGATCAAAGATAGAACCAGAGAATGTAGTGAAAGTTTCCAGCACCTTCTAAAGCTTTTTGGTCAAAAACAGAACCTGAGAAGCTGCTGGAAAGTTCTGGAAACTAGAAGAAAGTTACTCACCTTAATGTACCCTAATTCCTTTCTTCTAGCTTCCAGAAGGGTCTTGTAAATACATAATCAATGTGTGAAAAGAAATACTAATTTTTTTAGTAATATGTGTTATAAATGCTTAATAATGTTTCAATTTATAGGGAAGCCAAAATGTATTTGTTGTTGTTGCTGTTGTTATGTGCTATCCAGTCACTTGTGACTCACAGTGACCCTATGTCCAACAGTCCTAAAACTTGCCCTATCCTGTTCAAATCTCTCTGTCACTGACACACCTACCCCCATTATCCCAGTCCCTAAATCAATCTCCATCTCATTGAGGGTCTTCCTCTCTTGTATTGTCCCTCCACCATCCTAAGCATGATGTCCCTCTCCAAGGACCGGTCCCACCTTGCAACATGCCCAAATTATGTCAGACAAAGATTCAGAATCTTTGCATCCAAGGAGCAACCTGGTCTCACCCTCTCTAGGACAAACTTGTTTGTTCTCCTAGCAGTCCATGGTATATGCAATACTCTTCTCCAGTACCACACCTCAAAGGCATCAATTATCTTTGTATCCTCCTTGGTCATTGTCCAGATTTCTAATGTATAGCAAGTAATTACAAAGACTATGGCCTGAATCAGGCGCACCTTGGGCTCCAAACTGACATTGTTGCTCTTCAAATACTTTGGAGAGGTCTCTGACAGCAGACTTTGTCAATGCAATTTTTCTGTTAATTTCCTGGCTGTTGGTGCCAAAAGTATACTTGGCAAAACACAAACCATGGGGGGGAAATCTGATATCTATTTGAAAAAATATAAAGCATGGGGGAGGAAAAAAGAACAGAACAAACCTCTCCAACATTTCTTTGTTAGTGCAATCTCTAGGTCAAGCCTAAATGAATGTAAAATTAGGCTTAAGGAATTTAGTGTTCACTGAATTCACTGAACACTGAATTCTAAGTACAGTATTCCAACATTTGTTATTTCATCTTAATCAAAAAATGCTTGTGAGATGTTAGTCTACCATTTTGAAGAGGAAGAAACTGAAGAAATGTAAGTTCCATTTCGGGTAGTGACAGACAGAGTTCGCCATCTACTGTCACTAAGAAGACCCCCATTCATGGTGACTCCATTGTGTTACAGAGATGTCTTGACTATATGGACATAGACCACCAGGCCCTTTTTGGGCAGCACTATTAGATGGGTTGAAACTAGAAACTTACTTTTTTTTATATCAGATGGGTAATAAGATTTACAGGAGGCAATGTCATATAAAAGCAGAGACACCCAATCATCACGCTGATGGGCCCAAAAAGAATCACCACCAATCTTTTGTAAGCAGCTCAGAGAAAAACCATTTGCACCAACCAGGACCTTCCACGAACCAGTTTATGCTTTATCTACTCTCTTGTTCTTTTTCTGGAAGAGTCAAAGGCCAAACACACACACAGTGATGAAAGTTTTGGTAACAAAGCACAGGTGTCAATGATATCAGCCCAGTGGATGAAGCAGTGTGGCATAGATGTCAGTACAAAGGTTGTGCTTTCTCACTCAAACAGCCACAGAAGGCAGGCATATTGCAGAGTTATAATTGATTCATATCTGAAGTTCTAGCGCTCTAGTGGCCACGTGGTATGAAACTACGCGGCAATCCCAAAGAAACACGGTTCAAATCCACCATCCACCAGCTGCTTCATGAGAGAAGGATAAACAATCTCCTCCCATGTGCTTTACTGTCTCTGAAAACCCACCGGAAGATCATCTATGTGTTGGTTCTGACTCGATGGTGCACAACAAAGTTTCAGATATAGGGAGTTATATCTATAGTTATCAAATATATCTATATATGGACTTATGGATCTATATATATGATTTCACATGCAAGCAAGATTTTACTGAAGATTATCCAAAAACGACTGGAACAGCACATCAACAGAGAACTACCAGAAGTCCCGGCTGGGTTTAGAAGGGGTCGTGGTACTAGGGTTATTGTAGCTGATGTTAGATGGATCTTGGCTGAAAGCAGGGAATACCAGAGGAATGTCTATCTGTGTTTCATTGACTATGCAAAGGCATTTGACTGTGTGGATCATAACAAACTATGGCTGACTCTGAGAAGAATGGGAATCCCAGAACACTTGATCGTTCTAATGCGAAACCTATACTTGGACCAGGAGGCAGTCGTCAGAACAGAGCAAGGGAACACTGCATGGTTCAAAATTGGGAAGGGTGTACGCCAGGGATGCGTCCTATCTCCATACCTTTTCAACCTGTATGCAGAACAGATTATCCGGGAGGCTGGGCTCTATGAGGAGAAATGTGGGGTCAAGATTGGTGGACGATTTATCAACAATCTGCGTTATGCGGATGACACAACCCTGCTTGCTGAAACTGAGGAGGACCTGAAGTGCCTGCTGCAGAGAGTCAAGGACTGCAGCCTACAATATGGATTGAGGCTCAATGTCAAGAAGACAAAGATTCTCACCACTGGACCAATTGGCAGCATCAGGATGGATGGTGAAGAGATTGAGATTGTACACAGCTTTAGTTTGCTTGGCTCTGTAGTCAACAGTCTTAGCACCAGCAGCCAGGAAATTAAAAGGCGCATTGCCATGAGAAAGTCTGCTGTTAGGGACGTCTCCAAAGGATGGAAGAGCAATGGTGTCTCTCTGGAGACTAAAGTGCATCTGATACAGGCCATGGTCTTCGTGATCACTTGTTATGCATCAGAGAGTTGGACAATGACCAAGGAGGATAGAAGGAGAATTGATGCCTTTGAGCTGTGGTGCTGGAGAAGAGTATTGAGAATACCATGGACTGCTAGGAAAACAAACAGATTTGTCCTGGGAAAGGTTAAACCGGGTGGCTCCTTGGAGGCAAGGATTCTGAGGTTCCGTCTAACATACTTTGGACATGTTGTAAGGAGAGACCGGTCCTTGGAGGAGGACATCATGCCTGGGAGGGTGGAGGGACAGTACAGGAGGGGAAGGTCCTCTATGAGATGGATTGATTCCGTGACTGGAATAATCGGGATGGGAGTGTCAGAGACAGTGCAATTGGCACAGGACAGAGCAGAGTTTAGGGCTGTTGTATATAGGGTCGCTATGAGTAGCAAGCGACTCGACAGCACATAACAACGACAACAACAACATATATGGATGGAGAGAGAGAGAGAGAGAGAGAGAACTACAGATAAGTATATACACGAGAGGAGGATATACACCTCCTGAATAATTAACTACCTGTGAAAACACACCAGACGGTCAGCTATACATAGGTTCCGACTCTACAGTAAAAAACAACAGTTAGCTATACATAAAGGCCTGGATAGAGAGCTCTCGTGGCCTAGTGGTAACGAGCTGTGCTAACAATCCTGAAGGCACACAGTTCAAATCCACAACCTGCTCTGCAGAAGAAAGATTGGCAACCTCCTTCCCTCCTGAAAGGTCAGCTGGGGGTCAGTTTTGACTCAAGAAAGTTACAGAAGGGAACTCTTGTGCCTTTGTGGTAAGAAGTTGTGCTACCAATTCAAAGATGCTTGGTTCAAATCCACCAGTTGCTCTGCAGAAGAGAGATGGCCAATCTCTTCCCATTGTTTGTGAACACAGGGGGTTCTACCTATAGTCATTTGCCAATAAAACAGATTGTAATATCCAAAGTACGTTATTGCCTATCTGAGAGAGCAGGGAGTTCTCTCAAAAACTGCTTTTCCATGTATAGATGATAATTGCCTTTTATACTTGAGTTAAGTATTAATCTACTTAATATATTACTATCTGCAGTTCAAAGTTAGATGGTTCTTACATTCAAAAGAATGATTTACATACAGTTCTTAGCAAACAGAGAGTTTAAGGTACAATTTACATATGGCTAAAGAAAAATGCAGTTTCAAAAGGTAAATGCTAGTTCAAGAAATATGCATTTCCTTTATCATTATACAGTTTAAGGAATATGCATGACTACTTTGATGTTTTTGTTGCTGTGTGCCCTCAAGTTGACTAAGATTCACAGACCCTACACACAATAGCTCTAACCCTGCTCCAAAGTCCTGAGCCAATCTCACTGTTTCTGGACACCCCTACACCCATTACTCCAGTTACTATGTCAATCCATTTCCTCTAGGGTCTTCCTCTCCTGCGCTATTCCTCTACCCTTCCACGCATGATATCATTCACCAAGTAGTAGTACCTCCTGACAATATGCCCAAAATGTGTGAGGTGAAGCTTCAAAATCCTAGCTTTCAAGGAACAGCTTGGCTTCACTCTTTCCAAGAATATCTGTTCGTTTTCTAGGCAGTCCATGGTCTGTTCAATATTATTCTCCAACACCACAACTCAAAGGCATCAATTCCTCTTCTGTCATCTTTGGTCATTGTTCAGCTCTCTGATGCATAGCAAGTAATTGTGATGACCTTGGCCTGGAGCAGGCGCACATTAGTCTCTAGACTGACATCATTGCTCTTCAGGTCCTTAATAGCAGATTTTCCTAATGCAAATCATCTTTTGATTTCTTGACTGCTGGTGCCAAGAGTGTTGATTGTGGAACAAACTGAAATTGTTAACAATCTCAGTCTCCTCTGTATATATCATGGTGCTATCAATTGACCCAGTGGTAAAAATCTGTCTTCTTGATGTTGAGCTTTGATCCATATTAAGGACTGCAGTCCTTAACCCTCTGCAGCAAATGCTTCAGGGCCTCCTTCAGGGCAAGCAAGGTTGTGTGATCAGCATAATGCAGGTTGTGGATGAGACTTCATTCAGTCCTGATGCCACATTCCTCCTTATAAAATCCAGCCTCTCAAATTACCTGCCCTGCATACAGATTGGAAAGGTATGGAGACAGGGTGCATCCCTGATGCACTCCTTTCCTGATTTTGAACCAAGGCCTTTGAATAAAGACAAAAAAATAAAGAAAACACTGAGTTAGATGTCAGAAGATGTTCTGACTATTTCGTGAGTATAGATATGTCTGATTATGCTGAGTGAAATATCTCCGTCACAAAAGAGCAAATACTGCATGATGCCACTGCTGTAAAATGAGACTGATATCAGGGTTGGGGTAAGACTGAGAGAAACTGGATAAATTGTGTATACTGCACTGAAACATATGAGGGAGTGAATCATTTAAAAGCAATGTATGATAGGGTATTCCACAATTAAGGTTGCATAGTAGAATGTACTTGGGGTGGTGGGAGGGTTGTGGGGGGATTGTGTACCAGGGAGAGAGTTTTTCTTTTACTTTTCAAAGAGAGGAGTGAACTGGGCAGGGGGATGGGGGGAAGGGCTGGGCGGGGAGAGAAGTGCAGCAGTGAATGAATGGAAATCCAAAATTTCTGTAAATGTTCATTAAAATTATTAGAATTTTTAAAAAAAAATAGTGTCTGAGGACAAAACAAATATTAATTAGATGATTCAACTAGTTTTGCAGACAGGATACCCAGGATGTCAAGTTTTTGAAGCTGTACCATGTGTTTGAATAACCATAAACTTATTAATACAACCCTATCACCATGTAATTTACAGTCTCCAAAAATCTTCTGGATGATCGGCTATGAGTCAGTTCCAACTTGGCAATGCCTAGTAATGACAAAGTTCCAGAATTGTATAAATTAAGACAATAGGTAAAAGGAAGAGAAATCCAACTAGAAGTACAAAAAGAAATTCATAAAGATTCCATGCTTTCACTCTAATTATTGAAAATGTCCAGGATGGAGAACTGACATGTGTGGACTTTGCATTTCCATTTTAGACACATTCAAAAGATGAATATGAGACCCTCAGATTGACAGCACAGACCCAAAATTCCAATACGAAATAAAAAAGAAAAGATCCATTCAGGACTAAGACATTGCCTTTAGTATTTTAGTAACACTTAGGTGTACAATGCTTCCAAGAGAGGCTATTCCTTACGAAGAGACAACAAGCTAGGAAAGGTGGAGGGTCAGGGAAAGAGAAGAAGACCTCCATCACTGACTGCAGCAATGGGCTCAAGTGTGTCAGAGATGATGAGGACGGCACAGGACAGGACAGAGTTTTCAGGTCTATTGCTCACAGGGTTGCTGAGTCAGATTCAATTCTGTGACACCTAACAACAAGAGTACAGTGACTGTAAGAAAACACCAGTCCTAGATGTTGGTACTATGTTTATGAGTACAATTTCTTTGCCGTTTAATGTAAATAAACTAAGCTGTTGATTCTTTTTTTTTTTAAGCCATTGATTCTTGAAGGTAGAGTTGGCCATTCAAAATAATTACTTGAAATATTTTAAAACTTCCTGTTTAAAGAACTATTCCAGGTAAAAGAAATATTCTAACAATCTAGCTGCGGCTTCTATTTCTGTTGCTAAAAAGCCATGAGGCCCAATTGCTCTAAAAATGCTGGTGCCCAGAGCGAAAGTCATTTATGCACCTTGAACTCTTCTAAACGAGATTTATTCTTGGCTGTTCCACATGTTGAATAAGTAATGTTTTTTCACACTCAAGTGCTGGAGACAAGATTTATCATGAAGCATTCACTAACTTTCTATGAAATATACTTGAAAGCCTAATTCCTCCATAGATAACTCAGGCATTACAATGTGCGCCTTTCCATTATTCTTCCACAGCTTTGTAAGATGTTGGAAGAAAATGTACAAGAGTACATAGATGTCGAAGACTATTTTGTACTCTTAAAAGATTGATGGTCCAAGAAGAGGCTACATTTTCCTAAAATCCACTTCATCTTAGAAAAGTTATAATAGTTTGTTCATACACACTTCTGGCTGCCTTTTGTGGAAAATGTATCTTTTCTAAAACCAACTCCAGATATATCAGACTTTGCATATGCTAGTTTGGGGAGTGTGGAAGGGGGGTGCTTTTAACACATTCTTGCATTCTTGTGAATCACTCGCACACCTTCAGAGTTTAAACCTTGGAGAAAGAGGCTTTGTTTATGTAAACCTTTGACTGTACAGTTCACACTTCTGGTGTCACACTGTAGAAAACATAGTAAGCGTCACCCACCTCCTCATCTATTCTTACTAGGAGGAAGAAACAGGATAAAAACTGCCATCAGTTTAAGGCTGATGACTTCCACGAAGTGAAGGTCAAACATATCTCCACCTTTTCACCAACTCTGACACCAGCTATCCTTTCCACAGCACTTGCTGTGCTCTGCTAAGCTTGGTGAGTTGTTGCAATGGTCACACAGAACTCACGGATCGTATTCATAGTTAAGGAGTTCATTAGGAAAGCAAACATTAAACTTTGCATCAGTATCAACAGATTACAACTTGGGATCAAGATCAGAAAGCAGGCAGGCAATGTTTCCCTTCAGTGCTTGACAGTTCTTTCAGTTCCTCTCAGCATCCTCAATGCAAAAAATTCTTAGCCCCTTCAGGACAGGCATTTCTCTTAGCCCTCAGCCCTTAGCCCCGCAAAGGCCTGGTCTCCTTCTCCCTGATTATCATTGTTGTTGTGTACCCTTCAGTCAAGCACAACTCATAGTGACCCTTTTGCCTTCCTTGCCTCCAAAGACCACTCTGGCTGCACTTTTCCCAAAACATACCTGATTATTCTTTTGACAGTCCATGGAATATTTAGTGTTCTTCTCCAACACCACAATTCAAAGAAATCAAATCTTCTTCTGTCATCTTTGTTCATTGTCCAGTTCTCAAATTCACAGCAAGTGATTGAAAAGACCACGGCCTGAATTAGGCACATATTAGCCATTAAACTTGACATCATTTCTCCTCGGTGTTTTGGAGAGGTCCCTAACAGTGGCTTTGCCCAAGGCAATACTTCTTATCTCCTCTTTGCTGGTGCCAAAGGTGTTGATTATAGATCCAAGTAAGATGAAATCACTGACAGTTTCAATCCTTCTTCCATCTGTCATGATGTTTGTTTCCTTGAAGTTAAGTTGATCCACTGATAAGTCCACCCTGCCAGCAAGCCTCAACCCAAGGGCGCTTTGCTTTACAGTGCAATGGATTGACAAGCCTCACTCCCTCAACAAATCCCTGAAGCTACTGTATTCCATGAGAAAGCCTTTGCCCAAAAGTGCTCCATTCTCTCACTCCATGGGTTCATTGACTCTCAGAAACCTCTGTACTCTGTGGACAAGGAAGCCTATCATCCCAGTCTCACGCCTTCTCTAGAGTTAGAGCTCCTTATGTCCCAGCTCTAGGAAGTTCCCAGTAAAGGATCCTGAGTCCAAAGGATGCACTGTCATCCTGGATCTTCTTTCTTGATGGCAGTGTGGTTCCCCTTTGTTTCCACCTCTGGGATGGCTCATATTAAGCCTACAAGGATGGCAAAACTGACCAACCTCCCTGTTATAGTTCGCATACCTTGTTTATATGGTCTAATGAATCTTAAGTTGGACAATGAGCAGGGAAGACAGAAGAAGAATAGCTATCTTTTGGAGAAGAAGACTTTTAGTGTTGAAGAAGAGTATTGACTATCTCATGGGCTGCCAAAAGAACAAACCAATGTGTCCTGGGAGAAGTGCAACTACGGTGCTCCTTAGAAGCAAGGACGGTGAAATTTTGTCTCCTATACTTCGGGCTAGTTATCAGGAGGGACCAGTCCTTGGAAAATGTATCACACTGGGAATGGCAGAGAATCATGGAAATCAGGCTGGAGAATGATAAAGATCACAAGGATGGCCTAGGATAGAACAAGATTCAGATCTCTTATTCACAAGATCACTATGAACTGTAGTCAACTTGACAGAACCTAATAACGATGACCACACCATTATAAGGATGTCGTGAACCTTATTTGCATTACTAGCAGGCTGTCCAATCCCCTTGGCAAGCCCTAAGCACCTTATCTGCATAGTCTCGCCCATTCATTATATAGACGTTGCAAGAGCATACTGAGAAAGGCCATGTGAAAGTGATTCATCACACAGAACAGGTAAGTGACAAATAACCATTATTAGAAGATATGACACATTTAGAGGTGAATACAACAATCCCTGTTTTCCTTGAGCTGCTAAAATCATTAAAATTTATGACACTAGTGGATTAGTAGAGCTATACATCTCTGCTGTTTACTTAATTTCTGAATTGACTGGCATGTGCTTTTAATGTGGAAATCGTATTACGATGTTCAAATATCTTATGCTCTGAGCAAGATTATTAGCTGCAGAAACCAAATGGGATTTTATCCATTGTCATTGTCCTCTATTTTCCTTGACAAGTTCATCCCATCTCTTGGCAAACTAAATGTGATGTCAGAACTGCTCAGAAATACCAACAACATGTTTTGTAATTGCAAAGCTAACACCTATGAATAATAAAATTGCAAACAACCAGAGCACCATCAAAAATTCAAGATGATTATTTTTTAATGATTGTATTATTTCCTGTGTATAATGGCATACAGAGAATGGGGTATTATCTTTGGGGAGACTGAATTCTAGTGACATTTCTGAGCCCAAGAACCATAGGGCAGAGATAATATCTTTGCCATCAATTTAATAGTAATTTAGATCTTAGAAGCAAGTTGAAAAGAATTTTTTACTCTTTCCTCATCTTACCTGAAACACTTTTAAGCTAATTACATAAAGAACTAAAGGTGATTTAAAGTCCCTGACTGTTGCAAATGGTTAACACGCTTAGTTGCCAGCTGAAAGGTTGGAGGTTCTAGTCTACCGGAGGCACTTGGGAAGAAAGATCTGGTGATTTGCTTCTGAAAACCCAGCCACTGAAAACCCTTTGAAGCATAATTCTACTCTGATACACATGGGGTCACCATGCATCAGAACTAACTCAAAAACTGCAGGGTGCTTTCAGGACCAGGTCAGGGAATAGGATGAAAGACTTTCACTCCTAGGGGTATTGATAGTTCAATTTTTACATGCACTTTAAAATCTCAATTTAACTTTATCTTAGAACAATGAGCTATTACAGAAACTCTTTTACTTTTTAGGTGAAGAAACAAAGGTTCAGCCAAAGTACTAGCACACAGCTATCCTTCCTGATTGTCTGCGGCTTTTTGGAGCTTAGTCTTACTAGTGGTAAGAAGCTGTGCTACAATCCCAAAGACAGTTCAAATCCATCAGCTGCTCTGAGGGATAAAGATGGTCAATCTCCTCCCGTGCAATTAACTACTTCTGAAAGCTCACTGGAGGGTCAGCTATAGATCAATTGCAACTCCATAGCACACAACAATATGTTACATAGCAGGTCACTAAAAACATCTTAGAATTTGTACTCTTGGTCCCAGACTGCCTGCCCTGACCCAATTTGAGCTACAAAATCTAACTCCCTTTCAACTCTTCACTCTTTTTTTTTTTCTTATTTCCTTGCCATCAACTACTTACTTTAAGTTTTTCTGTTAAATCTCAAATATCTGGGAAGTGCAACATATTAGACTGCTAAGGCAAAGAAAGATCAGTGGTTAGAACCTACCAGCTGCCAAGGAGAGAAAGATGGGCCCTCTCCTCCCATAAGAATTTATACACCTGTGCCCCAGTCACTGAGCTGCCTGAGGACTCAGGTGCCTCCCCTTCGAGCTTCCTCGCTTCCTGAGGCTGAGGTTCCGTCCTCCCTGCCCACCTTCTCTCGCTGCTTGCTGCCTTCCTCAGGTGGTTTACATGGAGGAAAAGGAATCATACATGTGTCTGCTATCCAGAACCTCCACTCTTTCAACCCCTTTGCTGGGGCAAGTAAGGGTGATGACCTACTTGACGGGACTAAGGATTATACCCATACAAGAATTCAACAGAGAAATGGAGGAAGACCCTTACAACTGTCCAAGGGATCGCTGATGATTATGTTAAAAAGAAACTAGTGAAGGTGTTTAAGAAGAAATCTGCCTGTAATGGATCTGTAGTTGAGCATCCCGAATACAGAGAAGTAATTCAGCTACAGGGTGACCAGTGCAAGAACACATGACAGTTCCTTGTAGAGATTGCACTGGCTTAGGACGACCAGTGTTATGGTTTTTAAGTGCTCGTGGCGCACTGAAGCTTCAGTGAGGATTTTCTTACAGTGAGTAGAAAATTTCCCTTCTCTCCCTTGTCCCAAGTTTAAAACCTCACAGCTTGTATAGTATAACTATTTGGAGTCCACATTTAACTTGGACTAGTGTAACTCCTTCCTGCAATAAACTAAAAACAGGAGGAGGAGAGAGAGAGAGAGAAAGAGAGAGAGAGAGAATGAATGAGAATATTTATAGCCTCAGAAACCCAATGGAGGATCACTAAGACTGAGAATCAACTTATGAGTGTAGGTGACTTGGTTATTAATTGAATACTTTTTGTGCCCTGGGCACTCTATCAAGCATGCTGTAAACACACTAACATTTAATCTTCATAGAACTCTAAGACTGGTATCATTAAAAAGATGGGGAAAATCATGTCCAAACATAATTGAATAGATTGAGAACTTATAGTACATTCACATGATGGAATACTACACAGCAGGCTGAGGCAATGATTTTGTAAATCACTACCTAATTTGTGAGGGACTAGAGACCACTATACTAAGTGAACTAACACAGTCCCATAAGGACAAATACCGTATAAAACCATTATTGTAGAACATGTACAAGGATCCAAAGGGGGGGCAGGGGGAGCAGAGGAGTGAGGATGGGTGGGGGAAGGTTGTTAATCATGGGGTTGCACAATTTGATGGGTGAAGGGAGGGATGGGTAAAGGAAACGGGAAAGAGTCAGTGTGAAAAACAATGTATACGAACTTTATAAGTAAACCAGCATAAAATAAAAAAATTATTTTAAATTTTAAAAAAGATAGGAAAAATCAAAGTTCAGAGAGAATATTTACCAAACCCACCTGGTACGGTAAGGTCTCAGGCTAGAAACGGCTCTAACCATTCTGCTTAGATTTTCTGACCTTTCCTACTAAGCATTTGTTTCTTCATTCAATACACACTTCTCAAACATCAAATATATGCCAGAAGCAGTGCTGGAAAAACAGAGAATGCAGAGATGAAAGAATGACTTGAGTTTTCAGAGGCAGCAGTGACAGTGGTGACATTTGACATCCCAGAGCAGTGGCTGGGAGCCTGGCCTGGTCACACAGCTAACCAAGGGGTAAATCCCTAGACTACATCAGGCACTAGCATATTAGACCTGGTCTAAAGAGGACCTTTTCCTAGCCCTTAGACTCTGGTGATGCTAAAACTCTAGTTATTTATTTCTGAATTTCTTCCCAGCCCTAATTGATATTCCACTCGCAGCTCCCTGACATACAGAAGTGGCAGGCACTCCTTGCCAGCATGTACGTCTAGGAACCTGTGAGGTATTTTCCTCCTGCACACCTAGACTGAGTGGCAGCAATTCTCTCCTCTTGCTGTTCTTATTTGCTATGCATTTGCACTCTGCGGATGCTTTACAAATCGCTAATGTTTGCAGAATTTGGTTCTGCGACTGCTTTTCCACCTCTCCCTTCATTTGCCAACTGATGTCATGGCTGTTCTCCTCCACGTGTTTGAACATGGGACTCACATTTGCCTCTTTTAAATGATTTCTGCTGTCAGCTCATTTAGCACCATCACTCATCCAGAGGGTTAAGGCTTGCTTTTCTTCCTCCTCTCTCTCTCTCTCTCTTGAAAGCTAGGTTCAGGGCTTCCCACACTGTTCTGGTCATTTGGCACTTGCATTTCGAATGAGTTTCATTTACCATATGCTATTCCCTCCACCTCTTTGTTGTCTCTGGTTTATGAAGTGTTTCGGGAATGGATTAAACACAACAGCATGGGGAGGGGGCACCTTGCCTTTGGTTCTGATTTCTCATTTGTGTTTCCACATTTGTCTTCAGTGGGTTCGTTGAGCTTGGGAAAAACAGCAATCAAAGCGACTAAGTATCCATGAGATACAAGCAAAGCAAAACAGTTAAGCCCTGCAAAGATGAATTGTATATAAAAAAAAAAAAAAGACGATTTACTCGTAAGAAATTAAAAAGTCAAATAGAAAAGGAACAGTGAAGTGTGAGACGAAAATGCTGACAGCTAAATTACCCTTCAAGTGAAGAGAGATAATCCTCCTACCAGGGCCTGGCGAAGGGGACATTCACGCCAGGGTTGGAATTTAAATTCAGATGGCCCTATACGGGCCTGCACGACATTATTCTCTTTTCTGTTATCAGTTCTTTCTTCATGGCAATAAATGTTTGGATACATTCAGCCAGAGGCCTTTTTGGATGATGAGCACATTTCCACAAAACAGAAAAAATAAACATGATGTGGTTGCTGCCTATTTCAAGACCTCCATATGGCTGGCTTGTAGATGGGGGCTGTCCACCTCTGGAGACTGGCTTTCCATTTAAAAGGGTGTTCAGCTCGTCCTGTGATCTGCTTTATAAATCAATTACAGAATTCAAATACAATCCTGTCACTCAGTCAAGTCTAGGAAGCAAAGAAAGAGGATATTTTTTTTTTTTAATGATGCTGGAAACTCCCATATGCACAAAGCTGAAACTAGCAAATATTCATTTTCTTTCTTGGCAGATGACTATGATAATTAAGGTAAATGACTAATAACTCTTTACAGAGTGCAGGATAGATCATTCCCAAACACATTGAGAGGAATCATAGTGAGCAGCTTGAAACCCAGACAGATCCTTCTAGAGAAAGCCCTGCCAAGAACAGAATCTCCCACAAGGCACAAACAAACCTGGAGGAGTCAGAACCCCTGAGTGTGTAAAAGGCTTTAATCTGCTGAGTGTGTTCCATGCTG
Organism: Elephantulus edwardii; assembly: GCF_000299155.1. NCBI lineage: Eukaryota > Metazoa > Chordata > Mammalia > Macroscelidea > Macroscelididae > Elephantulus > Elephantulus edwardii. The sequence continues at coordinate 5,786,766 of NW_006399818.1, forward strand.
CATCCTTTTATGATTATGTGCTTGGTCTCAATTATTTTCAAAAGCTAACATACATTGGACCAATCCTTTTAAAAGCAGATGTTTTAATGACAGCATTTGTCAATGTGTCTTAAGCAGAGGTTGGCAACTTTGTGTGGGGAAAGACAGTAAATATTTTAGGCTTTGGCAGTTCTAGTGTCTATAACATGCTGGGGAAAGTAAAAGGTCCGAGAAAAAGAGGAAGACCCTCAATGAGATGGATTGATTGTTGTGATTGCAAAAATAGGCTTGAGAATGCCTTGAGGTTTGAGGAGTGTGTAGGATAGGGTGAGGCTTAATCATAGAGTCACTATGAGATGAAGTGGGCTTGAAGGCAGCGAACAACAAAACAGAGTCTGTGGAAACTAGTTATCATTGCTATTGCCTAGAGAAAGAAGCCATGCACAATAGTAAACAAATGAATGTGGCTGTGTCCCAATACCAGTTCATTTACACAACAGATGATGGGCACATGTGGCCAAGAGGCTGTAGTTGGCTGACCTTAGCTCTTGAGAAAAGGAGCAAATACTGGTTTAAGATAACAAGCGAGGACACAGGGCAAGCCAGCAGGCTTCTCACGCCAGGGCACCGATTTCCTGGTACCTGCTCTGCTCTCAGCCTATGGGGAAAACAGCTCATTCTGTGAGTCTAGACTTCCTGTGCCCTCAGATGACTATGACACATTATTTAGTCTCTAGCTCATTTACAATGAGTCACTGCTTGATTTTCAAGATTCCCCTACTTCAGTGATAACATTGAAAGCCCACTAATATTAGTCACAGCAAGAAGCTGCCTCTAAAACTGGGAGAGGAAATTACTTTGCAGTTTTAATTTCAGACCATGAACTGAAATGACTATATATCAAATGGTTTTTAATGCTGCAGTTGGTGTTAACACAAACAAGAATGATCACTTTTCCGGTCCTGTTGTTCTCCATGTCGAGACATTGTCTGGAGTCTTAAAACAGAGAATTGAAGAGACCTGCCACATGATGGAGAGGAAAGGGCATTGGCTTGAACTCAGCCATCCTGGATTCGAAGACTTGCTTTGCCCTTTACTCTGGTGGCTTCGTCAATAAGGAGTTGCACTGCTAACTCAAAGGCAGGTAGCTCGAATCCACCAGCTGCTCCATCTGCAAAAGATGGACAATCTCCTTCTGTGCAATGTATAGGAACTGGAGGGCGGGGAACTGCTGTAAGTTCAGCTATGAATCAGTTCTGCTTCGTTGGCAATGACTTTGGGGGGGGGGTCATAGTTTACACCTAAACAAGTCCTTCAAGCTCTCTAGGTTCATTTTTTGGCTTGCAGAGTGAAGGTGTTAAGTAATACAATGTTTGGGGACTGATTTGTTCAATATGTAATGTTTTTCACTCAAAAAAAGTCTCTCACTCATTGCTGTCAAACTAGAACCAACTCATAGCTGACGCTCCAGAGCTATGAGTTTTCAAAACCTGTATATAATATAGGAGGAGATTGTCTTTACTACACAGAGCCACTGGTAGATAGAAACAGCCCCAGAGGCATCGCCGTTGGGTTAACAGTGCAACCCCCTATAGACTGCATAACCAGAGCTCTTCACACAAGAAAGTTAATTTTTTAGACTTTATTTAGCCTTCTTGACCCTCAAAAGCATTAGTAATCACCACTTTCCCACTTAATCGCAGAGCCTTGTGACTTTAGTGTGAACTTCAAAATAGGTTTACTTGTTGAAGACCCATCTTGCCCATAGATTAAATTCATTGACGAGTATCATGATTATCGAATGATATTAAGACACATTGGAACTCAGCCCTCATGTACTATTTCCTGTCTTCCATTATTAGAACAAAAATCACTGAATGAACAGAGAGAAAAAAATAAGAAAGTAGATATTACAGCCTCAGGAAAAGAGTCAACCCCTCCTCTGCTTTAGAACTTGCTAACTCTCTTGTGTATTCCCTTTGGAAAGCTGTATGAAGGTGGTGCTTTCACTAATTTCTTTGGTGAAAGACTTTTTCCTAGGCTAGTAGAGCTCTAATGGTCTAGAGGATAAGGATTTGTGCTCCCAACTCAAAGGCAATCGGTTCACATCCACCAGCTACTCTATGGAAGAAAGACAGCATGATTTACAACCATAAATCCCATATGATTTACAATTGTATGACTTGTTGTTAGATGCCATCAAGTTGTAGGCAGCTCATAGCTACCCTATGAATGAAAGACCTAAACACTTGTATAACTTTCATCATTTCTCCAAGTTCATAGGTTTTCTGGAGTCAAACTATTTCAGAAGTGGATGTTACTCCTGCTTCCAAGCTTGTTTTAATCAAGGAGCTCCACCAAACACTGTCCATCATGGGGGACCATTATCACATTTGACACATCACGGTCACAGTGTTCACAGTGTTCAACATCACAGCAATCATGAGTTACCCTGTACAGCAAATGGATGGACCAGTGCTATACCACTTAGAAGAAAGTTTGACTAAAAACAATTAAAACCAGGGCCTGAGAGACATAGATTTAAAATAGATTAAAATCATTCACCTTTGGCTTGGTAGCATCACTTTCTGTCCACTAGGGCAACTGAGCTCTCTCGTTTTTGTTGTTGTTGTTGTTAAGTGCCGTCAAGTCATAGGCAACTCATAGCAACCCTATGAACGAAAGACCTGAACACATATGATTTACAATTTTATGACATACAGTGTCTAAAAATCTGCTGAAAGGTCAGTTATGAGTTAGTTCTGACCAAGGACAATGGTTGAGTTTGTTGAGTTGAGTGATGCTTCCCATAAGACTTTTCTCCTCAAATGAAAATATCCTGTCTTAATTTTTCCATCTCTTCTTATTCCATCTCTCAATCCTCAAAAAATAAAATAAAACTATGTCATTTTGGCAAAGACATTGGGTCTATGCAATAAGAGGCAAATGATAAGTCTGAGCAGGACTGAGGAGATAGAGAAGAATTTCTTCTTTAGAAACAGCCAAAGCAGTAATTAGAGGTCAGTTTATAGCAATAAGCAAACACATCAAAAGGCAAGAAAACTTGACCATTGATTCTCTAACTCAACATCTTCAGCAAATTGAAAAATA
>NW_006399818.1:5812284-5824639 GCF_000299155.1 Elephantulus edwardii
AAAACAGTTCATTGTTGTTGAATTGGAACCAACTGATAGCAACCCTCAGAGGGCAGGGGAGTTGGGGAAGCTGTAAATCCCACAGAAGACCCTCCTTCTTCCTCCTACAGAGGTGCTGGGGGATCCAAACTGCCAGAGAGGCATCACCTCTGAGTTAGCAGTGCACCTCCTCGTGGACTTCCAGAGCTCCCCAACATAGAAAACAAAAGACAGTTCAAACTTACAGCCACGGGCTCAGAATTGACTCATCATTACTTGTCCAGCAGACTTTCAGAGACTGTCAATCACATGGAAGGAGACTGCCCGTCTTTCTCCCTCAGAGTGGATTTGAACTTGTAGAGACACCAGGACAACTCCCTACCGAGTATGCTTCCAGAGCACCTCTCAACATATAAAGAATCTGGGATAAAATGTGTCAGGAAGAGGCAAGGGTTTGGTGTCAGATATCTGGGTAGAGTAGCAAAAGGAAGCTTTAAAAAGCCAAAGGCTTCATTTTAAAAGATAAAAAAGGTGTGAACCAGCAGACTCAGAATGAGAAGGGGTTAAGAATATTTTCCTGTATAATTAAATCTCTAAAGATTTTGTTAGGCTACCATCATTTGCATCAGGTTAAAACAAAAGCTCACATTAGCAATTGCACAAGCTTATATGCAGTGCTTTATCCACAGAACAACATCAATAAGTCATTTTTAGAGAATCTAATCACATTAGTGCTGTAAGATAAAACAGGATTATTTCAGGAGCAAAATTTTTTTAATGCAAAACATGCACAAATGTGTGTGAGCACGCGCACACACACACACCCAAAACCCTTCATTGATTCTATCACCTGCATTTAACTGAGTGTTATTTAATTATTTTTTAAATCAAATACATTTTTGAATCATGATCTTTTTGATTCAACTATAGAGTGTTTGTTTTTGACGTTTTCTACAATTTCAAAGCTTCTGGGGAATTTAATTAAGACGTCGGGCATTCTAGTAGCTTATATTTTGATTCTGTTAGGTTTCCTACTTAAGAGTGTCCACAGAATAAAGAAACTGACATAGGACATTCCGACTAGAAATTATCCTTATTCACTTCAAAGTGCTGGGGGGCTGTCCCCTCAGTCTCATGCTGTGCTACAATCTCCAGGGCCCCATCCCTAATTTTTTTTTTATTTTAGAAAGTGAAACAAGAGGAGAGTAAATCTGTTTGTAAATCTAGACCAGATGACAAGGTCAAGGCTCCTAGAATCCATTCCAAGAGTAGTGTAGCACCTGTTGTCAAGTCCATGTCTGCTGAGCATTTCCTGATTGTTTCAAAACCCACTGACTGGCCTAGTGGGAAAGGAGTGGTGCTGCCAATCAAAGGGACGCAGTTCTAATTCACGAGCTGCTCCACAGAAGAAAGATGGGAAATCTCCCCCCACGTGATTTACAACTCTGAAACCCAGTAGAGGATCCGTTACGCTTTGGTTCTGACTCAAAGGCATAACATCAGCAACTTCTATAAAAAAATCAAACTTACTACTATCAAGTCAGAGGAGATTATCTATCATTCTCCCTCCAACTCACTGGTGGATTCGAACCAAGAGAGAGGCACTGCCTTTGGGGTAGGCAGTACAACTCTCTATGGACCATCCTGCCTAAGCTGACTCTCTAATTAGAGAGAATGTGCCAGCCACCCCAGCCTACATCCCATAATTAAACTTCAGTTAGGTTTGCCCCAAGAGGCAGAATATGCTAGTTACTATCAAAGCCTTCAAAGAGACTTTATCCCATCCAGTTCAACAGATAACAACTCACAAAGAGACTATTCTTTGCAAATGACAATGAATTTTTCATCTCAGGTTTCCGAGATGGAAGGATGAGTATTTAGAAAGAGAAGCTTTTCTTATCGCTGATCAAAGAAAGGGGGCTTTTAAAAAAACCCAAAATTTTCTCAGGAGTTCCTTGTGGACAAGCACTGTGACCCAGGGATTTGTGGACAAAGGAAGGGCTGTGGGATTGAATGGCTGCCCCTCAGCCTCACGGACAGACTCCAGCCCTGCTGTGGAGGTGGTGATGAAAATATTCAATCACCTCACACTTACTTGACATCCCTTGGTCCCCAGGGTGTCATTTCTCCGCTCTGCGCTTTGTAGATGCTCTGCTGTTCTGCTTGCTAATGACATTGCCAGGAGTATGGTGTTTCATCCCTGAGCAGTGGCCATTTTTAGCAATAGCACTGGGTCTGGAAATAGCACTGGGTTTCACCAAACGATGAAGTGCACATTCAAAGGGTTCCTCTGAAAGCAAATGGCTATTTCAGTCAGTTTTGACTTAAAAAGTACTGACGTGAAAATGTCTCTGGGTAGGGAGCCCTGGTGGCCTAGTGGCAAGAAGCCCCACCGCAATCCCAGAAGTGAACGATTCAAATCCACCAGATGCTCTGCTGGAGAAGGAGGGACAATCTCCTCCTGCACTAGTCAAATCCAATTTGATGATACACATACAAAAGATAATATAATTTTTAAAAAATTAGAAAATGTCTCTGTGTTTATGTGCATGTGTTTAAGGGGGAAATCATGCAAATTCATAGCCTACTTATAAGAAATTGTACGGTCCATCCAAAGACAAGCCGTTCGAATCCACCAGCTACTTCGCAGGAGACAGATGAACAATCAATTTTTGTGTGATTGACTGCTTCTGAAAACCCTGAGGAGGGTCAGCTATGAGCCATCCCCACTGGACAGTACACAGCAACAGTTATGGAGGGGAGGGGCAATTAGTTGCTATTCCCACACTTTCTAAAGGTCTGCATTCCTTGTTATTACCATAGTATCAGATGAAATATGGGGGAGTGTGTACATTTGTGATCCTCCATTAGTCTGGTCTATTGACTGTACACACTGAGCACTAGAGCCCCTTTGCCTCTTTTGGGAGAAATCACACATACACACACACACACACACATTAACACACACAGCTCTGTGTGGCCCGCCACCTTCCCCTCTCAGGTGACACCTCCATCCTCAAGCTCTGGCCGCAGTAATTTTGATCTCATCTGCAGACCTCAAAGATTCGAGGGAAATAAACACATCAGGAGCACCTCCGTGCCCACAACCCTCCCGCGTGAGATGTTCACGTAAATGGCACTGCAGCGTCACACTCCCCGGTGCACCTTTATATTGTGAGACTTAATCAAAGGCCAAAGACAGTGGCAGTGACTGGCTCGAGCAGGTGTTCTTTGTTGACGTGTGCTCCTGGCGGGACGGCAGAGCAGGCCGGAGGAGTGGGGTGGACACACAGGGCTGCGCTACCCAGGTCCTTGCTGGTTCTCTAGAGGCAAGTTCTGAGGTTTGCTCTTTGTGGTTGCGCACGCGCATGTGTGTTTTTCAGTCCTCAATGAGGATCCCACAGTTAAGACGAGAGAGAGGGTGTCTGTGTGCGTACCAGGGAGTTTCCTATAGGCCTGCATTCTTCCCACGAGCTAGAATTACGTTTGTACATGGGTAATGGAGTGGGAGTTGGGGGGGAAGAAGCAGTCCTCACGTGTACAGGATGAAGAAGGCATTTGTATGCATAAACTTTGAATGTACATATATATGTGGGATGTGTTTGCATGGTGTCTGTATATGTGTGTTGGATGTATTATACAAATAGTCTTTGCATGCATGAGTGTGGAATGTGTGCAATATATGTGTTCGTGTGGGTGTGAGTGCATGTTAATATGCCAGGCTTGTGTTTGTAAAAGGCATCCATGTTTGACGTGTGGATGTATTTGTAAGACACATGTGTGTGCTACCTATATATGTGATGCATGTGCGCATAGTCTGCGGATGGTATCTGAGTGTGGGCATGTAGGCTACCGGGGGGTGTTTGTGTGTAGGTATAGAATGGGAGGGTGGACACTGTTCATGTGGAGAGCTGTATGTTTGTGGGGTAAGGGAGTGTAAACATGTGGTATGTAAATGGACATGTAGAGTTTTAGTGTGTATGTGAACATGCACTCATACGTCCATTAAGTACAAATGATCTATGGAGCCCTTTATAGTCCCTGTGTTGCTGTTATGTGCTCTTCAGTTATCTGTGACTCATAGGGACCCTATCTACAACAGCTCTGAACCCTGCTCTATCCTGTGCCAGCCTTATTGTCTCGGACACCCTACTCTAGTTATACTAGTCACTGAATCAATCCATTTCACCAAGGGTCTTCTCCTCCTATGCTGTCCCTCCACCCTCCCAAACAAGATGCCCCTCTCCAAGCACTGGTCACTTCTTGCAGCATGCCCAAAGTATGTCAGACAAAGCTTCAGAATCCTTGCTTCCAAGGAGCAGCCTGGTTTCATCCTCTTCACGGTGAACCTTTTTTTTCTCCTAGCAGTCCCTGGTATATTCAATACTCTTCTCCAGCACCACAGCTCAAAGGCATCAGTTCTCCTTCTATCATCCCTAGTCATTGTCATCTTTCTGATGCAGAGCACGTATTTGTGAAGACTGTGGCCTGAATCAGGTGCACCTTAGTCTCCATACTGATACGATTGCTCTTCAGTACTCTGGAGCGGTCCCTGACAGCAGACTTTCCCAATAAGGCTGTTTACTATATAAAAGTGTCATCTATTTGAGGATGATTGTTGTTGGTATGTGCTGTGGAGTAAATTCTGACTCATAGAAGCCCAAGGTGGCAGAGCAGAACTGCCTCATAGAGCTTCTTTGCTATCATCTTTACAGAAATAAACTACCAAGTTTTTCTCCCAGGGAATTGCTGGGTGGATTCAAACTGTCAACCATTCTGTTACAGGTCACTGTGACTATTTGGGCATCTGTGGCTCTCTACACTGTGTAGTAGGGTCGCTATATATATTTGTAAGGAACAAGCCAAAGCATTTAACATAAGTACCAAGCTCACAGTGGTCCCTCATGTTGGTAAACTATTTTGAGGGAAAACAGGCGGAGGAAGTATGAAAGATTCCACAGAATCTCAAAATTGGAATTTTCACCTTGACATGAATGCCAGGATTTAAGTGATGATCCTAATTAACCACACTTCTTTCCTAGAGAGATAAATCCTTGAGGAGCTACACTCGGATATGCAGAGCTGGAATGATGAGCTTTACTTCTAATAAGATTGGCCTGTAGAACTTACTGACTCACCAAACAGAATGTCAGACCTCCCCTGACTCCTAAAGGCAGAGCATCCCTAGGAGCTTAACGAACAGAGAGGCAGGATATGGGTGTGTGCAGAAGGCAAGATGCTCAGAAAGAGAGGATCCAGAGAAGCCTGGTCCTCTCACACCTCTCAACCAGGGAACAGCAAGAAAGGGACAGAAAAAGAAAGGATCTTTTACCCAAGACTTCTATAAAGTGATAATTTCTACTTTACAGTCAAGGAACAAGAAAAGTATTTCCCTATAGCCCCAAAGATTTTGTTCCATTAACCCACCAGACTTAAGTACCCAGGCTGAGAGCAATCAAATGTGTGTAGAGTGTGTAGAAGCATAGCTTAGAAGTTAACAAAGACACCCTCATGCGGTCACTTTTCCAATACCAGTGAAATAAATAGAATAGGACTCCAATAGAAGTATGGCTAATTCTGAGAAGAATGGGAATCCCAGAACACTTGATTGTGCTTATACGACACCTATACTTGAACCAGGAAGCAGTCGTTAGAACAGAGCAAGGAAACATTTTATGGTTCAAAATCTGGAAGGGTGTATGCCAGGGCTGCATCCTATCTATCTAAAGTACCCTTTCAATCTATATTCAGAACAGATAATTCAGGAGGCTTGGCTATAAGAGAAGGAATGTGGCATCAGGATTGGAGGAATACTTGTAAACAACCTGTGTTATGCAGATGACACAACCCTGCTTGCTGAAACTGAAGAGGACCTGAAGCACTTGCTGCAGAGGGTCAAGGATGTAGTCTTCAATATGGATTGAAGCTCAATATCAAGAAACAAACATTCTCACCACTGAGCCGAATGGCAGCATCATGATAGATGAAGAGACTGAGATTGTCAACAATTTTTTTGCTTGACTCAACAATTAACACTCTTGGTACCAGCAACAAGAAAATCAATAGACTAATTACACTGGGAAAATCTTCTGTCAGGAACTTCTCCAGAGGACACTAAAATGCACCTGATCCAGGCCATGGTCTTCACAATTACTTGCTATGTGTCAGAGAGCTGGACAATGACTAGGGATGATAGAAGGAGAATTGATGCCTTTGAGCTGTGGTGCTGAAGAAGAGTGTTGAATATACCATGAACTGCTAGGAGAGCAAACAGGTTTGATCTAGAGAGGGTGAAACCAGGCTGCTCCTTAGAAACAAGGATTCTGAAACTTCATCTGACATATACTCGTCATATTGGTCAAGTCATTAAATGGCACATAACAACATTTCTGAGGTTGCTAGTGAGAAATTTAGCTATTGCCTTCAAAAAGCTATGACATGGACCAAATAGTTCATAATTAGTATAAGATAGTCCTACAGCAAAGGGTGGGACTGCTAATCATATAGCAGTTAATTCAAATCTACCCAGTGGTGACTCCAAAGATAGATTTGCCAGTTTGCTTACAACAACCTGACCAGTGAAAATCTAATGGAGTTCCACTCTGTCACACAGGGAGTCACCAGGAGTCGAGTCAGCTTGACTACAACTGGTTGGTTGTTTAGCTGTTGGGCCGGTTGAATAGTTAGTTAATTGGTTTATAGAGTGATCCAAACAATAAATGTCATTCCCAAATTTATTTTAATCATTAATCATGTCCAACAATGTTGGGAGAATTCCGTTTTCTTCTTGCATTCCTCCATATCACTGCACCTTTCCCATAGAACACAACTTCAGGCTCTTCTACCCCTTTCTTACCCCTCTCCACTGAGGAAAGAGCCATATGTGAGTTTCAGTGGGTACCAAGAGTTCACATATAATAACTGGATTTGCTATATCACAAATCTCTTTTACGTGTAGTCTCTCTCCCACATCATCATGAATTCCACAGCCAGTGGACAGTTGTTCATCCAGACTCTCTCTCAGGTGGGTTATCCCAAGCGGTAGAAGAAGAAGGAAAAATAGGAAGTCCGGCAGCAGTCCAGCCACATGTCTTCCAGTCCAAGAGTACTCAAGAAGACAATATTTTGCCTCCTAAAAAGTTCTGGTGGCTTGTTGTTATTGTTATGTGCCATTGAGTCACTTGCAACTCATAGCGACCCTATGTACAACAGCTCTGAACCTGGTTCTATCCTGAGCCAACCTTATTGTCTCTGACATACCTATTCCCATTACCCTGGTCACTGAGTCAATCCATCTCATTGAGAGTCTTCTTCTATTATGTGTCCCTCTAACCTCCCAAGCATTACGTCCTTCTCCAAGGACTGGTCCCTTCTTGAACATGACCAAAGTATGTCAGACGAACACTCAGAATCCTTGCCTCCAAGGAGCAGAGCAGTCTGGTTTCACCCTCTTCGGGACAAAACTGTTGGTTCTCATAGGGGTCCATGGTATACAATTCTGGTGTCTTAGAGGTGTGAAATTGCACTGTCAATGCAAAAGTATGCAATTTGAATCCACCAGCTGCTCCATGGGAGAAAGATCGACAATCTTCTCCTGTGCTATTTACTGCCTCAGGAGGGTCAACTATGGGCCTGTTTCAACTCAAGTGTGTACAACAATCGAGGTCTGCATTTGGGTTTTTTAATCAATTAACTCTATCGATTTTTAATGTGGATGTGATGTTAACGATGTGCTTCAACTTCAGCAAAACATGGCATTTATATGAATTTTATGGAGAGACGTGAAAAGAGACAAGTCTGTATTTATGTCTGAGTTGGTGTGATAGAGATCTAGATGTGGATGTGATTGTTCCTAGGCTCACAAATCCCTACTGTTGATTACTCATAGTATCTCTCTTGAGCTTATTCTTCATTTCTGCCAACATTTCCAGATCTTTGTTGCCTCTTCACCAACTCTTGCAACCAGGCTCCCAGACTTTAATCCTGGGGAAGTTTAGCATTTTATGTAATTATAAAATTTAGTCTTCCCTCTGGTATGAAAAACAATATGCATGAACTTCGGAGGTAAACCAGTATAAAAGAACAATCTTATTTTTTTTTAAAAAAAAGTCTTTTTATATTTTTTTCTCTCTCCAAATCATAATCCCTGGTCAGGTATACCCAAAGGTATCCAAATTTCATCCTGTAGGTCCACATCCTAACTCCTTATGCTAATCACAAGTATTCTATAATCTGATTCCTTTCCAAAGAAATCTCCATTTCCCCTTAAATTCTTCTCTTCCAATAAATAGGACTGCCCTGGCACACCTATGTGAATTCCCATCTCCTCACCTTTGCAGTAATGCCACATTTTGAACTCAGTAAGCATTTGAAAATTCAGTCTCGGACATTCTCCCCAGCAATGGAATAATTTCTTCATCTCAATATATGGTACATGAAATATATATGGATTGTATCTCATTTTGAATGAAATTCACTTCTTAATGACTGTTCCTTCTTCTCAAACAACACATCCACACCTCAAACTAGCTCTTGAGTATTTGATTGTGCCTGGATATCAACTAAGGGAATTGTAAATGGCATCCTACTTCCATCCTCAAACTCATGTGAGTCTATCTTCAGCAAACAAAGGCAGAACTTGGGGATGTCAAAATGCTGACCATGGAAGTAAAGGACCACCCTCCTTGCCCCTCTTCCAGCCCTCAGTTGCTATATAAACCCAACAAGATAAATACATAGTCTAACCAATATCACTCCAAGGTTTAAAGTAGTGTGATTTTTGTTCAACTTAGTCCCAAACAATTATAGACATTTGAGGGCTAGAAATTGCTCTGTAGGTCAAACTGTCCCTCCAGACTAACTGCAAAGAAAAGAATCCACTTTGAGCTTGAAAAGAGAAGATGCATAAATATCATGGAATCAATAAGAAAGCTTGCTCTTTTATTATCTAATTAAGAAAAGGGAACCTGAAGAGTAAAACATGACTTCCCACGAATTTGTTTATAAACTTCTCTTGGGAATGAAACTCTCACCTAAACAGTACTGTATCTGTTTCTAGTGTCCAACAGCATCTTTATTTCACTGGTCAAATTTAGTCCAGTTACTTCTCAGAGCTCCTTCTGACCTCTGACTCCTCAAAGATGTCTCTCTCTTCTGACTCATTTAATGACTATTTGATTCTCATGGAATGTAACTTATCTGAACCTATATCATGATCTATCTAGTCAATCCCGCTAATGAGTTTATAGACCCATGGGGAGAAGAAACCTTATTTCGTGGTTTTTATATTCTCAACATTTAGCAATAGTAAATTCTAGGTAAACATATGTTATATAAATGAATGAATGAAAAATGTGGCCATTTGGAAAACCCCAAACTCACAGTGCCAGAGAAAACATTTGCGTATTTGGTCCACCTAAAAATCCCTGTTCTTGCTTTATGAGGAATATCAATTGCCAGCTCCTCTTCTGTGTAGTTAAAACAAGCACAGGCATTATAGTCAGCCAAGCTGGGATTCAAATTTTTTCTGTTCCATAATAGCTGACTTTGAATGCCAAGTTGTCATTGAGTCTTCCCTTCTAGTTCTACGATGCCCACTTTAGAGCACCACAATAAAATAAAATAACATAGCCTGTGTTCAGAATAAGTTAGGCATAAGGGGAAATGGTCATTCTGGTGACACCATGGATTAAGCATTCGGCAACTAGCATAAATGTCAGCAGTTCAAATCCACCAACAACTCCAGGGGAGAAAGACAAAGCTATCTGCTTCTGTAAGGATTTATAGACTTGGAAACTTTAAGGGGCAATTCTGTTCTGGCCTACAAGGTCACTGTGAGTCAGGAATCAACATCACAGTATTATTTTTAGTTGTTGTTGTTGTTATGTGAATTCTATCAACACTGACTCTGAACCTTGTGCTGACCTGAGCTAACCACACCATCTCTGACACCTTTGACCCCATTGTCACAGTCACTGTGTCGTTCTCTCTCATCCAGGGTCTTCCTCCCTTGGATTGAACTTCTTACAATTCTAAGCATGACATATTTCTCTGAAGACTGGCCCCTCCTGACAACATGGACAAAGTACATAAGACAGAGTTTGAAAATCCTTGCCTTCAAGGAGTAGCTCTAAGACGTATCTGTATGTTCTCTGGACAGTGCATGGTATGTTCAATACTCTCCTCCAGCACCACAACTCAAAGGTATCAATTCTTCTTCTGCCATCTTTAGTCACTGCTGAGCTCTCAGATGCATAGCAAGCAACTGAGAAGATGGCTTAGATCAGGTATACCTTGGTCTTTAGAATGATATCATTGCTCTTCCTGACAGCAGATTTTCCCAATGCAAATTGTATTTTGATTGCCTGACTGCTGGTCCCAACAGTGCTGACTATGGATCCACGCAAGATCAAAATGTTAACAACCTCAGGCTTTTCTCCATCTATCATAACGCTGCCTACTGGACTGGTGAGGAGGATTTTGGTTTTCCTGATGTTCTGATGCAATTCATATTGAAGGCTGCAGTCCTTGATGTTCTGTAGCAAGCACTTTCAGCAATGAAGGTGTGTCGTCCATAACGCAGGTTGCTGGTAAGTCTTCCCCCAATCCTGATACCATGTTCTTCTTCATAAAGTCCAGCCTCTCGAATTATCTGTTCATCACACAGACTGAGAAGGGATATAATCGTGACACACTCCTTTCTTGACTTTGAACCATGCAGTGCTACCTTGCTCTGTTGTGGATTTTCCCTCTAGTGGGTTTTCTGTTGGCTTTGTGGTAAGGAATCGATCTGCCAACCCAACAGTAAGCAGTTTAAATCCACTGTCGGCTCCACAGGAGAAAGATTGGCAATCTTCTCTCATGAGATTTGTTGTTGTTGTCATTGTTAGGTGCTGTCAAGTAGAGTACAAGTCATATTGACACTATAAAGAATCTATAAACCCTATCCTATCCTGCACCATCCTCACAACCTCTGAAAAGCCCTTTGCTGAAGTCACCATTTCAACCAACCTGGCTAAAGGTCTTCCTCTCCTTCATTATCCCTCCACCTTTTCAAGCATGATGTCCCTTTCTAAGGAATAACCAACCTCTCCTAACAACATGCCTTAAGTAGGTGAGAAGAAACCTCACCATCTTCGTCTATAAGGAGCACTCTTGCCGCCCCCTCTCCAAGACATGTCTGTATGTTCTTTTGGCCATCCATAGAATATTCAGCACTTTTCTCCAAGACCAAAGGGCCCAAAGGCTTCAACTCTTCTTCTGTCATCCATTGCTCAGTTCTCAGATTCACAGCAAATGATTGAAAAGACCGTGGCTTAACATAGACACACCTTAGTCCTCAAACTGACATCCTTGCTCCACAATAATTTGGAAAGGTCCCTGACTATAGACTTTTTCCCAGTGTGATGTGTCTCTTAATCTCTTGATTGCTAGTACCAAGTGTATTGATTGTCAATCCAAGTAAGATGAAGTCACTGACTGCTTCAATCTTTTCCCCGTCTATCATGATGTTACCTATCAGTCTACTGGCAAGTATTTGTGTAAATCTCATGAGATTTACTGCCTCTGAACACCCAGTGAGTTGGTTCTGACTTGACAGTTCACAGCAACAGCATGGTCTGCCTTAAGACTATCGGATATCCAGAATAGCACCTGGGACATAGAATAACTGAGTTATTTCAATGACATAATTTTTTTTTTCACTAAAGCACTTATTTGTTTACTGCATTGAATGGATTACAACTTAACAACTTTCCATCAGGTTTCCCAGGCTCTAATCCTAACATGAAGCAATTACTCATGTTTCTGTCATGGTACAGCTGGTGGATTTGAACCACCAAAGAGGCTCAGCCTTTCAGTTAGTAATGTAACACACTACAAACCACATGACCAAAGATCCTGTTTCTCAGAGAAGGCTTCTGAACTTACCAGCTTCCTGATTCAGAAGAGCACACATTTACTACATGAGGGCAAGTTAAGTTATACTTTCCATCGCAAAAAGATTCTCCCAGAGGTGCTGAGAGAGGCTGTGTGTGGTAACATTGTTTGTGGAGGCACGAAATGTGAGTGGCAGCACTAGAAAAGCAGAGAGTCGAATGTGGTAGATGTCCAGCCTGCAGTGCAGCAGTAGGAAGGATAACTCCTAAGTGGACATAGCAGTGTGCATACATCCTAAAGGCAGAGGGTGCAATCCTAAAAAGTGAAAAAGGAATGAGATTTAAAGTAGTGCCTACAAATGATATTTATGATATATCATTTATAGAATTCAAAAAAGGTTTTACACAAAGCACGTTATACAATTTGATGATGCCATTGATGATTAAGAAGATGAACTCCCACCACAACAAAATAAAGGTAAACACCCCAGTTACAAAAC
>NW_006399818.1:5825952-5829770 GCF_000299155.1 Elephantulus edwardii
CCAGAGCTCAATTGCCTAAGTTCAAGTTCTAACTTCACTATTTATAGCTTGTGTGACTTTAGGAAAGCTACTTGAATTCCCTTTGCCTTGGTTCATTTAATTCTTTAGTAAATGTAGATCACGTGACTGGAGTCTCTCTACACTCTGGAAGTCAGCCGGCTAAGCAGGCAGGATGGCTGGCGTCTCTACTGTGACTCCTCATGGTGGCAGTCAGGCAAGGGAAGTTTCTGGGGTCTTTTGCAGTTGTTTGCTACCGTCCTTTTTGGCCTTCAAAGGTGGATGGGTGGCCGTGGTCCTTAAAGTAAGGGTAAGTAAGGGTGGGGTCGAGCCTGTGGAGCCTGCTCCAGGCCCGAGCTTAAAATCCTATGGGGCCAAAAAAAAAATCCTATGGGGCCCTCAGGCCTGCGGTCCTCAGGCCTGCCTTTAATTGTTTTGGGTGAAACATTCTTCTAGGTAGCGTAACCCTAATATGTCCACTTGTTGTACAGGGGTAACTCGGGGTTGCTGTGAAACCAAACACTGTGACACTGATGAGTCAAATGGGAGAATGGTTACCCATGGCGGACAGTGTTTGGTGAAGCTCCCTCATTAAAACAAACTTGGAAGTAGGAGTGGCATCCACTTTCCACAATAGCTTGCCTCTGGAAACCCAATGAACCTGGAGAAAGGACGAAAGTTATACAGGAAGTGTCCAGGACTTTCGTTCATAGGGTCGCTATGAGTCGCCAGCGACTCGATGGCACTTAACAACAACAACAAATGAGGATCATAAAAGTTGAGAGCTCTGGTGGCCTAGTGGTTAAGGAGTTGTGCTGTCAGTTCAAAGGGAGTCAATTCAAATTCACCAATGCTGGTAGCCTAGTAGCAAGAAACTGCACTACAATTCTGAAAGAACATGGTTCAATGCCACCAGCTGCTCCACAGAAGGACAAGCAATCTCTTCCCATGTGATTAATTGTCTCTGAAAACCTACTGGACGGTCAGCTAAAGGTTGATTCTGACTCGAGGGCACACAACAACAGCAACAACAACAAGATGAGCCTCAGTAGAAAAATGGGAAATCTCCTCCCATGTGATTTATAGCTTCTGAAAACCCAGTGGAGGGTCAACTATGATTGGCTCTGACTCACGAGCAACACACTTAGTTGAATTGAAATGTAGTTAACTAATAGGATTCTTATGAGAATGTAATGAATAATTAAGCACAATGCACTTACAATAGAAGCTGGCACATTGTGAGTCCTACGCAAATGTTATCTCTTACTGTTATTATTGCATTTTCCAAAAATACTAAGAAAAGTTACATATTAAATGTACTAGGATGACTATAGGGAATGGGAGTAGAAATTAAAAGAAAGGAATAAACAGACAAACTCTTGGAGACTTGTGCAGAACAATGATGTTAATTTACCATGCATAGAGATATATGATGAATTCAAGTTCATGTTGTAAAAAAAAAAAAAAAATAAACACCTCACTATACATTATTGACCAACTACTATCTAACTGCCCAACTATTTTCCTTAATGAGTTGGTGCATGATTCTTTCTCAGTCACATTTGTGACAAATTAACAATTCAAAGTTTAATATCTCCCCCTAAATTAGGATCAACTTGGACTTAAGATACTACCATAGTTAAGAACATCTGCTCAGTCATCCGTTTTCAGTCTCCACTTTTACAGGGGAATAAATGAATAAGCACTTATTAAGTATTAATTATATGCATTTCTCAATGTTAGCCATATCTTCTTATTTTCTACACAGTCAAATGCCTTTATAGAATCAATAAAATACAAGCAAATCTCTTTCTAGTATTCTTTGCTATTAGCCAAGACCCATCTAACATCAGCAATATATCCCTCAGAAAAATAGGAATTCCAGAACATTTAACTTGCTTAGGTGAAACTTAAACACAGAACAAGAAATAATTGACTGAATAGAAAAAAAAAACACACAGAGCCAAACACTTAATGCTTTAAAGTCAGAAAAGGGTTATATTATCTCTCCATACCTATTCAATCCATAGGCCAAGTAAATCATTAAGAAAGTTGGACTATATGAAGAACAACGTAGCATCAGGAGCAACAATCTGCATTGTGTAGATGACACAACCTTGCTTGGAGAAAGTAGAGTTGAAGCACTCACTACAGAAAGCAGAAATTACAGCCTTCAATATGGGCTATACCTCAACATCAAGAAAACAAAAATCCTCACCAATGAAACAACATCATGACAGACAAAAAACCCTGAATTTTCTATTATTTCATTTTACTTAAATCCACAATCAACACCCAGGATATTAGCAGTCAAGAAATCAAAAGATGTGTTGCTCTGGGGAAATAACACTGTCAAAGACCTCTCTAAAGTGCTAAAGAGCAAAGAAGTCTGTTTAAAGACTAAGGTGCACCTTATCTAAACCCTGTCTTTTCATTGCCTTCTATGTATCTGAAAGTTAGATGATGAATAAGGATAATATTGACCTGGGATATATGACAAAAACACTTGTCATTAATCAACTCCAACTTCGTGTTAATCCTCTGTGTATCACTGTAGAATTATGTGAACAAAGAGCACAGTGATCCAGAGGGTTTTCAACGACTGATTGTTCTGGAAGTATAACACCAAACACTTCTGAAGAATCTGAGTGACCTCAAACCTCCAGCCCTTCAGGCAACATCCAAACCCATTGTTGTTGTTATGTGCTATTCAGTTGCCTGTGACTCATAGCGACCCTATGTATAACAGCTCTGAAGCCTGTCCTATCCTGAGCCAGATTCGCTAACTCTGACACACTTAATCCCATTGCCCCAGCTATCATGTCAGTCCAGGGTCTTCCTTTCCTGCACTGTCCCTCCATCTTTCCAATCATGATGTCCTTCTCCAAGGCCTGATCCCTCTTAGCCTCGTTCCCAAAGTATGTGAGACAGAGCTTCGAAATCCTTGCCTCCAAGGAGAAACTTGTTTTCACTCTCTCCAAGACAGATCTATTTGTTCTGTTGGCGGTCCAAGGTATGTTCAGTACTCTTCTCCAGCACCACAACTCAAAAGCATCAATTCTTCTGTCATTCTTAGTCATTGTCCAGCTCTCTGACACATAGCATGTAATTGTGAAGACCCTGGCCTGGATCAAGCACACCTTACTCTCTAGACTGATATTATTGCTCCTTAGTATTCAGGAAAGGTCCCTGAAAATGCAATTCATAACTATTTCTATCACCCAGAGACTTTTCTTAAGATGCTACTTGCCTAGGTTTAAACTCATCTCATCCTTCACCTCGTAATATTTAAGGAAATGTGAAATAGGGAGCTTTGATAGCCTAGTGGATAAGGAGTTGTGCTGTCAACCCAGAAGCAGGTGGTTTGAATTCACCAGCTGCTCCATGGGAGAAAGATGGGCCATTTCTTCCTCTGCGATGTAGTCTCTGAAAAGCCACTGGGTGGTCAGCTATGAGTTCTGACTTGAAAACAATTAAATTTTTTATTTTACATAATTGTACAGAAAATATTGCCAAGTTAACAGCTGGACTATTTCTAATCTTGCTACCGCTCCTTGGTGGGGCTGGGGGAGGAGCCAGTGGATGTATGATGGAGGAAGGAGACACAAGCAATAGGTTCCTGAGCAGCAGGAAAGAATAAGCACGCTCACAATGAAAATTATTTCCTTTCACTCAGCATAATGTCCTCCAGGGTTACCCATTTTGAATAATATTGCATGAGTTCCTTGTTTTTCAATGCAACGTAGTATTCCATCGTGTGAACATACCACAGCTTCTCTATCCATTTGTTAGTTGATATGCACTTGGGTTGTTTCCAACTC
>NW_006399818.1:5830597-5839609 GCF_000299155.1 Elephantulus edwardii
AAAACAAACAATACAGTCAAACATGTGCCTGTATAAATCAGCATGAAAGACAGATTGGTCTGGCACACAAAAAAAAAATCAGTGTATCTCAGAAAAAGGAGGAGGAGAAAGCATGTGGCCAGAGAAACACATTCTAGAACAATCTACTGAAGAGTGAAGGGGCTGCTTTCTGAAGTCAGTATACCATAAGCGGGTTCAGCTTTACCACTTACTAGTCCTGGAAACTTGAAACAACTTGCTTGATTTCTTTCATCCCCCTATCTTTATCAGTAAAATGAAGATACTAGGTACAATTTTGATAAGGATTAAGCGAAATAGTGTGCTTATGTGCTTAGCATAGCACCTAGAACATGACAAATAGCCAATTGGTGATGCTATTCATTGTTGTTGTTGTTGTTGGGTGCTCTCAAGTCATAGGGACTCAAAGTGCCCCTATGAACAACAGACCAGCTCCACTTTGTCCTATCTTGGGCCATCCTCATCATCTCTGACACACTAGAGCCTTTTGCTGCAGTAACTGTGTCTACCCATCTCATTTGGAGTCTTCCTCTCCTGGGCTGATGCTCTGTCTACCCAAGCATGACGTCCCTTTCCAAGGAGTAGCCTCTGTTAGCTATATATACAGAGGGAGCTCTGGAGCTTAATGGTAAAGAGTAACACTGCTGACTCAAAGGCACGTGGTTTGAACCTACCAGCTTCTGGAGGAGAAAGAAGGATAATCATCTCCCATGTAATTTACTCTCTCTGAAAACAATGAAGGGTTAGCTATAGGTCTGTTCCGACACAACAGTACACAGCAACATATCCAAGACGCTACATATCCAAAGTATGAGAGACAAAGCTTCACCATCATTGCTTCCAAGAACCACTCTGGCTGCACCTTTTCCAAGACATATTTGTTTATTCTTTTGGCAGCCTATGGGATATTAAGTATTATTTTCTAGTACCACAACTCAAAAGTATCAGTTTTTCTATCATCCTTATTCATTGTCCAGCTCTTCGATGCATTGCAGGTGATTGAAAGATCATGGCCTAAATCAGGAGAGCCTTAGACATCAAATTAATATCACTGCACTTGAGTATTTTGGAGAGGTCTTCGGCAGTGGACTTGCCCAAGGCAATACATCTCCTGGTTTTCCAACTGTTGTACCAAGGGTATTAACTGTTGATCCAAGAAATGGGCCCAAGTGTGTCTGAGGTGATGAGGAAGTCAAAGGATTGGACAGGTCTGTCATTTATAAGGTCCCTTTGAGTCATGCTTGATTCAGTGATGCCTAACAACAACAAAAACAATCCAAGAACTTAATAAATAAAACCAAACCTAAAACTCACACCCATTCCTGTTATGTGAGATTCAGATCAGGGCTGACCCTGGTTTTCTCAGGCTCTAACTCACACAGCAGGAGATTGCCTGTTTTCTCGGACAGAAATATTTCTGTGGTTGATCTGAACTGGCCAAGATGCCACCTTTGCATTGGCAGCTCAACTCCTTAAGAGCTAGGCTATCAGAGCTCCTTATAAGCCACTAATTACTCATTCACTCAATCATTGCTACCAAGTCAGAACCAACTCTTCAGAAGGTTTTCAGAAGCTATAAACTGTATGGGAGGGTACTGCCCACCTTGCTCCCTTAGCATGGTGGGTTCAAACCACCTACCACTGTCAGCACAGCTCCTTACCCCCTATGCCTTCAGAGCTCAAAGAAGGATAAAATTTTGAAGGATATAATTCAGGGAACATTCTATGGAGAGATTTAATAGGACACAAAGAATCTACTGTGTGCTCTGTATGTTAGTTAAAGGATTAATTGGAAAGAGGTTGTGAATTTCTCACCCCTAAAGGACACCACCAAAGAGTTACCTCAGATAGCTTATATTTGATTAATAATTAATCCTCCTGAGAATACATTCACTCCAGAGAGTTACATGATAGCAGTTATTTTAAAAAGGAATAAGTATTTTAAAATAAGTAGAGATTTCAAAACTCTGCAAATGTGCAAGAAGCAAAACCAAAAAAAAAAAAGGATCATAAAAGTCATCACAGTAACTCCTGAGGCTCAGCACTATAATGTGCCTGTTATACAGACAAGAGAACTGAAGCAGAGCCGTTAGTAACCTCCTGCATATAATCAAGATCCAATATTCATATGCAGGGTCAGAAAGCTGGTCAGCTAAGTAGATGTTTCCAGAAGAAAAGGAGGGGGTGTACTTGGGGCAAGGGGTTATTTTATTGGAGGGGGTAAATTTTAACGTCAAGAAAACAAAGATCCTCACCACTGGGCATATTGGCAGCATCATGTTAGATGGTGACAGAGATTGAAATTGTTAACAGCTTCAGTTTGCGTGGCCTCACAAACTGCACTCTTGGTATCAGCAGCCTGGAAATTAAAAGACAAATTGCATTGAGGAAAGTCTGCTGTCAGAAACCTCTACAGAGTATTGAAGAACAACGATGACAGTCTGGAGACTAAAGTGCACCTGATCCAGGCCATGGTCCTTGCAATTACTTGCTATGCCTCAGAAAACTGGACAATGACTCAGGATGATAGAAGAAGAAGAATTAATGCCTTTGAGCTGTGGTGCTTGAGAATAGTATTGAATATACCATAAACTGGTAGGAGAAAAAACAGGTTCATCCCAGAGAGGGTAAAACCAGGCTGCTCCTTGGAGGCAAGGATTCTGAAGCTCCATCTCACATATTCTGGACATGTTGCAAGGAGGGACCAGTCCTTGGCAAGGAACATCATGCTTGAGAAAGTGGAGGGACAGCGCAAGAGAGGAAGACTTCGATGACATGGATTGATTCAGTGACTGGAATAATAGGGGTGGGTGTGTCAGCGACAATAAGGTTGGCACAGGATAGAACAGGTTTAGGGCTGTTGTATATAAGGTTTCAATAAGTCTCAAGCCACTCGATGACACATAACAAAACAATAACAAAATTTTAATAAAAGTTTACAGACAGGTTATGTTTTCATTCATTCATTGTTGCACATTTCTGCCTCCACCTCTCTTCTCCCTCCCCCAGTCCACTTTGTAATCTTATTCCAGATTGTTGTCATACATATAATGTCTAATCATATATGTATATATATTCCCTTCAAACACTTCTTCCCCTCATCTGTTCCAATGCAATGTTTGTTAATCTACCCACTCTTTTCCTATTCTCCCCCCATGCCCCATGTCAGTCCTATTCTATAACAACAGTGTTATACAGTATTTGTCCTTTTGTAACTGCAATATTTCACTTAGCATAATGTCTTCCAGCCTCACCCATGTGTAAGAACACACAGCATGCATAACCGGGAGAGGATAATACCGATCAATGGGATCTTCTAAAGATTAAGTCCCTGTGTGCATCAAAAACTTTTTCCAATTGGATGAAAAGAAAGCCTACTGATGGGGGGAAAACCATTTAACAATGACATCTCAGACAAGGATCTCATAATGAAAGTTTATAGAATAGTACAGGGCTTCCACAAGACAAAGACTAAAAATCCAATAACAAAATCGCAAAAAATACAAGGAAAGACTTCACAGAGGAAGCCATTCAGATGATTAATAAACACATGAAGAAAAGCTCAAAGTCAGTGGCAATAAGAGAGATACAAATCCAAACCATGATGAGGTACCATCTCACCCCAGTAACAATAGCAAAGTATAATGGGACAGCAAGCAATAAATGTTGAAGAGGATGTGAAGAGACTGGAACTCTCATACATTGTTGGTGGGATTACAAAATGGTACAACTATTCTGGAAGGCAGTTTGATATTTCCTCAAAAAGCTGAACGTAGAAATTCCATAAGACTTAGCTACTCCACTGCTAGGAATATGCTTTGAGTAAATTAGAACTGAGACACAAACAGAGATTTGTACACTGATGTTCATACCTGCATCATTCACAATAGCAAGAACATGGAAACAGTACAAATGTCTATCAACAAATGACTGGATTGAGAAAATTGTGGTACATTCCCACAACGGAATACGATGCAGCACTCAGGAGCAATGATTTTGAAAAATACTATATAACATGGGAGATGTTACAAAGCATTATGTTGAGTGAATTCAATCTCATAAGGACAAATATTGTATAAGGCCAAAGAAGAAAGAGAAAGGAGGGGGACATATGAGGAAGGAGGGGGGGAATTATGGGATCACAGACTTTGACAGAGAAGGTAAGGGTGAAGAAATTAGGAAAGACCCAGTGGAGATCTGAAAAGATGGGTTAACAGTGGGTACAGATTAATGGTGAGGGATTTTATAAGATACAATGTACGGGAATGATTAGAGAAAACACTGTGTGAAAAAAAAAATAACCCACCACAGAGACACAGACAATAAAGAAAGACAGAGGGTAGAGCAAAGGAACTAATCACTAAGTTACAGATTCAAAATTTTTCCATATCATGAAATACCAGCATCTTTCATTTTGGTCCTCAGGAGCCATTTCATATTTACTTCTCTTTTCTTCCCACATTTTTGCATTGTTTTCCTAAAACGTTTTTCACATCTCTGAGAGAGAGGACGCCTGAAAGGGATCATTGATTTCAAAACGACCTAGTCAGCCGCCCTTTACCCCCAGGGTCTCAAGGACCTCAGCTAAGAGGCCAACACTAGGGCAGGTTTTGGTTGAGAAACCTTAAATAAGTAGAAGACGAAGAAGATCCCCTAAAAATGTTTGGTTGATCTAATGAGGCTATTTGTACCTTCTGCAGTGTACAAGTTGTTAATAATTCGCATTTCTTCCCATTTAATGGAGTACATTCCTAGTGTGGTGGTTTGGTTCATGCTTTATGAAGGTGCTAGAATTGTAGCCTTTGAATATGAGCTTCATTAAGCCTTCATTTTTTACCGCTAACAGAAGAACGGAGTATTCTAGACTTGGTGCACAGTGCCCTCTCCTGGAAGAAGTGAATTTTTCTTTTAGGATTTCTAAAGTTTGAAAAAAGAAACATTCTTCTAGGTCAAGTAACCTTGGTTTGTCCACTTGCCGTACAGAGTTAACTCGTGCTTGCTGTGAAGCCGAACACTGTGACACTGATGAGTCAAATGAGAGAATAGTTACCCATGGTGGACAGTGTTTGGTGAAGTTCCTCGATTAAAACACGCTTGGAAGCAAGAGTGGCATCCACTTCCACAATAGCTTGCCTCTGGAAACCCTATGAACCTGGAGAAAGGATGAAAGTTACACAGGAGGTGTCCAGGACTTTCGTTCATAGGGTCACTATGAGTTGCCTGCGACTCGACAGCACTTAACAACAACAACAACAATACTATTAAGAGATCTCTGGTGGCCTTGTGGATAGGAGTTGCACTGCTAAACCAAAGGCAGATGGTTCGAATCCACCAGCTTCCCCATAGGGAAAAGATAGCAAATCTCCTTTCATGTGATTCACAGCCACTGAGAATTCCTTGGAGGGTCAGGAATGAGTCAGTTGCAACTCAACAGCACATAACAAAACAAACATCTACTTAACAGGGAGCTCTGCTGGCCTGTTGGGTAAGGAGCAGTGCTCCCAAACCCAAAGAAAGGAGGTTCGAATCTACCAGCTGTTCCGAGGGAGAGAAATGAGCGATCTCCACCAGTACAATTTACAGTCTCTGAAAATCTGCCAAAGGGGCAGCTATCATTCAATATTGGCTCACCAGCACATAGCAACATGAGGTCATTGGGACCCCATTTACAGAGTAAATGGTCCCATGGGGTTTCCAACGCTGTAATCTATGTAGAAGCAGATTACTACACCCTCTTCCCAAAAAAAGGGGGCTGGTGGGTTCAAATAGCCCACATTTGGTTTGAAGGGCACTTAACAACTGGCCCACCAGGATTTCCTTTACAAAACTGAAAACTCAAAAGAATTCACATTCATTTCTATCAGCTCAATCCCAATTCTGCAAATCATAACAGGAAAAGACTTCCCATCTTTCTTCCATATAGTCGCTGAAGGGTTTGAACTTTAAGAGTCATGCAGACTTCTAGTCCACAGATACTAAACGCTCCAGGAGCTGCACTGCTAACCCAAGAGCACAGGAATCAAATCCAAGGGCTGCTCTACAGGACAGAAGAGCGATCTCCTCCTGTGCAATTTGTTGTTGGGTTGCTAAGCACCTTCAAGGTAACTACAACTCATAGCTGCCCCATGAACTGAACCTTGTGTTCAAAGCCACACCATCCTCTCAATCTCAGTCCCGCCAAAGCCCATGGTGGTGGTGGTGGTGGTGGTTGTTATGTGCTGTTGGGTTGCTTGCAACTCATAGCGACCCGATATACAACAGCTCTAAACTGTGCTCTGTCCTGTGCCAATCGCACTGTCTCTGACACACCCATCCCGATTACCCCAGTCACTGAATCAATCCACCTCACAGAGGGCCTTCCCCTCCTGTGCTGTCCCTCCATTCTCCCAAGCATGATGTCCCTCTCCAAGGACTGGTCCCTCCTTACAACATGTCCAAAGTATGTTAGACGGAGCCTCAGAATCTTTGCCTCCAAGGAGACGCCCAGTTTAACCCTTTCCAGGATGAATCTTTTTGTTTTCCTAGCAGTCCATAGTATCTTCAATACTGTTGTCCAGCACCACAGCTCAAAGGCATCAATTCTCCTTTTATCCTCCCTAGTCATTGTCCAAGTCTCTGATGCATAACAAGTGATTGCAAAGACCATGGCCTATATCAGATGCACCTTAGTCTCCAGAGAGACACCATTGTTCTTCAGTACTTTGGAGAGGTCCCTAACAGCAGTCTTTCCCATCGCAATACGTCTTTTAATTTCCTGGCTACTAGTGATGAGAGTGTTGACTGTGGAGCCAAGAAAACTAAAGCTGTGAACAATCTCAATCTCTTCACCATCCATCCTGATGTAGGGAAGTATAAATCCGTCTCTTTGAGGATCTTCCTTTCCTTCCCTGTACCTCTACCTTCCCCAGCATGATGTCTCTCTTCAACAACTGGTTCCTTGGGAAAATAACCTAAACTGAGGTGAAGTTTCACCATCCTTGCCTCTAGGAGCACTCTGGTTTGACTGCCTTCATTACAGATTTGTTTGTTCTTTTGGCTGTACATGATATACTCAATACTCTTCTCCAAAACCACAGTTTAAAGTCATTGATTCTACTTTATTCAATGTCCAATTATCAGATCCATAGGAAGCAATAGAAAAGATCATAACTTGGATCAAGTGCACCTGAGTCTTTAAACTGATATCTTTGCTCTTTATAACTTTGAAGAGGTCCTTGACAGCAGATTTCCCAATGCAACACCGTCTTTATTTCTTGACTGCTGCTACCATTAGTGAATCCAAGTAAAATTAAACCACTGAAAACTTCAATCTTTTCTCCATCTCTCATGATGTTGTGTATTATTAATTAAGTGGTGAGAATTTTTATTTTCTTGATGTTGAGGTGTGATCTATATTGAAGGCTGTATAGTCTTCGATCTTCTTCAGTAAATACTTCAAGACTTCTTCACTTTCAGCAAGCAAGACTGTATCATTTGCATAAAGCAAGTTGTTAATGAGTCTTCCTCCAATCCTGATGCCACATTCTTCTTCCTATAGTCCAGCTTCTAGAATGATTTGTTTAACATGGAGATTGAGTAGGTATGGGGAAAGAATACAAGCCTGACAGACACCTTTCCTAATTCTAAACTGTGTCATGTATTGCCTCCAAAAACCCACCAGAGAGTCAGCTATGAGTTGGTTCCAACTCAACAGGACATTACAGCTGTGGGTCCATAGGTCCTGCGTGTCGGCCTGCTATTCCTACAGCTCACACAGGGGAGGAGAGGGAATCATGTACGCTCACCCCTGGACAAGACTCAAACCCAATTTCTTTCCAGAGAAAGGTGTGAGAACCAAAGTCTTTCAGTGCTAGGGGTGGGGGTGTGGGGGTGAGGGGAGAGGGTGAACCAGAAAAAGTACAGATATAGGAGCCTAACTAAACTCTAGATGCCTAAGAATGAGTTGGATAGATGAACTTAATATCACTTCAGGATGCAGGGACTCAGACAGAACCTTGTAAACCTAAGGGGGGAAAAATGTCACATCCTTAATACTTAGAATGACCCCTGGAAATTAAATCCTAAAAAGCAGAAGCAGGTTCATCTCTTTAATTTGTTTAGTTCCCAACAAAGTAACTGAAGCATAAAGCATACAGATTAATGGATATTTTCTGAAGAAGTGCTAGCCTAGAACTTGAGGTAATCTTGGCTTCATGTACAGGAAAGGGATGGAGAGAGAGAGAGAGAGAATGAATGTGATGATTGGTGATGTTTATCAATATTTCCAGCTCTCTTCCTTCTAAACAAATTAGAACTGTGCCTTCAGCATTTCCATAAAATTAAATCCCAACTCAAGCATCTCCAAGTGTGCTGGTGTAGAACTATGCTCCATGGAGTTCACAATGGGTGATTTTCTAGAAAGAGATTGCCAGGCCTTTCTTCCCAGAAACTCCTGGGTCATCCCAAGCCTTCAACCTTTTTGACAGCTACTGAATGTGTTAACCATGGGCACCAACTGTGGATTCATATATTCAGGTAACTGTAGCCAAGTGGTTTAATGTGGCCAATAAAATTACGCCTTAGAGAATGATACACAATTCACCAACTTTTCTTCCCCTCTCTAAATCAAAGTCATAAACTATAGCCCCACAGACCAACTCCAGTCCGCCTCCTGATTTTACAATAAAGTTATATTCTAACACAGCCACA
Source organism: Elephantulus edwardii (assembly GCF_000299155.1). Lineage (NCBI taxonomy): Eukaryota > Metazoa > Chordata > Mammalia > Macroscelidea > Macroscelididae > Elephantulus > Elephantulus edwardii. The sequence goes on from NW_006399818.1 coordinate 5,839,304, forward strand.
CCCATTTTCCCATGGGTTATCTGCAGATGTTTTCACAGCTATAAAGGCAGTGTAGAGCCATTGCAGCAGAGATACTATCTTCCACAACACATAAAATATTCGCTTTCTGGATTTTTATGCATAGAGTATGATGATTCCTGCTCTACATGGTGGAGTCCCTGGGAGAAAATCACAGAATAAGGCCAGTGCTGGACATGATGGACGTACAGCTTAAGAATGAAATAAATCTTTGCTGTTTTAAGACACTGATTTTTTTTATCTCTATTTTTTTTATTATAATTTAGTTTGTTTATTTTTCATTTCAAT
>NW_006399818.1:5839967-5857520 GCF_000299155.1 Elephantulus edwardii
AAAAGGGAAGCCACAGACTGGGAAAAAGGTTTTGGTAATGACATGTCAGACAAGGGACTTATATCTAGAATTTATAAAATACTCGAGCACCACAAGATAAAGGTGAATAATCCAATTGAAAAATGGGCACAGGATATGAACAGACACTTCACCAAGAAAGACCTTCAGATGATTTTTTTAAGGAGTTCTGTGATCCCAGCATGATCAAGTCAAATCTCAGTCAGGAAAAAAATATATACTATTTTTAATATATATTTCTATAAAGGGAGCTCTGGTGGCCTAGTGGCAAGATGTTGTTCTGTAATACTGAAAGGAGGCAGTTCAAGGCTACCAGCTGCTCAGAGAGAGAAGGATGGGCAGTCTCCTCCCATGCTATTAACTGTCTCTGAAAACCTGCCGGAGGGTCAGCTATGGGTTGGTTCCAACCCTACGGTAAAAATCAACAACATTTATATAAAGAAACAGAAAATGTATATTCAGAATCCAAAACAGCTTGAAGAAGCTCACCAGACATAAATGATAGATATTAAGTGTCATTTACATTATTTTTTTAACCAGGTAGGGGAAAAGCAATGTGCCCTCCCCATGCAAAGGAGGCCATTTATTGAATAAGACAAAGGTTTGTGATTCCCTAAAAAAAAAAAAATCTCAGAATTAATTCATTTCCGTAGCTAAGAAAGGCCAGCGAGTGGTAATCAGACACTGGTTTGTTTTATGAGAAGAGTAAAGAGGCTCATTACAGCAAATCCCAGACTCACAGAGATAAATTTCCCCAAACTTGGACACTAATAAAACTCAGAGGTCCCCTTTCTCTGTGCCTTCCACGTACCTTCTGAATCACTGAGCCAGAGGCAGCGGGCTGATTTGTGACCTTCAGCTGTCTGCCATCTCTCGTAGATCATTTCCACCTAATAGAGCCTTAAAATTGTCATCATTTTCTTTACTTCAACATTTGAAAGAAATGTTAAAGATTGATCCACCACTCGGTTGGCTATTTTGCAACTTCCCCCGGCTGGCTAAGAAGGAAGTCACTGTAAATAAACGCAGCTCTCCTGGACGTGTAAAATGGGAGCAATCCCAGCAATTTCAGCAACAGAGAGCACAAAAGAGGGCAGCAAGAAAGCAGACTGCGTGCAATGGATATGGGCAATGCGTTTCACTCCTGGGGGATCGATGCATTGCTTCCCCCGAGTTCCCTCTGGATTTAAAGTTGTCACCCCCTAAAAGCTAGTCAGGAGCTTGCAGGTTAAGAGAGCCCCTGCCTCATTTGCCCTCACCCTTGATATTATATCTAGCTAAGTACAACACCCTCACTGTGTACCAAGGCAGATGATGCTGAAGACTGAGGTGTGGCTCCTGGTTGACCCATTGATGGTTTAGAGATGGGTCCACTGAACCCCAGTCAGAAGAGACAACGGGTACCCACACGAGGTCGCTGCAGGTAAATAGGGTTTTCCATCAGAAGACATCCATAGACCTAGTATTCAATTCATCTGAAAATGGGAGGAGGACAGAGAAGGAGGTAGGAGTGATGCATTCAGTCTGGAGGATCAGCCTCCAGGCATTTTGCAAAACAGTTCTGTCACCCTGATGCTGTGGATGTGCACTGCTCAAGTCTGCTTCATCCAAATTGAGCTCAGAATGAAAATTCTTCAGACTAATACAGAACTCCACTCTCCCTCGGGCTGTGACAAGTGTTCTCTACAGACCCACGAGCTGAGGACAAAGAAAGGAAGGTTAGGTTTTTATTGTTTTCTTCCTTTTTCTTTTTCCCTTTGCCATTAGTGCTAGTCTTCTATATCAGCGTGTCTGATTCCTTCCAGCCTATTCCAGGACAATAAGTAGAAATGAGATTTTCTATCCCTGGAGGGCAAGTAAGAGCCATAAGAATGGAAACAGAACTTGGGGTCTTAGTTGATGCAGTTGAATGCGATCCAGCATTTTCTAGTTTTGTCAGTTGCCTGCGCTCACTTGCTAAGTGTGCAGATGGATTTTTAACTAAAGTTCCTGCTAAACACATTGAATGCAAAAGTTCAAAATGATGTCACTAGTGTTGCTGTAAATGTGCGACTGTAGAGAACATTATGTTGAGTGAAACATCTCAGTCACGAAAGGATAAATATTGCATAATGTCACTGTTATAAAGCAGGTCTGATGTAGAGGGTTGGGAGAAGAATAGGATAAGAGTGGATAAAGAACATTGCATTGGAACAGATGAAGGAAAGAACTGTTTCAAAGGAATATATAATTAGACATTACACGTACAACAACAACTCAGAATAAGAGGTCCACTGTAAAGAGGACAAGGAGGGGAAGTACTTGTGCAACAATGAATGAATATTTTTTTAAAAAATTAAACTGGAAGAAGGGGAAGAAAAGGGAAGGAGAGGGGGTAAAATGTGTAACAATGAATGAAGGGAAATCTAACGTTCCTGTAAACTTTCATTAAAACCACAATTTAAAAATTTTATTTAAAATAAGTGTTGCTGAAAAAACAAATTATCTCACTAAATTGAAAGTGAACAGTTCCAAAACTGCCTGAGAAATAAAAGTTAATAGCGTCTTCCTCCACTTCTCAGATGGAGGAGTAAGCCTTGGTGCTGGTGCTGATGACGGTGGTGCTAAACGCTGTTGTCAAGCCAGTCCTGACCCATGGTGGCCCCCATGTGCAAGTGGACTGCATTCCATAGAGTCTCCAAGGCTGTGACACTTTAGAAGCCACTGCCGTTTGATGCCATTAAGTAGGCTCTGATTAACAGGGACTCTATGTACAACAGAACATATACTGCCCAATCCTGTTTCATCCACACAATCTCTGATGTGTCTAATCTTATTGTTGCTATATCAATCCATCTTATTAAGAAGGTGCTCATCAATAGGCAACATCAGAACAGAGGAAGAAATGATTGAAACTGTCACCAATTTCATCTTGCTTGGATCAACAATCCTGCGTAACAGTAGTCAGGAGATCGGGAGATGTACAGCATTGGGAAAATCTGATACCAGAGATCTCTCTAAATTCCTGAAGAGCAATGATATCAGTTTAAAGACTAACATGTACTTGACTAACAGTCTTTCCAGTCACCTGCTATGCATCTGAGAACTGAACAGTGAATAAGGACAACAGGAGAAGAATAGATGCATTTGAGCTGAGGTATTGGAGAAGAGGGCTGAATTTCTCATGGACTGCCATAAGAACAAACAGATATGGGTTGGAGGAAGTGCAGAGTGCTCTTTGGAGCCAAGGATGATGAAGCTTTATCTCACATAATATGGACATGTTTTTAGGAGAGGCTGTTCTTTGCAAAGAGGCATCATACTTGGAAAGATGGGGAGGATCGGTGAAGAAGAAGAAGATCCTCGATGAGATGGGTTGATAGAGTGTCTGCAGCAATGAGTTCTACTGTGTTGGGATGATAAGGAGGTAGCAGGAAACGGTTCAGATCTGTTGTTCATAGGATTGCTATGAGTCATATGTGACTTGACAGCACTTAACAGCAACTCCCCTTTACCAAGCATGATGTCTTCTCCAGGAACGAATTCCTCATGATAACATGCTCAAAGTATGAGGCAAAGTCTCACCATCCCTAGCTGCATCTCTTCCAAGATAGATATTTCTTCTTTTGACAGTCTCAAAAATATTCACTATTCCTCATCAACACCGTAACTCAAAGGACCAGTTATTTGGTTTTCCTTATTCATTGTCCAACTTCTATATGAGGCAGTTGAAAATGTCATGGCTTGGGAAAAGATAGCCAGACTTTAATTCTAAAGCATTGCTATGTAGATTTGAATCACCAATCTTTTTTTTTCAATATATCCTTCATGGTTTTAATATTTTCTTTATCATATAACATATTTAGAATATAATTCTATATAATTGTATAGAATCTCCTTTGTTTATAGCTGCTTTCCTTTTATTTTCAGTATTTGGGGGTTTTTTGTTTCATTTTTATCTTTCTTAGTTAAACCATGCAGAAATATATCATTTTTATTATATACATATTTTAGGTATATACTTTACATTCCTCTATAAGATAGACTGAAATGGAATGGAGGAACAGATCATTCGGAAGGCCAAACTTTATAAAAAACAATGTTGCATTAGGATCAAAGGAAGAATCATTGACAACCTGTGTTATGAAGATGACACAACCCTGAAACTGAGGACATGAGGCATTTGCTACAGAAAGTCAAAGACTGCAATCTTCAATATTAATCAAAGTTCAATGAGAAGAAAACAAAGATTCTGACCACTCGGCCAATTGGTAGCATCATGGTGGATGGAGAAGAGATTGAGATTGTTAACAGCTTCAGCTTGCTTGGCTCCACAATCAACATTCTTGGTACCAGCAGCCAGGAAATCAAAAGACAAATTGTATAGGGGAAATCTGCTGTCAGGGACCTTTCTAGAGGACTGAAGAACAATGTTGTCAGTCTAAAGACTAAGGTATGCCTGATACAAACCATAGTCTTCACAATTACTTATTATGCAAGAGAGAGCTGGACATAAATAATGGTGGCAGGGGAAAGTGTGATACCTTTGAATTGTGGTGCTGGGAAAGAGTATTGAACCATGGACTGCTAAGAGAACATGTCTGTCCTGGAGAGGGTGAAACCAGGCTGCTCCTTGGAGGCAAGCATTTTGAAGCTCCATCTCACATACTTTGGGCATGTTGCCAGGAGGGACCAGTGCTTAGAGAAGGACATCATTCTTGGTAGAGCAAAAGGACAGAACAAGAGAGAAAGACCCTTGGTGAAATGGATTAACTCAGTGACTGGGGTAATGCGATTAGGTGTGTCAGAGACAATGAAATTGGCTCAAGATAGAGCAGGGTTCAGAGCTGTTGCACACAGGGTGTCTATAAGTCTGAGTTGGCTCAACAGCACATAACAACAACAAAAGATAGACATCTACAAGAAGGTTATCTTAAATTTTCTACAAATATTGTCAAATATTTCCTTTAAAAGTTTGCAAAAACATACACTCCACTGATAGTGTGTTTCTCCACTTAACAGACAGCAATTTTTAAAATTTTGCCAATTTGATAGATAAAAAATATTTATATTTCTCCTTTTTGTACTGTTTTGCATACTGTCATTCACATACATTGTTTTTCATCCATGTATATTCTGTTTTATACAATCTAACATTCATGCAATCATTCATATACATTTTTTATATAATTCATTACTACTGCAGCTTAAGAAGACAAAGTATTTTAACAAAATATGCAAAGAGCTGGAGTCAGAATATGAAATGGGAAGGATTCACTTGGTATTTCTTAAGCTGAAGGAACTGAAAAACAAATTCAAGCCTCAAGATGCAATACTTAAAGATCTATTGGCAGAATATTAAATGATTCAGAAAGCATCAAAAGAAGATAGGAAGAATAGAGTCACTGTACCGAAAAGAATTAGCTAATACTTAAGAATTCCATGAAACAATATATGATCAGGAGAGAATGGTATAGAAGGATGAAGTCAAGCTGCTCTAAAGGAATTGCAAAAAAATAAGGCCCCAGGAATTGATGGAATACCAATTGAAATTCTTTGACAAACAGATGCAGTCTTGGATGTGCTCACTAGGTTGTGTCAAGAAATCTGGAAAACAGCTGATTGGAAGAGATCTATATTTATTCCCATTCTCAAAAAAGATGATCCAACAGAGTGTGGAAATCATTGAACAATATTACTAATATCACATGAAAGTAAAATCTTGCTGAAGATTATCCAACAATTACTAAAGTAGTACATTGACAGAGAACTCTCAAAAATACAAACTGGAATTAGAAGAGGTCATGGCACTAGGAATATTATTGCCAATGTCAGGTAGATCTTACTAAAGCAGAGAATATTAGAAAAATGACTAGTTCTGTTTTATTGATTATTCAAAGGCATTTGACTGTGTGGATCACAAAAAATCATGGTTAGTATTGAGAAGAATCGGAATCAAGAACACTTGATGGTGTTCAGGAGAAACCTAGACCAGAAAGCTGTCATCAGAGTGAAGGAACATTATATGGTTCAAAATTAAGGAAGGAGTATATCAGGGATATATCCTTTCTCCATACCTTTTCCATCAATGTAAAGAACAGATCATTTGAGAAGAAGAATGTGTCATAAATATTGAAGGAAGATTCACTAATAACCTGCATTATACAGATGATACAACCTTGTTTACCAAAACTGAGGAGGATCTGAAGTGTTTGCTGCAGAAGGTCAAGGACTGCAGTCTTCAATATGGATTGCAGCTCAACATCAAGAAAATAAGAGTCTCACCACCTGACCAACTGGGAACATCATGATATATGGAGACAAGATTGAGGTTGTTAATAATTTCATCTTGCTCAGATCCACACTCTTGGCACCAACAGTCAGGAAATCAAAATATTAATTGCAGTATGTACCTTTTCTCTCCTGGACAGAGGAAGTAAGAAGAACAGGTGGTCTTGAGCTAAGCAGCTCAAGTCAGGGCACATACAGGCTCAGGCTTAAAGTTCATTTATAGATGTAATGAATAATAAAACCACACTGTTTCTTTTAAAAAGATGAGTTGTTTTAGGAAAGGCAGCTCTCAGGGCCATTCCAGAATGCTAAAGAGCAGCAATGTCAGTCTAGAGACTAAGGCCATGGTCTTCAAAATCGCTTGCTATACATCAGTGAACTGGATAGTGACTAAGGATGACAGAAGAATCAATGCCTTGAAGTTGTGGTGCTAGAGAAGAGGATTGAACATGCCATGGACTGCCTAGAGAATGTACAGATCTGTCCGGGAGAGGATGAAACCAAGTTGCTCCCTGGAAGCAAAGATTTTTAAAACCCTATCTCAAATACTTTGGGTATGTTGCTAAGAGAGACTGGTCCTTGGAGAAGGAAACCATGCTTGGGAAGGTAGAGAGGGTCAGTGTGGAGAAGAAAACCCTGAATGAGACGGAGTCACGCAGTGACTATGTAAACAGGGTCAGGTGTGTCAAACACAGTGAGCTTGGCTCAGGATAGGGCAAGGTTCAGAGCTATCGTTCATAAGGTTGCTGTGAATCACAGTCAACTTGATGGCAGTTAATAAGAACAGCACTGAACCAACAACCTTCTGGTGAGACCTGCAGGTTAGCAGTCCCACCAGACAACACCACCAGAGCTCCCTCACCACGTAACGTTGTTAACAGAAAGTAAATAAGAATATAAAATCTAAAGATGCTTAGAATCATTAGCAATCAGAGAGATATAAATTAAAACCACAAGAAGGTATGATTGTTGCAGGGGGGGGAAGAAGGTATGATTACATGTACACTAGGATAACTATGGTTTTCAAAAAGCAGAAAATGCTAGTGAGGATAGAGGAAATTGGAACCCTTCTCCATTGCTGATGGGAATGAAAAATGGCACAGCCACTCTGAAAGCAATATACCAGTTTCTTCAAAAATTTAGCACTGCCATATGACCCAGAAATTTCATTCCATTCCAGTTCCCAGAGCCTTGAAAGGAGAAACACAAAAAGAAACTTGTACACCAATGTTTATTGTCTGGAGTCTTGAAAGCTTTCAAGTGTCCATTCAAGATTGTTTTGTATTCCCCTAAAACTAGACAGAGGGTCAGAAATAGAATGAAGAAAGTAAATATGTGGATAATTACCTCCATGAACACTGACACCTTTGCCATGAGATCAGAAAAACTGGTTGGTACCTCGCCATCATTACAGAGCACTTTGATCAAAGATTCCATAGATGAATCTTGATTAAAAGAGGGAGAAATGGAGAAGAGAATTTTAAATTCTCATGTACTCTAGACTCCATGGAAAGTAGATGAACTCCTAAAATCGTTGCTCTGAGATAATCTTTAAACCATAAATATCCTCTGAAGTCTTCTTCAACCTGAACAATAGATTAACTCGTTAAAGAGGTCTGCCTTGAGCATTATGATCTCTTAAGAACTATCTATATGAAATCAAATTTACAACAGCAACTCAGCAGTTTAGATAGGAACCTGAAGGGACAGTGAGTCAATGAAGAAGAAACAGCTAACCAAAGCAAATGGAGAACATTTATGCAACTCAAAGAAAATGACCAGCATCACTACATCAGACATGTAGGAACCATTGAATTCGTATATTTCCAGTAACTAAGTAAACAGAACTTAAAGGAAAAGGTAATATAAACAATAGAAGCTATGGAATGGCTTTAATAGATTCATGCATCGGTAAATTTTAATGACTATCTGCTCAATGCCTTGTACTGTGCTGGTATCTAGGGCTGGAGTCTGAAAACTACAATTTATTGGCAAAATCCAGCCTGCTATGTGTTTTTGTCTGATCCTTGAGCTAGAAAATATTTTTATATCTTTACTTAATACTAGTTTGTCAGAGAGAATGATTGCTCAAAAAAATAAAGGGCATTACCTTTTCATCTATATAGACTAAATATTTGCTATAGGTTGTTTTCATTTTTTAAAAAATCAAAGTTTAACAATCCCTTAACTATGAGTAAAAAGTTGAATCAGAAATGTCTCCTGCCCTCTATGAACTCTATGAGTTTGGTGTGAACTATAAAAAATCAATATCATAGTACTTTGTTCTTTCCTGGTTTCATAATTTAGAGGCAAGATAGAAAATTTGAGGAAAGTTATAAAGGTTAATAAAAGAATGGAAAGAAGAATTTATGAGAAAAGTTTAAAGGAATTTAGATTATTTATTCTTGAGAAAAGGAGTCTATGGGGAGACTTAAGAATAGTCTTCAAATATTTGAAGGGATATTATTAAGCAAAAGGCTTTCCATTGTGGACATAAAGATTAATAGAACTGAGGCTAAAAAATTTTATCATAGCACTGGAAGAATTTCCTGGAAAGCTCTTAAACTCCTACAATGAATTGAGAAATCCATTTTCTTTAAGCCTTTAAAGCTGGCATCTCCTTTCGTCTGTCGGGGAGCTTTGCATGTTGCTTGAGTGTTGCCCAAGCTGAAGGTAGAGGGTGGACTAGATATCTATCCTGTGTGCCCACTAACTCTGATTCATGCAGAAGTTAAAACTTTTCTGAAAGAAAGTTCTTTTCACTCTCTGGCACTTGATTTTTCCTCTTATAAAATGAAGTCATTGAATCCCACATTTTCTAAAATATCTCTAGCCCATGATGCTATGTATCTCTGATTTCCTAAGTCAAAAAGCTTGAAATGGTTCAGCAGCCACAGAAAGCAAGGGAAATAATTTTCTCCTTACATAATGAAGAGGTAACAGATGATGTTACATATTTACCGTGAATAGAGAAATTCATTTGATACATTTCACACACCAGTGGCACAGATTTCAGTATCACAGCAACCTCAAGTAACCTCAGTACAGCAAACTGACAGACAAGTGCTGCAACACTTAGAACAACATTCTCTCCAAACACAATTGATACCCACCCACAGCATCATGATGGATGGACAGAGAGGAGATTGAAACTGTCAACAGCTTCATCTTGCTTGGATCCACAATTAACAGCCTTAGTTCCAGCAGTCGGGAAATAAGGAGACAAATTGAATTGTGAAAAATCTTCAATTAGAGACCTTTCCAAATTATTGCGGAGTTGTTGTTGTTGTTTGCCTTCGAGTTGAGCACAACTTATAGTGATACCATGAACAAAAGGCCTGGAGCCCCTCTACAACTATAGTCATTTATCAAAGTTCATAGAATTTCCAGTTATTTAGGAAGTAGATGCCAGTCCTGTTTCCAAATTGAGGAGTAGTGATGTCAATTTGAAAATTAAGATGCATCTGATTCAGGCCATAGTTTTTCCAGTTACTAGCCATGCATCCACAACCTGGAAAATTAATAAGGCTGACAAAGAAGTGATGCCTTTCAGCTGCAGTGTTGGAGAAGAGCACTGAACATTCCATGGATGGCCAAGATAATGAATAGATATGTCTGGAAGATGATGCAGCCAGAGTGCTTTTGGGGGGCAAGAATGATGAGACTTTGCCTCACAACTTTGAACATGTTGCTAGGAGGTGCTATTCTTTGGAGAAGGACATGATGTTAGGAACAGTGGAGGGTTGGCAAAAAAGAGGAAGACCCTCAACCAGGTGAATTGATAGGGTGACTTCTGAAATGGGCTCTTGTGTGTCAGGAAATGTGAGGAGGCACTGAATAGAACAGGGTTCAGATCTTTTGTTCACAGGATCGCTGTGAGTTGTGCTCCATTTGACAGCACCTAACAAGAAGAGAAATTCCAACTCAAAATGTAGGTTCAATATTTGTTTTCATTTAAAGATAACTAACTACACATTTCAGGACAGAATTTGTTTTTTCAACTATGAATGCAACCCTGTTATTCCTCTGTTTTTCATTCCTGGCATATATATCATGTGATTGTCTCATTTGAAGTGGCCAAACCCAGTCCATCTCATCTGATTAATGCCTAGAATGTCAGTGTTCATTTATTTTATTTTTTTCATACATTCTAGTTTTTCAGCATTACTGCTTCATACATCCCATGTTCTAACTATTAAAGAATGTCTGCAGCTGTTTCTCCTCATTTTTATTTACTTCCAATCTGGGCTCTGCATCTAATGCTATTATGATTATTCCTGTTATTCTATTGTTCATTGGGTTGTCAGAGGCCTGCTATTTCAGAAGGAGATGGGCAATACTTCTTCCTAGTCTATACGAATCAGGGTGTTCTACTAAAGTATGTCCACCATGGATGATCCTTTTGGCATTTGACACACTAGTGGTACCACTTTCAGCATCACAGCACCCACAAGTTACAACAAATTGACAGCAAACTGACAGACAAGTGCTATACTAATAAGAATAATGATTTAAAAAAATCAAGAATACAGATGTCCAAGTTACAAAGTAATTAGCAATATGAAGATCATTCCCCTAATACAGCAAACAGGCAAATAAGTCTCACACAGTTCATGCGGCTCCAACTCTGAATGCCAGGTACCAGCTCTAGGGGAAGGCATGTCCCAGAGCGTTCGCACGCTCGCGTGCTCTGGCGCTCTCTCTCTCTCTCTCTCTCTCTCTCTCTCTCGCGCGCGCGCGCTCATCCTTGTATTTGAGCATCCACTCCTGGACCATCTTTCTGTTACAGGGGAAGGTGCTGTCTCTTCTCCTCTTCTCCCTCTCCCTCTCTTTCTCTCTCCTGGAAGACTGTCCTTGTCTTTGAGCTTCCACTACTGGACCATATTCTTGTTATTTAGTGTGTCTGCTCTTATATCTGAGGTGCATGTCTGGCACAGCAGGATAATGTCCCAGGTGCGAGTGCTGTCTCAGCTGGATCTGGTACACTAGTGATCCTCACTTGAAACGAGGGTAGACTCTGCTTTCTTCCACTCTGGTGTTTGCTTGCATTAAGCCTTAAATCATGGAACTTTTAAAATTATTGAGGACCAATGATGTTATTTTGAGGACTAAGATGTGTCTGATTCAAGCCATGGTCTTCTCAATCAGTTGCTATGCTGCTGAGAGCTTGACAATGAATAAGGATGACAGAAGAAGAATCAATGTCTTTGAACTGTGATATTGGATAATAATATCCCGTGGACTGTCAAATGAACAAACAGATATGTCTTAGAGAAGGTGAAGCCAGACTGTTCTTTGGAGGCAAGGATGGTAAAGCGTCAACTCACGTACCTTGGACATGTGGCTAGAAGAGGCTATTTGTTGAAGAGAGAAATCATGCTTAGAAAGGTGGAGGGACAGCAAAGTAAAGGAAGATCCTCAACTGAGTGGATTAACACAGTGACTATCATAATACGCTAGTGTGTGTAAGAGATTGTGAGGATGGCACGACATAGGACAGGATTCAGACCTGTTCTTCATACAGTTGCTATGAGTTGTACTCAACTCAACGCCACCTAACAACACATTTGAAATCTACTCAGGGTTCATGACGGTGATGCAAGAAGGGGGAAGGCTCAGATATGTTGTTCATGGGTTATTATGTGTCAAGGTCAACTTAATGGCAGCTAACATTTATGCAGGGGGGAGGGAAAGATTCAATGCATTCCCTGGAGGGAAAAGATCAAAGATAATTTGAATAAAAAGAGATTGTTTTTGTTGTTGTTGTTATTGTTGTTATGTGCTGTCAAGTCACCTGCGACTCATAGAGACCCTATGTACAACAGCCTTAAACTCTGCTCTATCTCACCATCTCCAACACACTTATCGCTATTACCCCAGACACTGAATCAATCCATCTCATCGAGGGTCTTCCTCTCTTGTGCTGTCCCTCCACCCTCCCAAGCATGACGTCCTTCTCTAAGCACTGGTCCCTCCTTACAACATGTCTAAATTATGTCAGATGAGGCTTCAGAATCCTTGCCTCCAAGGAGAAGCCCAGCTTCACTCTCTCCAGGACAAAGGAGTAAACTCAGAGAGTCAGTGCCTTCTCTTGTGTGTTCTGGGGAATGGCATCTTCAAATCACAATGGCAGCAAAAAGAATTTGAGTTGGAAATAGATGAGGTAGTCAGACTACCCATCACACTATTCGAGTAAATGGTGAATGTAGCAGAAACATCAAATAAAACTTCTTTCTTCAATGCAAGATATAAAACTGGAGAAATTTAGGAAAGACAAGAAAGTTTATCTTCTTTAAATGGACGAACAATTCATAGTCTAAAACTTAGTGGAAAAAATAATAATCTTTCCTTTGCCAGCCATTTTTTTCTCCAGTTTATTAGGTACAGCGGAACACTTTTCAGAACTGGTGCCAGCAAGTAACTTTGAGTAATGGTCAGAAAGTCGATTTTTATCTGAGGCTCAAGAAATACACAAACATTGAAGGACTAACAGGATATTTTTTTATACAGCTCAGGAGGTCAAGGTGCAGCCATGTTTAGGAAATGTGAGACCAAGAGAGTAAGTCTTTAGGAAATCTGTAAGACTAGAAAGTGTGTGTGAAAATTGGACCACGAATAAGGAAGGCTGAAGAACAGACACCTTTTAATTGTAGTGATTGTGGAGAGCATTGAATACATCATAGACTTCCAAAAGAACAAAGACAACTGGTTTGGAGGAAGTATAATCAGGGTGCTCTTGGTGTAAGAGATAGTGAAACTTCACCCTCCCAAAGGATCTCACATCCTTTGGGCAAGTTTCAATGGGAAAAGGCACTATGCTTTGAAAAGGACAGGGTCAATGAAAAAGAGGAAGACCTTGCCCTAGACGGATTGACACAGTGACCGCAACAATGGGCTTGAGCATGATGGAGGTTGTGAAGATTGTGCTGCATAAGTCACGGTTTCTATCTGTCATTCATAAGGTCACTAAGAGTCAAAGGCAACTTGTTGGCATCTAGCATAACATAATAAGGGATAAAAAGAAGAAACTAAAGGGAGTAACGTCAGGTGGCCTTCACATGTCTCTTCTTCTCAGGAAGTTTACTGGGCAAATATATCTTTAAAAGCACTCCAGCCCAAGGCTATGAATTCATGACTAATCCATACTTCAGCTGAGACCTTTTTGCTGTAAGCTCCTGGTAGTAAGTGGTATATGGTCCTTGGCAGAGTGCTCCTACTGAAACAAAAGACTGTTGTTGTTGTTTAATGCCGTCGAGTCGTAGACGACTCATAGCGACCCTATGAACAAAAGACTAGATTTTAAAAAATTTAAAAAAAAAAAACTAGATTCACCTTCAGTTCCATGAAAGTTGGGCTTGAGTGGCAGACACTCACAGAAGGATGATCTCTCTCTTCTTGTTGCTGGTTTGCATCTTCGTATCTGCAGACTTAGAGAATAATATATTGTCTCTTGGATATGTTAAGAGGAATAATAACTTAAGGAAGAGATTCATTGCACTGGAGAAGTTGAAGTAATCAGATGTGAACATACCAGTATCATTCCTTTTACAGAACCCATGGTTTAAATGATATGCATCCCAGTGATTGCTGTGCTCCAAGTTACCCCTCCTCTGTGCTAGCGGGTGCCTTGACTACAAGACAAGAATGTCTAGAATTAGGCTTAAGATCTATAAAAAAGTGACTGCTGTTTCTGCTTTTAACGAGCCAGGATAAAAAAAAAAAAATTCTTTGTTGTTGTTGTTGTTGTTGCTTAATAGCATCTTTTTTTTCTACTAGTTTATTTACAAAATTCAAATATAAATTTGAACAAATCCTTTCCATTTCCCTCACCCTCCTCCCGCACCCATCAAATTGTACAACCCAGTGAGTAATCCCCCCTGCCCCTTGCACATCCAAATCCCTCTGCTTCCAGCCTCTCCCACCCCTCCTGGATCCTTATACTCATTCTACAATAACGGTTTTATATAATATTTATCCTTGTGTGTTCACTCAGCATAATGCTTTCCAGTTCCTCCCAAGTTAGGAAATAATTTACAAAGTTTTTGCTCCTGTATGCTGCATAGTATTCCATTGTGTCAATGTACCACAATTTCTCAATCCATTCGTTTGTGGTTGGACACTTGGGCTGTTTCCATGTTCTTACAATGGTGAATAACACTGCTATGAACATTGGTGTGCAAATCTCAGTTGGTGCCTCAGTTCTCATATTCTCAGAGTATATTCCAAGTAGTGGAATAGCTAGGTGATATGGAATTTCTATGCTCAGTTTTCTTATCAACTCCAATTAAGATTTGCCTCTGTGATGTAGGCTCCACATAAATATTTTTTATGACAATCTCACTATGGGAAAAAATATCAGTAAATCTTTTAAGGGAATTCTGGTGAGCTACTAGGTAAGGTTGGAAGCAGGAGTGGCATCCACTTCCATAATAGCTTGCCTCTGGAAACCCTATGAGCCTGGAGAAAGGACGAAAGTTATACAAACATCCAGGTCTTTCGTTCATAGGGTTGCTATGAGTCGTCTATGACTCGACAGCACTTAACAACAACAAAAACAACAACAATTAGGTAAGGAGTTACACTGTCAATCCAAAGTCAAGTTGTTCAAATTTGTTGCCCCATGAGATAAAGATGGACAATATCCTTCCTTGCAATTTGCAAGGAAACCTGCTGCCGGATCAGTTATGAGTCAGTTCTGACTCAACAGCAATGAGTAGAGTCAAAATATTTTAAATGCTAAGTATCTGTGTTCATAGACTACAATTTGTTTTCACTGTTTTAAAAATATATTCACAGTATTCAAAAGGTACCTAAGAGCATAGAGTGACATCTCTTTCATTATAAAATTAACACAATTAGCCTTGTTCAGTTATATTATGTGTCTGGATTTGTACAATTCCTACAAGATTTCCAAGTTACAAAAAGATTTTTTTTAAGAAAGGAAATGAATAAATGACTAAAGATTGTGAGGGGTGGGGAAAGCAAAGAAAGAGAAATGTCAAAGAAGCATTTGAAATGAAATGGCAAGGAAGCATACAAAACAAAATACGATGGCAAACACAAGATTCAATATTCTATGATCACAACCAATGTCACAGGGTTAGGTGCTTCTTTTTAAAAGATCTGCGCTCTTAGATCAGATCAAAATGAAAGTATCTGTAGTTTCCAAGGACCCACCTAAAGCCAAGTCAGTCACAGATGCCAAATATAAAACCAATTTAATGTCACAGAATCCTCTGTGTAAAATATGTTTAAATGGCAAGTGTTTTGTTACCACTGTTTCCTTGAGTGGTGCAAACAGCTAAACATTTGTTTATAAACTAAAAGACTGTCCATTTAAACTCATCTAGATACATCTAGGAAGACAAGCCTGGCAATTTGCTTTCAAACGGTCAGAGTCTTTTAACCTTATGTATTTCTCCTCTGCACACATAGGATCACTATGAGTCAGAATAAACTCAATAGCAACTGACATTAATAAGAGCATACTTACTACAAACAAAATAAAGGACTTAATATTCAATTTGGTAAATAATCTGTGCACCAAAGTGTTTAGGTGTGAAGGCTACTGTCTACACCTATTGAAACGCGTCCAAAAAAATAATATGAGTTGGTGGATGGATAGAGGAATTAATGGTGTGAAAAAGAAAATACAAGAATTATTAACTGTAGAAGCTAAAGTGTTAAGGAAACTACAGAGCCTTTCTGTAAGACACAATAAAATACTGAAAGAAATGGAAAATGTGTCCTGTTCATGGATAGGAAGACTCAATATTGTGAAAATGACAATCCTACCAAAATTAGCCTACGTGTTCAATGCAATCCCAGTAGAGATACCAAATTAATTTTTTGAGGAGATAGAAAGGGATATTTTCAAGTTTATTTGGAGAGGAGAGAGATCTCGAATAAGCAAACACTTCTGACAAACAAAAATGAAGTGAAAGCCATTGCACTCCTCAACCTCAAAACCTACTACAAAGCAGTAATAACCAAAACAGCATGGTACAGGTACAATTACAGACACATAGACCTTTGGAACAAAATTGAGAGCCCAGAAATAGAACCAGCTGTCTATGGTCAACGGATATTCAACAAGGACATAAAGCCTATCAAATGGGGAAATGACAACCTCTTCAACAAATGGTGCTGACAGAACTGAACTGCTAACTGCAGAAAGCTGAAACAGGATCCACATCTCACACCATACACAAAAATCACCTCAAGGTGGATCAGACACTTGACAGTAAAGCCCAAAACCATAAAGTTCATAAGAGACAAGCTGGGATCAAGCTTGGAAAGCCTAGTCTACAGTAAAAACAGACTGCCAGATACAACCAGAAATACACTATCTGAAGATGATAAAATTGATGAATGGTACCTTCTAATGATTAAATCCCCGTACGCATTAAAAATTTTTTCCAACAGAGTGAAAAGAAAACTTACTGATTGGGAACAAACATTTGGCAATAACATCTCACACAAAAGTCTCATAATGAAAGTTTATAGAATACTCTTGGGCCTCCACAGTTAAAAGACTGGTAACCCATTACAAAATAGGCAAAAGACATAAAAAAGAATTTTCATAAAGGAAGATATTCAAATGGTCAACAGACACATAAAGAAATGTTCCAAATCACTGGCAATAAGAGAGATGCAAGTCAAAACCACAATGAGATACCATCTCACTCCAGTAGCAGTGGCAAAGTTTAACAGGACAGCAAGTAATAAATGTTAGAGAGGATGTAGCAAGATAGGAACTCTTATATATTGTTGGTGGGATTGTAAAATAGTACAACCACTCTGGACTGCAGTTGGGCACTTCTTCAAAAAGCTGAACATAGAAATTTCATATGACCCAGCTATTCCACTGCTTGGAATATAACAAAAAAAAATAAGAACTAAGGCTCAAATGGTAATTTATATACCAATGTTCATAGCAGCATTATTCATCATCAGAAGAACATGGAAATAGATGTCTAATCAAAAATGAATGGGTTGAGAAGTTGTGGTACGTTCACACAATGGAATACTATGCAGCATGCAAGAGCAATGATTTTGTAAATTACTCCCTAACTTGGGAGCGACTGGAGAACATTATGCTGAGTGAACTCAGTCCCACAAAGACAAACACTGCATAAAACCATTATTGTAGAATGAATATGAGGATTCAAGGGGTGGGTAGAAGCAGAGGGATGAGGAATGGCAGGGGGATGGGGTATTAATCATAGGACTGCACAATTCAATGGGTGGGTGCGGTGAAGGAAA
>NW_006399818.1:5859188-5862195 GCF_000299155.1 Elephantulus edwardii
AGCGCAGGAGAGGAAGGCCCTCTATGAGGCGGATTGATTCAGTGACTGGGATAATTGGGATGGGAGTGTCAGAGACAGTGCGATTGGCACAGGACAGAGAGGAGTTTAGGGCTGTTGTACATAGGGTCGCTATGAGTGGCAGGCGACTCGACGGCACATAACAACAACAAGCGAAATTAGCCGAGCAAGCACACAGAGGAAGATTTCATTTTCCTTTGTAGATGTTTAAATGAGAAAAACAAAACTTTATAGAAGCCTAAAGGAGGAAAGTGCTTGGAAAAGCAGAGGATTAGTGAAAGAGGGGCAAACTTTGAAGGAGATTGATTGAGCCCATGACTGCAGCAATCGACTGGGGCAGAGTGAAGAGTGTGAACAGGCCGCAGGGAGGGCAAGCTTTCCATTGGTTGTTCACAGGGTTATGAGTCAAAGTCAGCTCAAGAGCTCCTAACAACAACAACAAGAATGAAAGAAATCATCTTTGAAGTGGGTAAAGGCTGCTAATCACGAGCTTCCCTGGTGTGATCTGTGCCTCTATCCCACTGTTACTGTTCTTGCTTTCTGGGAAAGATCATAAAGAAGTGGGATTTAAAGGCAATTTGGGAGATGGCATACACCTGAAAACGTCTTGCTGTAGCCTGACTTACACAGGGAACTTCCCACTGTATATAAAATGGAAAAAGTAGTACTTCGTTCCCTTTTCCTCATGAGATAGTCAAAGATCTCAATAATGGCCCCCTTGGTCAAAGACATAAATCCTTTTCTGTAAGATATATAATTCAGTATCTCCATGCAGGTCTCAAAAAAAGCCTATATTTAATATATTCAAAATAGCATTCCTACTTTTTTTCCACCTCAAGACAACTTCTTCTACAGCTTCACAACTCAACTGGGAAAGTTGTTTGGGTCAAAATCCTGGTACTAACTCTTTTTTCCTCTCTTTCTCTTCAAAGGTGAGCACTTCACATACAATATAAAGCCTGTTGTTTCAGTTCTCCAAATATGCTGTTGTCGTTGTTGTTATCGTTGTTGTTATGTGCCACTGAGTTGCTTGTAACTCATACCGACCTTATGTACAATAGCTCTGAAATCTGCTATCCTGTGCCAACTTTACTGTCTCTGATACACCTACCCACATTACCCCAGTCTCTGAATCAATCCATCTCATCGATGGTCTTCCTCTCTTTCTCTGTCCCTCCACCCTCCCAAGCATGATGCCCTGCTCCAAGGACTGCTCCCTCCTTGCAACATGCCCAAAGTCTATCAGACAAAGGCTCAGAATCCTTGCCTCCAAGCAGCAGCCTGGCTTCACCCTCTCTAGGATGAATCTGTTTGTTCTCCTAGCAGGCCATTGTATATTCAATACTCTTCTCTAGCACCACAGCTCAAAGGCATTCATTCTCTTTCTAGAATCCCTAGTTATTGTCCAGCTCTGTGATGCATAGAAGACAAATGTGAAGACTATGGCCTGGATCAGGCACACCTTAGTCTCTACACTGACTTTGTTGCTCCTCAGTACTCTGCAGAGGTCCCTGAGAGCAGACTTTCCTAATGCAATTCATCTCTTGATTTCCAGGCTGCTGGTATCAAAAGTGTTGATTGCAGAGCCAAGCAAACTAAAGCTGTTAACAATCTCAATCCCTTCACCATTTATTATGATGATGCTAATTGGCCCAGTGGTGAGAATCTTTGTTTTCTTGATTTTGAGCTTCAATACATATTGAAGGTTGAAGTCCTTGACCTTCTGCAGCATGTGCTTCAGCTCCTCCTCAGTTTCAGCAAGCAGGTTTGTGTCATCTGCATAACACAGGTTGTTGAAGAGTCTTCCTCCAATTCTGATGCCCCATTTCTCCTCATACAACCCAGCCTCGTTTCCAATGGTTTCTCTGGGGTGCTAACCATGATTATTTCTTTTCTATAGTATTGCAATAGCCTTTGAGATGGTTTCCTGGCTTCAGTCCTTAAACTGTCTAGTTTACTCTCAACACACTAGTCAGAGTGATCTTTTATTATTTATCTGCTTAAAACTCTACAGTAGCTCCCTTCCTTAATCAGAGTAAAGCTCAAACTCCTTCAGCAATTTATACAATCTCCCCCACTGCTATGTCTGTGACCCTGTAGCCTTCTTTCCCTCTCTCACTGTGCTTAAGCCACACGGGTCTCCTGGATGTTCTTTGAACTTGGATAGTGCACATCAATCCCAGAGCACTTGCTGTTTTCTCTTTCTGGAACTATTCTCTCCCTGATACCCATGACTCACTCCCATCCTTCTGAGCTATTTAAACATACACCCTTACCTGTTAGGCCTTCTGTATTCATCTCAGTGAAATTCCCACACTCCATCATACCCACACTTCTGGTCATCCTGACTCTGGGGTTTCCCTCACCCCCCCCCCAGGACTTTTCTTTTATTGTCATATAGCATACTTACATGCTTCTTTATTATCTGTATCTCCTGCCCATAATGTAAGCTCCAAGAAGTTAGAGGTTTTGTTACAGTCACTTTCTACTCAGAACTTGAACAGAACCCAGGACTTATTCTCTTCTTGGTAAACACCTGTTGAAGGAACATAAAAATATTTCCTAAATTAGGCTCAAATTGACTGAGGATGATAAGGATGGCACAGGAGAGGACAGAGTTCAGATCTGTTGTTCATAGGGTCGCTAAGAGTTGTCCTTGACTCAAAGGCACTTAACAACAACACATACGTATGCACACCCATGTTTACTGCAGCTTTGTACACAATAGCAAGGAGTTGGAAACAACCTAAGTGCCCATCAACAAATGAATCGATAGAGAAGCTGTGGTATATTCACACAATGGAATACTATGCTGCATTGAAAAGCAAGGAACTCATGCACTATTATGCTGAGTAAAGTATCTCTGAGGCTCAATGTCAAGAAGACAAAGACTCTCACCACTGGACCAATTGGTAGCATCAGGATGGATGGCGAAGAGATTGAGATTATTCACAGCTTCAGTTTGCTCGGCTCCACAGTCAACACTCTT
>NW_006399818.1:5863225-5875443 GCF_000299155.1 Elephantulus edwardii
CCACACACCACACCACATGGTACTATTATCATTCAAGTGGACTGGCAAAAGCAGAGTATCTTCGTTACCTAGTGCTGCTGTAATAGAAATGTCATGAGTGGACGACCTCAAAGAACAGGAAATCGTCGTTGTTGCTGATGTGATATGCCATCAAGTGAGAACTGACTTGTAGCTGACCCTTCAGTGGGTTTTCAGAGAGCTGGACAATGACTAGGGATGACAGAAGAAGAACTGATGTCTTTGAGTTGCAGGGCTGGTGAAAAATTTTGAACATACCATGGATCACCAAGAGAATAAGCTGGTCTATCCTGTTACTGCTGTTATGTGCTGTCAAGTCCCCCACGACCCATGGCAACCCTATGTAGAACAGCTGTGAATCCTGCCTAGTCCTGAGTCAGTCTCACTAATTCCAACACACCAACCCCTTTTGCCCCAGTTATAGTATCAATCCATCTCATCCAGGGTCTTACTCTCCTGTGCTGTCCCTCCACCCTTCCGAGCATGATGCCCTTCTCCAAGCATTGGTCCCTCCTGGCCATATGCCCAAAGTATATGAGACAGAGCTTCAAGATCCTAGCCTTCAAGGAGAAACTTGATTTCACCATCTCCAAGACACCCCTCTTTGTTTTCTTGGAAGTCCATAGTATGTTCAAGACTCCTCTCTAGCACCATAATTCAAAGGCATCAATTCTGTCATCCTTAGTCACTGCCTGCATCAGAGCAGACAGGGCCTGGGTTTTCACCTTTGACCCTCCTAACTCAGCATCTGGAACCCCATAGATTCCCACAAGAAATTATCTGAGAAGGCCCTATAATATTCTTAATCAGGTAATATCCACTCTCCCAGAACTCCCTTGGCTTTGCTAACAACCAGGCTTTCAAACCAGGACATTCAGTCCCAAGCCTATATCAGAAACACTGGGGTCTGTCCTAGAGTGGGCAAAACCAGGTTTTTCCAAGGATGCAAGGATTGTGAAGCTCCATCTCACATACTTTGGGCATGTATCCAGGAAGGACCAGTGTTTGGAGAAGGACACCATGCTTGGAAGGGTGGAGGGACAGCACAGGAGAGGAAGACTCCAGATGAGATGGATCAATACAGTAACTAGGGCAATGGGGGTTGGTGTGTCAGAGTCAGTGAGACTGGCTCAGGACAGGCGTTAGAGCTGTTGTACATAGGGCCACTATGAATCACAGGTAACTAACTCAATGATAACAACAACATAAAACACACCATATTTTTAAATTCCCTCTTTCACCCTTGAAACATCTGGCAGATTGAAATTGCCTGTCTTTGGGCTGGTGACACCACTCCTTACCCACTAGACAGACATTATCGTCTCATGATTCTAGAAACTGAAAATCCAAACCTGGTTGTGGTCACATTGAATCCTTCCCTATAGGTCGTGCTGGGCTTTCCTTGGTCCCTTGCTTCTCCATCTAATCTTCTCTCTTTATAACTCAAAAGTGGTTCCATTTAGAATCCATATTACTCAATGATCCAATTAGCACAACAAAAACAATTCTATTTCCAAATGAAATTATATCCACAGGTAGTGGGTTAAGATTTCAACATATATTTTGTAGGTTCAAAACTTTTAAATCCCCAGTTCATTTTTCCGCTTCACACGCCCCCTTTGCTTCATGGTAAGAAAGTTCTTCATCTCTCATCTACCATCAAGATTGCCTAATTGAGCTCTGTGATGCCTCAAGGTAATATTCAAAGTCATTAACAACCTGTTATGTGGGAACATTGCATTGGACACAAGGACCAGTCAAAATGAATGTCCACTGAAACCAGCGTGTATCAGCAGACCACCAGCCTGGAGAAATTTATGATCAATGAGTGCAATTCTACCACACCATTCTCTGCAAAGACTTAGTGAAAAAACAAGGATTGAACCAGGAAGAAAAAACTCGAGTTCATTGTGCCTTCCTACAACCCAGGTTTTCTCAATCTCAGCACTAGTGGCATTTGAGGTGGGATGATTTTTTTTTGGCTGTGGGGTTGTTCTGCAGATTGTACGATGTTCAGCAGCATCTTTGTCCTTTACCTATTAGATGCCAATAGCACTACCTCCAAGTGAGAACAACCAAAAATATTTCCAAACATAGTGCAATATCCCCTAAGTGGCTCAGGACCAAACTCTAGGTCCTAATAATGGAAGCTGAGCTCAATCAGCAAATCTCTATGGGCCTTACTTTCCTCATTTACACAACAGAAATGCCTGGTCTACAGCGTCTGGTAGCCTAGTGGCAAGGAGATGTGCTGCAATCCCAAAGGCATGCGGTTCAGGGCCACCAGCTGCTCCACAGGAGAAAAATGGGCAATCTCCTCCTGTGCAATTAACTGTCTCTGAAAACCCACTGGAGGGTCAGCTATGGGTCAGTTCCAAGTCTACAACACAACAAGAACAATTCTACAGCTTACCCTTAAAGACTAAAGGGCAAGTTGTATATAAGTACACTCCGTATGTTTTACTATGTTGATATTATTGTTATAATTAATACCTATTAATTTTCATTCTGACAAATGAACAATTTCTCTTGCTCTCATAAATGACTGTGCTTATGGGAGCTACACTGGCAATAGACAAACTGCCTTTTTACAATCATAAAGTTAGACTTTTTTGTGGCTTATCAGACCACACCTGCAACACACAAATTATCTCTAAATCCTTTCCCGGTCGCTTTCTCCCCTGAAAGAGCATGCCCTTTAGAGAGCGTGTTTAAAGGCAGTCTGCTCACCCATGGTTAATTTTGTGGGCTGTTTATCTACAGCGGGATTTACTCAAGTCTATCTTGGTAAATGTAATGAAGCCTAGGTATGCTTTCATGGGGATGTGAGGTGAAGCTAGTGACAGCAGAGGAAAGTCTTGGGCTCGTTTTAGAAATGTCACTTCAGAATCACTTAAATTGGAAAAGTTCTAGACAGTTCTAAAAGAAGAGCTCCAATAAACAAACCCATCACAACAAATAAGACAGAAAAACCACGTTCAGTCTTTGGAGGCAGAGAATACTGCACTATTTCCTGCGGATTGTATCTTGGAAACTATTAATAGCCTACTGTGCCAATATTTTAATCCCCTCAAGATTAGACAGCTATATTGTGTAGAAGGCTGTATCTGTTGAGATATTAATTTTTGTCTTGTTCTCCCTGGTGCGAAGACTTAAATATATGGTAGGGGTCTAGGAGGGTGGGTATAATTATCTCCATTTTTCAAAAGAGAAGTCTCAAAGAAGCTTGGTAGCCTATATAAAGTCCCACAGACAATAATTGGTGGAGTCACCACTTCGACTCAGGTCAGCTGCCCAGATCTTAGCTCTCTGCATGAAACTGTGCTGAAAGAAAATCTTCCTCATGCTTCGAATTCATAACTCACCTTCCATTCACTCAGTAGCAGTGACAGGAAGGAGCAATGGGTTGTTTAAGGACTGGAACATATACAAATGGCAAAATTCAAAATTTAAGCAAAGAAGCTGGGTTGGTGATAGAAAATACACTCAGGAGCTTCCAGATATGAAAGACCACCAGGCAGGAACTCAGCATGTGAACCTACGGAAGGACTCATGCAACCTCAGCCAGAATGCTGGGATCACGAACACCGGTCTGTAAGGTGCAATACAGGCCATGAAAACTGCTTCCTCAATGGAGGATAAGCAATACGTTGTTGTTGTTGTTGTTGCTGCTGCTGCTGCTGTTTGCCATCAAGTTAGAACCAATCCACAGCTGACCCTGCAGCAGCTTTTCAGAGACAGCTAATCATACAGGAGGAAATTGCCTATCCTTCTCTCTCAGAGCAGCTAGTGAATTCTAACTATGTGCCTTTGGGATTGCAGCACAGCTTCTTACCACTAAGCTGTGAAAGCTCCATGATAATCGATATTATTTTTATTCTTATTGTGTACTGTTGAGTCAGAACTGACCCATAGTTGACCCTCCGGCAGGCTTTCAGAGGCAGGTAATCTCACGGGAGGAGATTGCCCATCCTTCTCCTGCAGAGCAGCTGGTGGCCTCAAACCACAAGCCTTTGGGATTGCAGCGCAGCTTCCTGCCACTAGGCCACCAGTGCTCCCTGATAATCAATATATGTACCCCTATTTCAGCAGAAGACCCACCAATCTGAACAGACTCTGGTCCTAGGGACCCTCTGCTGGCCCAACTCCTGTTTAGTTTGTTGATACAGGGGGCCACCTCAGGGTCTCCTCAGTGTAGAAAAATTCCAAGGACTGAATATCCCCCAAACCACCAAAAAACAAACAAATCTACCTTGGAGGAAGAGCAAGCAGAGGGATTCTCTGAGGGAAGCCTGGTGACTTTTCATCTCACATATTTTGGGCATGTTGTCAGAAGGAGTTAGTCCTGGGAAAAAGACACTATGTTGAGAAAGGCAGCGGGCCAGGGAAAGATAGGAAGACCTCAATGAATTACATTGACACAGTGATCCCAACAATGGGTTTGAGTGTGGTAGAGATCATGGCGATGGTTCATGGGGTCACTATGAGTCCTAGTCAATGGCACCTAACAACAACTAGCAAAAGAGTGTCATATAGGGTCAATCATGATTTATTTGTTTCCAGGAGTGGATGGGTCTTTGGTTTTATATTTTAAGTTTTCTATTATTAAGCCTCAAGCTTCTCAGTAACTGAAGGCAGATTCCTATGCCCCAGACCTCAACAACTATTTTCCATCCCTGGACACCCTCATCATCTCCACAGGCATGGTTCCTTGGCTTTCCCAATGTCCCCTGTGTCGCTGGTAGAAACTTAGCCTTTCCAAAGCTCTATGCTTATCATCTCAGTACATTATCCAGATCTCGGATCCTAAGCAGAGCCTGGGGTCCATCCTGCACCTCCTCTGCACTTAGCTCTTTGTGGTGTATCTTTTTCCACTCACATCTCCATGAGCCAATATACCTCACAGACAGGAACTAATAAATGTCGACTCATATACCCCGGATATTCTCTTAGATTCTGTCTTCTTCTTCGCCTGAGCTAGACTGCGGACAGCATGACAAGAGAGTACCAGAGTTGGAGTCCCATGAAGGAGATTCTGAATTTCAGGTCTACCATTTACCAGCTTTAAGTTCATAAGCAGGTGCTTAGGCTTCCTGAAATAAACTATAAAGTGTGAGGGGAAACACATCTCTGTCAGTTGTTGTAAGAATTGAAAGAAGTTATACTGTATTTAGGTCCATGATTGTTATTGTAGCTGCGATAGACTCAGCCCCCAACTCATGACGGCCCATGATCAATGGAAAGAAACACTGCTTGATCCGGGGCCATTCCCATGATCAACATAGATCAGACAATCGTGATCCACAGACTATTGATTGATTGATTGATTGATTGATTTTTTTTAAAGTAGATTGCCTGCCTTTTACTTCTAGTGGCATCAGCCTAGAATCGAATTCAGCTCTTTTGTGTAGAGGGCAGGAATTCAACCACTAATCCCCAGCTATTCCACGGAAGTATTGATCCACAAAGGTATTGAATAGATCAGTCTTTTCTTTAAATACTGTTTTATTTCCATTTTGGTTAAGATTTACACAACAGTCTCCTCATTTAAAAATTCCAGCACAAAAACAACTATGAAATATCATCTCACCGCAGTAAGAATAGCAAAATTTAACAGCAAACATCAAATGCTGGTGAGGTTGCAGAGAAACTGGAACCCTTATTCACTGTTGGTGGCAGTGTAAAATGGTTCAACCACTATGGAAGACTGTATGGCACTTTCTCAAAAAGTTACAAATAGAAATACCATTTGACCCAGCAATTCCACTACTGGGAATTTACCCTAAAGAAACCATAACTACCACCCAAGCAGATATATGCACACTCATATTTATTGCAGCTTTATTCACAATAGCAAAGAGCTGGAAACAACCCAAGTGCCCATCAACAAATGAATGCATAGAGAAGCTGTGGTATATTCACACAACGGAGTCCTGAGCAACATTGAAAAACCAGGAACTCATGTAATATTATACAAAATGGGTGTGACCCTGGAAGACATTATGCTGAGTGAAATATCTCAGTCACAAAAGGACAATATTGCATAGGGCCACTGTTGTAAAATGGGATTGACATCGAGGTTGAGGGAAGACAGAGAAGGTGGGGATGAATGACGTATACTGCATTGAAACAGATGAGGGAGAGAACTGTTTAAAAGGAATATGTGATTAGGTATTATTGTCATGACAGGAGTCCAGAATGAAGGCTGCACAGTGGAGTGGACCTGGGGAAAGAAATTACATAACAATGAAAGAGTTTTACTTTTCAAGAAGAGTGAACTTGGGGGAGAAAAGTGCAACAATGAATGAATGGAAACCTTAAGTCTCTGTAAACTTTAATTAAAATTAATTTTAAAAAAAATTCCAGCACAAATAGTTCAATGATTTGGTTACATTCTTTACATCACACGAATGAACATTCTCATTATTTCCACTCTGGTTTTCCTGTTTCCATTCATTTCATCTCCTTGCCCCTTACATTCTCATATTTAGTATAAAATAACTGTTGACTGGGTGGTCCCATACAGATGACTTTAAAGGAGGACAATACTCCTGGTAGATATTTCTTTGTGTTGCGAGCCAATCTGTTCTTTAAAAGATCACCTCAAGAACCAGTTCCAGCTCAAAGTTCAGAGTATCATGAGACAATAGTCATAAAGAATACTCTAGTCTTAGGCTAGTAAATTTGTCTGGTTTGGGGCATTTAAAATATTTTGAGGTTTTGTGTCATCTTTTCCACCTATTCTATTATTATCCATCTGTTCTGAATCAGTCTTTTTTTCTATTAATTGTAATGAAAATTTACAGAGATTTTGGATTTCCATTGATTCATTGTTGCACTTTTCTCCCTGCCCACTCCTCTCCCCCCAGTTTGCTCTTCTCTTTGAAAAGTAAAATTCCTTCATTGGTATACAATCCCACCCCCCACTTCCCCACCCCACCCACCCACCCTGCTCCCGCCCTGCCCCGCCCCCAGTACACTCAACTAGGCAACCTTCATTCTGGACTCTTGTGATAACCATAATACCTTATCATATATCTCATTTAACCTGTTCTCTCCCTCATCTATTTCAATGCAGTATGCATAGTTTATCCAGTTTTTCTCATTCTTATCCCAACCCTGATGGATCAGTCTTCTTTTCCATGGAAAGGACTTCTCCACTCTCACTCTCCTCCTCTCCCTCCCCTCTGCTTGATGCCTGCCATTCACTACGTGCTTGAATTAAACCTGGGGCAGGACGACAACTCCGAAATTACTCAGCAATCTAGATTTTTATTCCACTATTTTAGGTAACCCAATTAGAATACTCCAAAATCAAATTTGGGCATTTACTGGTGTTTAGCAATTATTCTCTTTGTTTACAATGTTATTCCCTTAACAAATATAAGAGAACATCTACAATATGCCAAGTACAGGACCACATGCTGAAATCTATAAACCCAAATAAAGTCATTGCCACCCCGTCGATTCTCAATCCTAGAAACAAAATAGAACTGTCCCATAGGGTTTCCAAGTAGATCACTTCATCTTTCTCTCTTAGAGCAACCAGTGGGTTCAAATCATCAACCTTTTGGTTAGCAGCTGAATACCCTAACCACAGTACCACCAGGGCTCCTCTGAGATCTACAGCTCTGACCAAGGGGGCCCTAGTAACTGCATCCACGGAGATGTCAGTCTAGTGTTTCTTCAACCAAAATTAAGGAATCATCTTTCATTGAAAACTCTATTTAAAAAAAAAAAATCCAAATAGTTCTTTTACTAGTAAAATAAAGTATTATAGAAAAATGTTTTTCTACATTTTCCAATGTTTTTGGTTGTTGTTGCTATGTGGGGCCAAGTTGCCCATGGCTCATAGCAACCCTGTACCACAGCCCTGTCCTGAGCCCATCTCATGGACTCCTACACACCAGCCCCCATTGCTCCAGTTACTATATCAACCCATCTCATCTGGGGGTCTCCCTCTCCTGCACTGTCCCTCCACCCTTCTGTGCATGATGTCCTTTTCCAAGGACTGGTCCTTCCTGGCCACAAGCCCAAAGGACAGGTAGGGACAGATTACTCTTATAATTTTAAAGTTCATTAAAAATGAAAAAAAAAAAAAAAGCCAGATCACTGGAAAGTACATCAAAGCAGCTTGTCATGAACCACTGTGTCCATGGGAAAGTCCTAGTCGTCACATTGCAAAAGTGTTTTCTTTCTTCTAGGTAAGCTCCAAGCACCCAGAAACTACACTGTCTGCGACCTGATACCCACTCCCTTCCGTCCAGGTACTCTGCCACATTCCTCAACCCAAATCATTAACCAGTTGTCATCGATTCAACCGCAACTCATGATGACCCTAGGTGTATCAGATGACATCCATGCTCCATAGCAAACATCAGTGGTTGATTTTTCAGAAATCAATCACAAGGCTTTGCTTTCAAAGCACCTACGGGTAGACTGGAACTCGCAACCTTCAGTTAGCAGCTGAGAATGTTCACCATTTGTGTCACCTAGAAACCCTGAGCTACACAATAATCAAGATAAACACCATGTCTAAAAACCACATGATTTCTTCTGGCAGTAGAAAGGCCACTGCCTGCTTTATCTGGATGCTTTGAACAAGACAAGACTCCAATCACTACAGTCAGTCTTTTAGGAGAGCAAATAAACCTCTATCTTTGGAAGCCACTACATGTGACACCACTCTGTTTTAAAGGATCTTAGATAGTCTTCAATTTTGTCAAGTTTGATGATTAATAATAATAATACGTTAAGGGGGAAGTGCTGAAAGGTAGTCAGGTTCTGTCTCCAGAAAAGAAAAGATGCTCTCCTGCTTTGCTGTGATTAGCTGCATAAATTGTAGTGCAAATTCCATTGCTAACTGAATTAGTATGCATCCCACCCAGAGTTCTTTATTTGTTGAAGTAAAATGCTTACAATCTTTGCTTGGGGGAGATATAGGGGCTATGTCATTGAGTGAATATGAATTAATCAGTACAGTTCTTTATGGACAGAACCCACAAAGCTGTGGGAAAGAAAGGCAAGGCATTTATCAGGGCTCCACTCAGCAATCTCTCTCTGTCACTGCTAATAAATCTTTTATGAAATGGAGTTTTGCAATCTTTGCAGGAACATTCTCCCAACACATACACATAGACATATGCGTGCTTGCGGACGCGTTTTAGCGGGCGTGAACACACACACACTTACTTTCCTTTAAAGGAAAAACAAGTTGGCATTTATCTCTAATATTTTCTCTTCCTCCTTGTTGAATTTCCTACACTCAAAAACATCTCTTCCGCTCTTCATATTTAAATCTTTTTTTTTCTCCCAAGTCGATCATTTCAAGACCGTTTTCATCAGGAGAATTAATTTCATATAGACCGTCTCCCAAGAGACTCAAGAAGATGCCTTTCAGGTGAGGAACACAATATTTTCACTAAGTGTAATATACTAGGCCGACTAAACAATCAATATTATAGATGGAGTGATAGTACCTGTAGCCTAAAGAGGAAAATTAAAGGCTACCCCATTCCAGCTCTAATACTTCATACTTTTCTATCAGCTCCTCACACGAAGTTAGACCCAGCCGATGTGTAAACAGCCTGCCAACAAGCTCACGAGGCCCTCATTTCGTTCCGATTTGGTGGGCCCACTGGACGCCCACTTGGTCAGGTTCTTTAGTTGTGAAACAGGGCCCTGGAAGTCTGCACTATGATTTAAAGGCAACCCTGAATAGGAGGGGGGCTTGTAGCTTACTTTCTGGGCACTGAAACGGAACAGACATGTGGGCTCGCCTCTTCCAGGTTGGTAACTTTTCATTTTGAGCTCCTCTCTGGTTTAGCAATGTGGCCCGACCCGCCCGTCAAAAGCGGAAAAAGCTACATGAATAAGAAACAAGTCATTAAGGGACTATTAGAGAGGGTTGGCGGGTGGGGGTAGGATGCCCGTAATGATTTTACCATTAAGCTTTCTTTCCGTTTTACAGCTTGGATTTATTTATACCAACAGGTGGTGGTATTTGTGGGGAATTGCTTGTTTTTTCATTTGAGAAGGGCAGCCCCATACATCTGCAGGAAGGCGAAACAAAACCTTTTCCCAACACCGTTTCCCCCGGCTTTGTGCCTCGCCATTAGGAAGGAAGAATTCTTAGCAAAAGGCCACCCTGCCATTCTTTCTTCCTGATGACACTCATTTAGCAGCCATTAAAATGCAAATAGAACTATGATTTTTAGATCACAAAATTAACATTAACGGCTGGGTGATTGATTAAAGGTCATGGCAACGGTATAACTTAATTTCTTGGATAATTGTGTTCGGTTTTCTGCAGACTGTTTGGGTTTCGGAATTAATTTTATCTGTTGCTGAACACTGACAGGTGCAGTAATTGGCAGTCTCCTTTGGCTCCTTCCTTCCCGGGAACCACGCCCTCCTCCCCTGGCTTCAAAGCCTCTACTTTCACCGCCTGTGAGAACGCCAGCGCGGCCTGCTCACTGATGAGTCCGGGCAAGGTCACTGCCAGGGTTATTACCGACTTGCAAAGCCACCAAACAGAATTGCATTCCTTGGCTCAACGAGGTTTCAACTCCAAGAATGCCTTGCATCAGGTTCTCTGTGCTATAAAATGACCCTGGGCCCTCCCCTGGGGCTGAGGCCAGACCTCCAACTGAACGAGGCTGTCTCAGATGCACTTTGCTTTAGCGGAAGCCATCAGCTTCGGAAGGAGGTAATAATAGCACCGCCAACTTTTCCTGTCACCTCTGGATGTGAGCATTCAAGCAGTGACCCTGGAAACTGAGATGGCAAAGGGAGGCAGATTGAATCTATCTGCTCTGCTTCTCAAATGCCAAACAATCAAATCTCTACGGTGTTTACCAGGCAGGCTAAGTACCATCTTTGCCCTCAATAAATATCAAACCTTGTCTTGTCAGGCCAAGGCTACACAGGGAGACCACCAAAGCACTGGGAGAATTGCATTCAACTAGAGTGTAGGAACTGAAGTAGTTGTTAAGCTCAGTCAAGTCCACTCCCACCCATGGCAACCTTATGAACAACAGATCAGAACCTTGCCCCATCCTGTGCCAACCTCACATGCTTGGCCCATGGGGACAGCCACTGTGTCAAATCCATCTTGTTGAGGGTCTACCTCTTTTTCTCTGATGCCCCCTTCCCAGCAGGATGTCTTTTCTCAAAAACTGGTGCCTCCTAAAAACAGCCCCAAAGTATGTGAAATAAAGTCCACCATCCTTGCCTCGAAGGAGGACCCTGATTGCATTTCTTCCAAGCCAGACTTATTTGTTCTATTGGCAGTCCATGAGATAGCCAATACTCTTCTCAAACACCACATTCAGAAGGTAGCGAGTCATCTTTGGTCTTCCTTATTCATTGCCTAACTTCTAGATGCATAGGGAGTAAATGAAAATACCATGGCTTATATCAGGCACACATTAATCTTTAAACTGATATCCTGGCTATTCTGCATTTTGGAAAAATGCTTGGTTGCAGATTTTCCCAGTACCTTTTGAGTTGACTGTTGCACATACCATGGGTGTTCATTGTTGACACAGTAAAATTAAAATGAAATCATTGACAACTTCACTCTTTTTTTTTTCATTACTATTATTTGTGTGTACCGTCAAATCAGATCTGACTGGTACAGGAGAAGATTGTCCCTCCTTCCCCGGCATAGCATCTGGTGGATTCGAACCGTGCGCCTCTGGGATTGCAGTGCAGCTTCTTGCCAGTAGGCCACCAGAGCTCCCCAACAACTTCACTCTTTTCTCCATCTATCATAATGTTGCCTGCTGATCTACTAATGGGGAGTTTTGTTTTCTTGATACGGAGATGTAATCCATATTAAAGGCTGTAGTCTTTGATCTTCTAGAGCAAGTGCTGCAAGTCTTCTTCACACTTTCTGCAAGCAACGTGTGTCATCTGCATAATGCAAGTTGTTGATGAGTCTTCATCCAATCTTAATACCACGTTCTTCTTCAGCTATTCCAGCTTCTCAATTATTTGCCAGCAGGTTGTTGTTGCTGTTGTTATGTGTCATCTAGTTGCTTGCAACTCAACAACCCTATGTAAAACAGCCTTAAGCCCTGCTCTCACTGTCTCTGACACACCCACCCCAATATCCCAGTCACTGAATCAATCCACCTCATAGAGGGTCTTCCCCTCCTGCACTGTCCCCCCTCCCTCCCAAGCATGATGTCCCTCTC
>NW_006399818.1:5875948-5900841 GCF_000299155.1 Elephantulus edwardii
ATACATGTCTGATGCACACCTTCCTTGATTTTAAACCATGCAGTGTTCCATTGTCCTGTTCAGACTACTGCTTCTTGGTCTATGTCTAAGTTTCACATGAGCACAACTAATTACTTTTTAAATTAATTATTCTTTAATTCCCATTCTCCCTGTTTGCCATAATTTGTTATGATCCACACAGTCAATGCCCTTGCACAGTCAATAAAACATAAGTAAACATCTTTCTGGTATGCTCTGCTTTTTCAGCTATGATCCATTTGACATCAGTAATGATATCCCTAGTTCCATGGTCTCTTCAGAATCCATCTTAAATTTCTAGAAGTTCCCTATCAATATCCTGTAGCAATAGTGGTAATCACGAAACTCAAAATTCATTGCCATCAAATAAAAATCAACTATAGGTGACCCTCCAGCTTGCCTCCAAGACTGTAAATTACAGGGAAGGAAATCTCTCTTCTTTCCCCTGTGAAACTACTGGTGGATTCAAACTACCAGACAGGAACCACTTTTGGGTTAATAGTGCATGAAACTCTGTATTATGTCACCAGAAGAGTTGTTGCTCTTGTTCTTGTTCTTATTCTTGTTACGTGCCATCAAGTCACCTGCAACTCATAGCTATCCAGTGTACAATAGCTCTGAACCCTGCCCTGTCCTGAGCCAATCTCACTGATACAGCTAACCCCATTGCCCCAGATACCATGTCAATCCATCTCATCCGAGATCTTCCTCTCTTGCACTGTCTTTCCACCCTTTCAAAGATGATATCCTTTCCCAAGGACTGATCCCTCCTGGCCACATACACAAAGATTGTGAGACAGAGCTTCAAAATCCTGGCCTCCAAGGAGAGACTTGGTTTTACCTTCTCCAAGAGAGACCTATTTTTTTTCTCCTGGCTATCCACGATATATTCAATACTCTTCTCTAGCACCACAACGCAAAGGTGCTGTTTCTTCTTCTGTCATTCTTAATCACTGTTCAGCTTTCAGATGCATTGATGCATAGCAAGTAATTATGAAGACCATGGCCTGGATCAGATGCACTTTAGTCTCTAGGCTGACAGCATTGCTCTTTAGCACTTTGGAGAGGTCCTTGACAGCAGATTTTTTTCCCCCTGATATATTTTTTTATTTCCTAGATGCTAATACCAAAACTAGGAAAAGGGTGTGTCAGGGAGGCATCTTATCTCCATATCTTTTCAATCTATATGTGGAACAGATCATCCAGGAGGCTGGGCTCTACGAGCAGGAATGTGACATCAGGATTGGAGGAAGACCCATCAACAACCTGTGATAGACAGATGACACAACCTTGCTTCCTGGAACTGAGGAGGACCCAAGGAATTTGCTGCAGAAGGTCAAGGACTTCAGTCTTTAATATGGATTGATGCTCAATATAAAAAAACCCAAAGATTCTCACCACTGCACCAACTAGCAGCATTATGGTAGATGGTGAAGAGACTGAGAGGATTAATAGCTTTAGTTTGGTTGGCTTCACAATCAACACTCTTGGTTCCAGCATTTTATTGTGATTCCAGTGACTACTGACAGTGAAAATGAGATTAACAATTTCATCTTGCTCCGATCTGCAATCCACACTCTTGGCACCAGTAGTCAGGAATTCAAAAGACAAGTTGCTTTAGGAACGTCTGCTATCAGGGACTTCTCCAGAGTTCTAAAGAACAACAATGTCAGTCAAAAGACTAAGGTGCAATGCACACCCTTGTTTATTGCAGCTTTGTTCACAGTAGCAAGGAGTTGGAAACAACCTAAGTGCCCATCAACAAACAAATGAATAGAGAAGCTGTGGTATATTCACACAATGGAATACTATGCTGCATTGAAAAGCAAGGAACTCATGAAATATTATTCAAAGTGGGTGACCATGGAGGACATTATGCTGAGTGAAGTATCTCAGTCACAAAAGGACAAATACTGCATGGTGCCACTATTGTAAAACAGGACTGACATCGGGGCTGGGAGGAGACTGAGAAAGATGGGATAAATAATGTATAATGCATTGAAACAGATGAGGGAGAGAACTGTTTAAAAGGGATATGTGATTAGGTATTTTTGTCATGACAGATGTCTAGAGTGAAGGCTACATGGTGGAGTGGACCTGGGGGAGGTATTGTAAAACAATGAAAGGATTTTTGTTTTACTTTTCCAAGAAGGTAGTGTACTATGGAGGAGGGTTGGGAGGGGAGAAAAGTGCAACAATGAATGAATGAATGGAAATCCAAAGTCTCTGTAAATTTTTACTGAAATTAGTAATAAATTAAAAGAAAACAACTGGAAGGGGGAAAAAAGACTAAGGTGCAGCAGATCCAGGTCATGGTTTTCTCAATTGCTTGCTATGCATCTGAGAGTTGGATAATGACTAAAGATGACAGAAAAAAGAATTAATGCCTTTGTTTTGTGGTGCTGCAGAACAGTATTGATCATACCATGAACCACCAAGAGACCAAACAACTGGAGCGGGTGAAATCAGGTTGCTCATTAGAGGCAAGGATTTTGAAGCTCCATCTCGCGTACTTTGGGCATGTTGCCAGGAGGAACTAGTCCTTGGGAAAGGACATTGTCCTTGGAAGGGTAGAGTGTCAGCTGAGGAGGGGAAGACCCTGGATGAGATAGAGTGACACAGTGACTGTGGCAATGTTGCCAGATGTGTCAGAGATGGTGATGTTGGCTCAAGAAAGAGCAAGGTTCCCAGCTTTAGTTCATATGGTCCCTATGAGTCATAGTTGACATGACAGCACATAACAACAACATTGATGCACAAAGCTCTGTTCCAGGGTCTAGGGACACTCTGGTAAACAAGGTATTTTCTCCTCCATGCCTCTCAACATAGTAACATGCGGTGTAGGCAGAGGAGAGTACACAGCAAGCAACACTTAGACATGTGCTGAGAGCGACAAAAGGCAGAGTCAAAAGTACTACGAGAGCTTCCTCATAAAATATAAATAATAAAATAATAGGGAGCTTTGGTGGCCTAGTAGCAGGAAGCTGCACTGCAGTCCTGAAGGCACGTGGTCCGGGGCTACCAGCTGCTCTAAGGGAGAGAGATGGGCAATCTCCTCTCGAACAATTAATTGCCTCCAAAAACCTGCCAGAGGGTCAGTTATGGGTCAGTTCCGAATCTATGGTATACAACAACAATATAATAGTAAAATAACTATTCACTTCTAAAGTAAATTTTATCTATCACTGCTTTTTTGTGAAAGAATAAAGATCATTTCAATTTTTTTTTTTAAGTGCTATTAGAGTTCCCAGAACCTTTTACAGTGCATGAGACCAACAAGGGAGCTCTGGTGACCTAGTAGAGAGAACTTGCACTGCAATCCCAAAGGCACGTGGTTTGAATCCACCAGTTCCTCCACAGGGGAAGGAGGGGCAATCTCCGCCCCACAATTTAGTGCCTCTAAACCCACTGGAGGCTCAGCTATAAGTCCATTCCAACTCGACAGCACACAATAACGACACAAGAGCTACCATAGTTGCTGACTAGTTTGCTTGCTAATGAATCCACAGCAGCATGTAAGGCTATACCCCTGAGTTCTAGAAGGATACCACACTGGCCATGTCTTTGGCTCCTTAAATACTCAGTATTTCCTCACCCAAAGACTTCACGCAGTGGCCACAGCTATTATGCTCCCTCCCCTCATCGATGCCTTGTCAATGTCTACTTATACTGCAGACCTCAGTCCAGAGGCCAGGACCTTGAGGAATGCTTCCTGCACTGCCATCCCCAACCCCAGATCAGAGCCTGGTCAAGGGCAAGTTCCCACAGCTTCCCACCTGCCCTTTACTTCACTCTGTGCACAGCTGACAACACACACAACTCTCGGCTGACGTGGGTGATGAGTTGATCTGACATCTCTGTCCTTGCTGCGGACATCACATTCTGGAGGGTCTGGACAATGTGTTCATTGTAGTAGGTCCTTGATAACAAGTTGTTAGATGCATGGATTGAAGTTTGCACAGTTGGGTCTTGAAACTGAACCTTCTGGAGGTCCCTTCCATTTGACCCCACCCCTAACCCCCACTGAGAATGTGCTTTTCTTACAAAACAACAGGAATCCCCTGGGGAATCTTGTTAAAATGTACATTTTGAGCTCTGGTGGCCTGATGGCAAGAAGCTGCACTGCAATCCCAGAGGTACATGGTTCAAATCTATCAGATGCTCTGCTGGATAAGAAGAGACAATCTCCTCTTTTACCAATCAGATCAGATTTGACAGTACACACACACACAAAAAAAATAATAATAACATTTTAAATAGATAGATAGATAGATATAGATTCTGACTCATTATCTGGGGCAGACAGGCAAAGTCCTGACAGGAAGTCAAACCAGAATGAACTGGGTTTGAATTCCCGCCTTGAAATCTGGGAAGCTTCTAAATGGGCAAAGGGAGAAAGCAAGTCTGGAAAACAAAAGAAGTGCAGAGCAGGGTGCATGGCCAGGCTCAGATGGATGTAAACCATTCAGCTGTGCATTGTAGGCTCAGACTAAGCAGGTTCTGCAGCCGGAGCAACGTATAGCTTTCTCTCCTGGCTGGTGGGAGATGGGGCACAGAAGAAGAAGCACCTGGTAGGAGGGTAGGGATGCTCTTGAGGGCTGCAGTTACCTAGCAACGTGTTAACAAGCTGCAGATGCCAGCAGATGGGGACCAGCCGACTGAGAGCAACCTTAGAAGTGAAGGGTGCGCCCATGTGGTTGCAACAGAAGACAAGCTAAATTATGAGAGCCTTAAAACTCAAGCATAGGCTTTTGATCTTGAGTTCAGCAGTCTACATAGGAAGTCACTGCAGATCCCAAAGAAAGACAGAAATGATGAAAGGCATGTTTTTAGGAGACCTGACTTCAAAGTGTGGGCCAGATGCTGTGCTAGGCACCAGGGAGCAAGAGATGGCACATAGACTTTAAACGTGCCATTTTATACTGCTCTGGGGAGACTCTAAATTTCCCTGGAGAGTTAGACTCGGGGCACCGCTGCTATGAGGCTGGTTTGGTGGTCTTCTCTCTTGGTATGTGAAATCTTAAATGGCAATTCCTGATGTCGTGAATGATGAGGACAAGGTCTCAAAACCCAAACCAGTTGCCGAGTGTGTTCCAACTTCTAAGTTTGTGTGCCAGGGTAGAAATGTGCCCCGTATGGTTTTCAAAGGCTGGTTCTTCAGAAGTGGATTGCCAGGTTGTTTTCCTACAATGCCTCTGGGTGAATTCAAAACTCCAACCTGTCTGTTAACAACTAAGCAGGTTAACCGAGTGTACCACCCAGTGACTCCAAGAACGGTGTCTGTTGTTGTAAGGTGCCCTAAAGTCGACTACGATGCATAGCAACCCTATGAAAAATAGGTCTGACCGTTACCCTTTCCTGCACCAAGATCTCATCTCTGACATGATCAAGCCCGTTGATGCAATCACCATGCCAATCCATCTCCCTAAGGATCTTCACCTCTTTCCCAACAGGTTCTGTGATTTCAAGGATTGGTCCTTCCTCAAAACATGCCCAAAGGAAACAAAGTTTCCTCATCCTTGCCTGTAAGGAGCACCCTGATTTCACTTCCTCCAAGGCACTCTGCTCGTTCAATTGGCAGACCATGAGATATGCAATACTTTTCTTCAATACTATTTAAAGACACCGTCTAACTTGATAAATGTGTGTTGACTGGACAAATAAATGAATGGCTTTACTGAAAGCACAAGTTTGAAAAACAACTCCCAAGTTTGTGCAACTATAAAACCTCCCCCCACAACAACCTGTCCTTTGAGCAAGGTTCCCCAACTAAGACTCACCTTTCATGAGCTTGACTAAAACTCAAGGCCATCGATGTGTCCCCTTTTCAATCGGTAACCTAATAGAACTCTGCCGTAGGTGAGACGGACCACCAGCCTTTCTCCATCTCCAGCAGCGGCCTCTGCAAAGCACCAGAATCCCCTTCCCCTTTCTTGGCAAAAATCTAACTTGCAAGTTGTATTTCATGAAGCTAACCAGGCTCATTACAGAGAACATATTTTCCAGGAGGAAGGATGTTAATTCCTTCCTCATACAAAGCAGAAAAATCAATATCATAAATCCAGGAAAGCTCCCCTAAATGTCTCCCCTGTCATCACTCTCTCCTGCATGCTGTGTAAATACCATTATGACAGGTGAGCTCTATTTCTACTCAGGCAATGTGATATAGAGGTGGTCAGACCACAAGTCTCTCGGCTGAGGTATTGGGATAAGGAATCAGTCAGGTACATTGGCAGAGATAGTATTCCTTAAAAGGTATTTTATGGCCTTGGGATTCTACTCAACGGAGCAGAATACACCTTTCTCTGTGAAACCAGCCCCGTGTCCAATCCTCACCCCACTTAAAACATGTGGAACTTACATGGTGACCTATGGATTTTCAACATGCGTTAGAGGGGAATAAAAAAGAAGCTGGGATAGTTTCGCAACTCAGTGCCCTCATTCATTTGCTCTAACATGCAATAAACACCAACTGCATACCTTGCAGGGCCACCGGCACTTTTGTGCAGACCCTTAAAGCAAACAAATGGGGTTGAAATGAAAGTGGAGTCTTGATTTCAATGTACACACATGTGCATGAGCACAACTATTACATCACCACACATCAGAGCCTGGTAAATTCCTCTGCAGCAAAGTGACTTCTCCAAGTAATGTTTTTCCGACCCTCTGAAGGTCCCTGAACCTTCTGCAGCCCCAGGAGGGAGAACAAAGCTTCATTTTACAAGTAAACAAGAATCTAATTTTCTAAATCCTCCAAGATGTTGACCTTTGTGTGGGAATCTGTCAGCCTAAGACTGAGGGTCTAGGATTGGTTATTATAAATTAAAATCTAATACTCCTGTCTTCTCTCTGGATCTATAACACCCTCGTTCAATCAGCAGCATCCAGCTTACATGTGCAATTCAGCTCCACAAGGTAGACTGCAAACCTAGGGCCTCCAGTATCCCAAGGGCACAGGGAAAATTAATTAAGGCATAGTCACC
Source organism: Elephantulus edwardii (assembly GCF_000299155.1). Lineage (NCBI taxonomy): Eukaryota > Metazoa > Chordata > Mammalia > Macroscelidea > Macroscelididae > Elephantulus > Elephantulus edwardii. The sequence goes on from NW_006399818.1 coordinate 5,882,950, forward strand.
AAATATTAACCCATCCCAAGTCCTCCCTCTAAAGTTTATTTCTAATTATCTCCCATTGAGTCATATCCCCAATGAGTCAAAATTTTTATTAGATTTTAGGAGCCTATCTCCTGACAGCTTCAAAGGATTTTTGTATTTTAGCATCGTTGATTCCTTCTAATATCCTTCCATCTCAGAACTAATCTCTGTCCTGAACGATATTTTAAAATCAGAGAGGAGAGATCTTTGACGTCACCTAGCCCAATTCCATCTGATTAGAAGTAAGCGCAATAAGGCCCAAGGAAGTCTGGTGTTTTGAGGAATATGCCAATACATTTTGAATGAGTGAGTTAAAGTTACAGGAACTTGATGCTTTTATCAGCATCCAATTTGATGCCTAACTCCTAGCTTCTTACAAGGCCAAAGTGGAGATGGAACAAAATTGTTATTGTTGTGTTCTGTAGTTGGAACCAACCCATAGCTGACCCTCCAGAAGGTTTTCAGAGGCAGTTAATCACAGAGAAGAAAATGGCCCATCCTTCTCACACAGAGCAGCTGGTGGATTCAAACCAGAAATCTATATATCTTGATCTTTGAGGATATCACACCAAAAGGTTAAAAAGTCACCATCATCTAGTTAGAGCCAATTCATAGCTGGCCCTCCGTCAAGTTGGGTGAGCAATGCATCACCCTGTGGACTATACTGGAGTTTCCTTCAAAAGATGAGCTTACCCTCTGATCACACAGCCAGTCCCTTCCACCTACAGTGGCAGCCCACACATTCAAAGCTTCCAAAAGACAGATCTTTCCCAACTCTTTGATGTGCTCAGACAAGGAGCCACTGGTCATACGCGCAAAGAAGGCCCCACCATGAAAGACATGAAAACAAGCTAAACAAAAACCAGAAGAAGAATATCCCTGAAACCACAGAAAATAGGGAAGCGGGCCGGGGGTAGGGGGGGAACACAACAAAAATGCCAGATATTATGAAAGAGAATTTATTAAAGTACAAGAAAGACTTCTCAGGTATTAAAAATATGAGAGCAAATTTAAAAAAAAAAAAAACCAAACACAACAATCCATCTAGAACACCAAACCAGAAATTTTCACTGCAAGGGAAACAAAAAGATAAAAGATGGAAAAGCAGGCACATAAAAAGGAGAGAGGTGGAGGGTTGGGGGAAAAAGGGGGGGGTGGGAGGAAGGGACAGGCTAAGAATGCTAGGGGGTTAATCCAGGGAGTCAACTGTGCTTGTTTCTAAAACACCAAAACCTGGGTGGCTTGTGTTGCTCTTGCTACAGCTGATTATCGTCAAATCCGTTCCAACTCGTAGCAAGCCGTGTGTTACGAGTGGAACAACTTCACAGTGTTTCCTTGGCTGCAATCTTATCAGAAACAGATTACAAGGCCTGTTCCCCCTCACCACCGCTGGTTGGGTTCCAAACACCAGGTAAGCAGTCAAGCAAACACTGAGCACTGGATAGGAACCTGGGTGGCTCATAAAAACAAAAATCTGTTGTTTCACACTTCTGAGGACGAGAAATCTGAGACCAAGGCACCAAGATCACTCAGATTTTTCTGGGAGGCATGGAGGAAAGCATCTAGAGTTTTTATAGTTCTTTTTACCTTCTGGCTGCAGGTAGAAGCAAGTTACCAGAGAAGTACCAAGGCTTTGGTTAGCAGGGCAGCTCCATATAGACGATTCCAATAGAACACCCTATCATTTTCAGGTGAGTTCACCCTTCTGAAGCTACAAGGTGTCCCTTGGCTTGCAGAGACAGTGTCCCTTGGCTTCCTGCCCCTCTCTCTGTCTCTGTGTATCTTCTCGTTTAGATAGGACACCAGTTGTGTAGAATTAGGCTCAGCCTACTCAAGTTAGACCTCATAGTCACCAAATTCATAACATCTTCAAAGATATCTTATTTCCAAACAATATAATATTCACAGGTATAAGAGATAAGGCTTCAATGTATCTTTTGAGGAGACACAACTCAATTGATAACATCAGCGTCAGATTGCCAAATCAGCAAGGTAACCATGAATGTGCTCATCTGAACTGGGTGCCTTTGGGTCATCAGTGCAACAGTGCAACTCCTTACCACTAGGCCACTAGATGTCCTTTAATTATGTAGCAAGCAGTGTGGCATTTCTTCACTGCATCAAAGATTCTGCCCCTAATTATAGCAAGCAGCTTTCTCCCAATCCTACAGCACTTTCCTACAGAGTTAAAGCCTGGTTTTTTTAAAAAAAAGTCATCTCTTTCTTGTTTGAATGAAGGTTTACAAAACATATTGGTCTTTCATACATTCACAGACTTTTTTTTTACTATTAATATTGTTTTATACTATTAATTAATATTAAGCAATTAAATTATTACAATACCTAATGCATTCCTGTCTCCATACCTTTTCAACCTATATGTGGGACTGATCATTCGAGAGGCTGGACTTTATGAGGAGGAATGTGGCATCAAGATTAGAGGAAGACTTATCAACAACCTGTGTTATGCAGATGATACAATCTTGCTCACCGAAACTGTGAAAGACCTGAAGCATTTGCACAGAAAGTCAAGGACTGTAGTCTTCAATATTAATTGAAGTTAAACATTAAGAAGACAAAGAAGCTCACCATTGGGCCTATTGGCAGCACCGTGATAGTTGGAGATGAGATTGGGGTTGTTAACAATTTCAGCTTGCTGGGCTCCACAATCAACATTCTTGCCACCAGCAGTCAGGAAATCAAAACACAAATTACTATGGGCAAGTCGGCTGTCAGAGTCTCCTCCAGAGTGCTGAGGAGCAATGACATCAGTCTAGAGACTAAGGTGTGCCTGTTCCAGGCCATGGTCTTTGTGATTACATGCTATGCACCAGGGAGCTGGACAATGACTAAAGATGACAGAAGAAGAGGTGATGTTTTTTAGTTGTTCTGAACATACCATGGACATTCAGAAGAACAAATAGGTCCATACTAGAGAAGTAGAAAGCAAATTTCTCCTTAGAGGCAAGGATTTTGAAGCTTAGTCAACCATACTTTGGACACATGGCCCAAATCAGTCTTTGGAGAAAGACATCATGCTTGGCAGGGTGGAGGGACAGCGCAGAAGAGGAAGACCCTGGATGAAATGGATTGGCACAAAACTGGGGCAATAGGATTAGATGTGTCAGAGACAGTCAGACTGGATCAGTACAGGGCTCCGTTTTGAGCTATTGTACGTAAGGTTGCTATAAGTTGCAAACAACTTAATGACACTTAACAACAACCAACCTCTTACTGTATATCAAAGCCCCTTTATAAATTTACAACTGTTGACAAGGAAAGAGTACAGAATGAGCATGGTAACCACAAGCTTACTTATACTTATTTCCTAGTAGTTGCACATTTTTCCACCACAAAAGCCATGATTTCTGGCTTACTGAAGTTCTGGAAGTGTTTAGGAAGTAAATTCAAGCTTTCCCTGATTATTGGATAATCCTCCCCTGTCTACCATGCAATCAGGAGCATTGCAGGGACTCACTAGAAAGAAAATGAAGGGAATGGAATTATTGAAGGCTTAAAACCAAAGGATTATGGGATAGAGTTCTCTGGCCCAGGGAACTTCCTGGGTGTCCAACACCAAGGCACAATCATAGAAATGTCACAAGGCCAGGGATCAAGAGGAGATCTGGAGAGCTTTCTAAGAAGAGAAGTAGAGGCTTCGCCATAGGACTGAGAATCAGGATAGCTTTAAACTCCTGGCAATCAGAAAAAAAAAGAAAACAAAGGAGCAATGCTGAGAAGAAGAAAAAAAAACCCTATTGGAAGCTTAGCACTATATACCAATGAAAGGGGGAAGCACATGTGGAGAAGGAATATTGACCATTTTTGTGTACGCAAGGCTCACAGCACACACCTCCTAGGCAGGCTCTCATAGGAAGTTTCTGTAGGCTTGGGCTTCTGCAAAGAAAAAGAGAAAAAATGAGAGAGGAAATTGTGATACTCAAAACTGAGTGCCCACAGAGAGAGGAGTACAAGAAGCCCAAGGAAGAACTCTGTGACAAGAAGTAAAAAAATTCCAGTGCACCAGAAATACAACAGCAAAAATCTAGCAACTGGTGGATTATCATTAGAGGACAAAAGGCGAAGCAGTTTTTATATAAGCAGCCAGTAGGGCCTACCTGCCTTTCCCAAATCACCATATAATCTGTTTTTGTGATTGGATGACATCCACTCGGCTCCTACCCATCAAACCCTTTGTAAAATGCAACCGAACACTGTCTCCTATTTTCTCAGCTGTTCTCCTCCCCCCAGTGCTAGTCCCTCCTGATAAGACATCCCGAGAACATAAAGCCAAGCCTCACTGTCTGCTCTTCTGAGGAGCATTCCGACTGTTTTATTTAAGACGGATTTGTTTGTTCTTTCCACAGTCCACAATATAATCAATACTCCTCCAACACCACAATTCAATGGCATTGACTCTTCTTCAATCTTTCTTTCCTTACTCTTCCAACTTACACATGCACTGAGGCAATTAAAAAAGTCGTGGTTTGGGTCAGATGCACCTTCAACCTCAAAGAAACATCTACGCTTTTCAACATTTTAAAAGGCCTTTTACAGCAGATTTGTCCAATGCAATGTAACATTCAATGTCTTGAACGTTTCTTCCAGGGACTGAACGTGGGTGGATTCGGGGAAAATGAAATCTTTGTCAGCCTTAATCCATTTATTACGCTGTTGCTGACTGGTCCAGCTGTGAAGGGTTTTCTTTATGTTGAGGAGTAATCTATACTGAAGGCTACAGTCTTTGATCTTCGTGGTATCCTCTCATTTTCAGCAAGCAAGGTCAAGTCACCTGCATTACCACAGGCAATTAATGAATTTCCCTCTAAGCCTGATGCCATATTCTTCTTCATATAGTCCACCTTCTAGATAATTTGTACCACAACAGATTGATTATGCCTACTGAACACAATCCTGCTTGCCAAAATTGGGAAGGACCTTAAGCTTTTGCTGCAGAAAGTCAAGGATGACAGTCTTCAACATGGGTTGAAGTTCAACATCAGGAAGACAAAGATTCTCACCACTGGGCCAACTGGCAGCACAATATAGATGGAGAAGAGATTAAGGTCATTAACAATTTCAGCTTGCTTGGCACCACAGCAACACTCTTGGCACTAGCAGTCAAAAATTTAAAAGTTGAATTGTATTAGGGATGTCTGCTGTCAGAGACCTCTCTAAAGTGCTAAAGAGCAATGATGTCAGTCCCGAGACTAAGGTGTGCCTGATCCAGGCCATGATCTTCACAATTACTTGCTATGCATCAGAGAGCTGGGCAATGACTAAAGATAACAGAAGAAGAGTTGATGCCTTTGAGTTGTGGTGCTGGTGAAGAGTCTTGAACATACATACCATGGACATTCAAGAAAACAAATAGGTCTCTCTTGGAGAGGGTGAAACCAACTTCTTCCTTAGAGGCTAGGATTTTGAAGCTCTATCTCACATACTTCTGGCATGTTAGCAGGACGGGCCAGTCCTTGGAGAAGGACATCATGTTTGGCAAGGTGGAGAGACAGGACAGGGGAGCAAGACCCCAGATGAAATGGATTGACACAGTAACTAGGGTAGTGAGAGTTAAGTGTGTCAGGCAGTGAGATTGGCTCAAGACAGGGCAGGCTTCAGAGCTATTGTGCATGGGTTCATTATAAGTCTCAGGTGACTTGATGGCACCTAACAACAACATTGCTATTACTATTACTACTAGGTGGCAGCAGTAACAATGGTAGCAATAGTTACTATTCCAAAACCAAGCTCATTGCCATGGAGTCTATTCAAACCCCAGTAAACTCTACGGGACAGAGTAGAACTGTCCCCCTGGGCCTTCCAAGCCTGTAAATTATTTATGGAGACAGATGACCACATCTTTGCCCCACATTATCAAACCCAAACCAAATTGATTGCCTTCAGTTCCAACTCATGGCAGCCCCCCATCAGGTTTTTGAGGCTGTAAATCCTTATGAATGGAGACTGCTTATCTTCCTCTTGCAGGGTGTCTGGTGAATTCGAGCTGCCAATCTTTTGGTTGGCAGCCCAATCCAGAACACACGACACCAGTGGAACTTCTTATAGCAAACTATGATTATGTGATATATGGCACTCAAATCCGAGGAGCTTTAAATGATCACCATCAATACATGCTCATAGATTCCCTGGGTTAAGAGTTCCGATTCTGACAAAGCACGTGATGTTGGGACCTCAGCTGGGATGACTCGAAGCACAGGGCTGGAATCATCCAGAAATCTTAGTCACTCACACGTATGGCCCGAGATCCCTGGAAGACTGAAGCACCTCTGTGCGAGCACATCTCCCTCTGTTCTCTTTGCAAGGCTTGACCTCCTCACAGCCTGGCAGCCCACCTTGAACGAGGGAGTTAAACTTCTTTCACTGGGGCATCTCAGGCCAAATTCCACAAGGTGAAAGACGCGTGGCCTTTCAGGAGTCAGCCTCAGAAACACCTAAGCATCCCTTCTGCCAAAGGAGATTCAAAAGGAGAAGACAGAGACCCTGCCTCTTGTTGGATCTATGACGACATTTCAATGTAAATCAGCATAAAACGTTGTTATGTGCTGTCAAGTCACCTGCAACTCATAGCGACCCTGTGTACAACAGCTCTGAAGCCTGCCCTGTCCTGAGCCGACCTCACTGACTCTAACACACCTTACCTCCATAAATTTTCTAAAAACCAAAGAATTTATGAGGCATATTTTTGCTTTCTTGGTATTGCCATCATTGACTTCTCTAGTACCTAAAACTGTACCATCAGAAACAAACCTGACATCGAAGTCTTATTATCTCTTGAATGTCCACTTCAAAAAGCCTTCTCTCCTGACTTTGGCCATGTTGTCAGGAAGGATCGGTCCTCATTTGGGGCAGATGGAGGGTCAGAGAAGGTGAGGAAGGCTCTCAGATTGGCACCATACTGCAACAGTGGATTAAGCACAGCTGAGGTAGTGAGGCTGGGGCAGGTTAGAGCAAGGTTTGGGTCTGTTGTATGCTGGGTTGCTTCTAGTCAACATCATTGTGACACTAATTAACGATAAATACTGGATGTCCTTCTAAAGTCACCAATATCTTACGTTATTAAGTGTTTACAGTGCCCTGTGGTTGGGCAAGGGGAGGAAGTGATGCGGTGGGATTGGGGGGTGGGGGGAAACCAGGAATGTGGTACAGCCAGGCTGTAAATCTTACCGGGAAGCCCCCCCCCCAAAACACCAGCCTTCATCAAAGAAGCCCAGCATGGAGGCAGAGTACCTGATGCTGAGCCGCCCGCTGAGCCCAGACGGGGAGACTTCAGAGCTGAGACTGTCGGAGGCTCACCACATGCTCAGCAACTTTTTGCTCCAATAGGTGCCACCTGCTGCTGGGTTTGCGGCTTCCGGGCCTGCCTCGCTGTGCACTTTCCTCATCCCAGGTTGAGCCCCAGGCAAAAGCTGCCAACCCCAGCCAGCTTTGCAAGCCTGCGTTTGTAACCACATTCTCGCCCTTTTGAATTTAATTCCACAGTATAATTAAGCACATATAGAGCGCACGCACGGGTATAATACGAGCTGTCGGTTCAATTTGGAAGTGTGCATTAAACAAATGCAACAATCTCTGTGCCTTGGGGTGGGGTGGGGAGCCGCTCAGCAGCAGCTGAAAAATGGTCATTTCATATGATACACTGCCACCCAGTGGCTGCCGAGAGAACGTCAGCCCCAAGAGACACAATGCCTAAATTCTTCTTAAACGTCCGGCAAGTTCAGGTATGTTTTGAACCAAATTCCATTAAGTCAAGTTAGAGTGAAGTGAGAAGTTAGAGTGAACTCAGTGATTTTAAAAGAGACTGGAATATTTGGGGGGAGGGGCGGAAAGAGACTGAAATACTGAGACAATGGTTAAGGTAATACAGGTCTTTGATGGAATATTCCAGAGCCCAGGGAAGCACTGGATATTTCAAGTTTCTGAGAAACGTCCTCTTTGTACATTGTATCAAGAATAAGACTGGGGACCAGGAGAGAGTTTTATCAAAAAAGAACTAAAAACATCCCCCACTAGTGTGTGCCTGGGATCACATGATATCTGATGTCGACAGTATAAATCCTGTCTGACATGTTACAAGAAAATCTCCAATAAATAAATTCAGTAATATGCATATACTCACCAAATGCAATTTAAAATTTTTTTAAAAACCCTCTCATTGCTGTACAGTCAAAATTGACTCCTAGCTGACCCTCCAGCAGATTTTCAAAGGCTGTAAAACACACAGTAGGTGGTCTGTCAGCTGTATTTCACAGAGCTGCTGTGATATGAACCACCAGCCCAATTCCAAATGTAGTAGCAGCTTATATTTTAAGCACCAGAGAAGCCACGTTGTATGATGTTGTGGTTGTGGTGGTTGTTGTGTACTGAAGATTTGGAACCGACCATCACTGACCCTCCGGTGGGTTTTCAGAGGCGTGGGAGGAGATGGCCCATCCTTTTCCTGCAGAGCAGCTGGTGACCTCGAACCACATGCCTTCGGGATTGTGGTGCAATATCTTGCCACTAGGCCATCAGAGCATTCAAGAAACCATTTTTTCTGACAGTCATTTTAAGAAGCATATGCATCCATACTTTGGCAAGAACATGTATTGATAAGTTTTATGTCCTCTAGTCCTGTTATGCATCAGAGAGTTGGACAATGACCAAGGAGGATAGAAGGAGAATTGATGCCTTTGAGCTGTGGTGCTGGAGAAGAGTATTGAGAATACCATGGACTGCTAGGAAAACAAACAGATTTGTCCTGGAAAGGGTTAAACCAGGTGGCTCCTTGGAGGCAAGGATTCTGAGGCTGCGTCTGATATACTTTGGACATGTTGTGAGGAGAGACCGGTCCTTAGAGAGGGACATCATGCTTGGGAGGGTGGAGGGACAGCGCAGAAGAGGAAGGCCCTCTATGAGGTGGATTGATTCAGTGACTGGGATAATTGGGATGGGAGTGTCAGAGACAGTACGATTGGCACAGGACAGAGCGGAGTTTAGGGCTGTTGTACATAGGGTCGCTATGAGTCGCAGACGACTCGATGGCACATAACAACAACAACAGTACATGCTGACCCAGCTTGGTTACCACTCCCTGACTACATCCTGTACCTGGCCCGGGGCCTGGACACCATGAGAAATCAGAAACAATAACGACTCCAGAATGTGAAGAAATCTCAACCGCCAACAGCAATGAACTTTGTGTAACCCCCTTGCCCAGTCTCTATATATAAACATAATCTTTGCTTCCCCTCAGGGTCAGAACAGTTTGAGCATTAGCTGAAATGTGCAATAAGGAACTTTGCTGACCTTAAACTTTGGCTGAGTGTTTAGAATCTTGCAATCTGTCATAACACTAGGCGGCAGGATGAATTCAGCAGTGTCCTAATGGCTGCTCTTAACATTAGGAGCCTGCTTCCTGGTATCCAGCTGTACTTCGCACATCCAGCTCCCTTTCTAGCTGTTTCCACCCCAGGAGTTCAAAGACCTCTTCCTCCGTCTTGGGCTGTGGACAATCAGAAGAGGCTTTATGTCACATGTGCCTTGTGCTCAGTCACACTGTAGACAAAGGGAAGAGGGCGGAGTGGAGGAGAAGAAGGGAGGATAAAGCAAGGGGACACCATATTGGTTGTCGCTGTGGCTGTTGTTAGATGCCTCCAAGTTGAGTATGACCCATAGGGACTCTATGCACAGCAGGTCTGAGCCCATCCCATCCTGTGCCATCCTCATCATCTCTGACACACTAGAGCCCATTGCTGCTGTCACAGTGTTAGTCCATCATGTTTGAGGGTCTTTCCTGCCTTTGATGACCTTCCACCTTTCCAAGCATGATGTCCCTCTACAAGAAATAGCCTCTCCTAACAACATCATGCTTGGAAGGATCAAGGGACAGCACAGGAGAGGAAGACCCAGAATGAGACGGATTGACACAATAACTGGGGTAATGAGGGTAGGTGTGTCAGAGACGGTGAGACTGGCTCAGGATAGAGCAGGGTTCAGAGTTATAGTACACAGGGTCACTATGAGTTATAGTTGTCTCGATGGCACATAATAACAACGGCCCAAAGTATGTGAAACAAAGCTTTGTCTTCCTTGCCTCCAAGGCTGTTCTTTTCCAAGACATATCTGTTTGTTCTTTTGGCAGTCCACGGGATGTTCGGTAGTCTTCTCCAATACCAAAGCTCAAAGGCGTCAAATCTTCTAGTGTCATTCTTATTTTAGTCCAGCATTCAGATGTATTAAAATGCTTGAAAAGACCGTGGCTTGAATCAGGCACATCTTAGTTCTCAAAGTGGCATCATTGCTCTTCAGTAATTTGGAGAAGTCCCTGACAGCAGACTTGCCCAGAGCACTATGCCTCTTGATCTCCTGACTACCGCACAGCTATTTCAACAGATAACATTTCTTCTGTCTGGTTGACACAAGCCCATGTCCTTCTGAACCAAGCATCTAGGATGCTGGCAGTTATAAGTATTCCGAGTCCTCGTTTGATGTCAAACAAGATTTCCTACTTTTTCCATTGTTTCATTTGTACTTAATCCAGTTTCATTTCTTCCTAATTTTAGGTAAATTCATAAGTATGTTATATGATGTGGAACAAATGTATTATGACATCGTTTAAAGGAATTTATATGGAGCTCCAGTAACATAAGAATTACAAACTGGACTACTGACAGAAGGCCATCAGTTTGGATCCACCAGTTGCTCTATGGGATGAAGATGGGTAGTCTCCTCCTGCAAAGATGAGCAGTTGGTGGAGGGTTACTAGGAGTTGGTACCAACTCAACAACAATGACTTTGGTTTTGGTTTGTTGTTATTGTTATATGCTGTCAAGTCCCCTGTGACTCATAGCAACCCTATGTACCACAGCTCTGAAGTCTGCCCGGCCCTGAGCCAGTAAGAAATATATAACAATGCTGGATAATGTATTCATGTTCCACTATTGTTCTTGGGATTTTCAGAGGTCTGCTATCCTTCTTCCTAATTTTTCTTAATCTGGGAGCATCACTACAACCTGTCCACCATGGGTGACCCCTCTGCTATTTGAAACACTGGTGCAAAGCTGAAAGCAACACAGCATTACTTTTGACTGTGTGGATCATAACAAATTATGGCTAACATTGAGAATGGGTATCCAAGAACACTTGACTGTGCTCATGTGAAACCTATACCTAGATGAAGGGGCTTTTGTGAAGACAAAGCAAGGGAACACTGCACGGTTTATAATTTAGAAAGATGTGCATCAGGATAATATCCTTTCTCCATACCTATTAAATCCATATGCTGAGCAAATTTGAGAAGCACCTGATCCAGGCCATGGTCTTTGCAATTACTTGTTATGCATCAAAGCAATAGACAATGACTAATGATGACAGAAGAATTGATGCCTTTGAGTTGTGGTGCTGGAGAAGAGTCCTGAATATGGAATGCCAAATAAACAAACAGGTCTGTCTTAGAGAGGGTGAAACCAAGTTTCTCTTTGGAGGCTAGGATTTTGAAGCCCCATCTCACATACTTTGGGCACATGGCCAGGAGGGACCAATCCTTGAAAAAGGACAGCATACTCAGAAGGGACAGCGCAGGAGAGAAAGACCCCAGATGAGATGGACTGATACAGTAGCTGGGGCAATAGGGGTAAGTGTATCAGAGTCAGTGAGATTGGCTCAGGACAGGGTAGGCATTGGAGTTGTACATAAGGTCACTATGCATTGCAGGTGACTCAATGGCACCCAACAACAGACTGTATGAAGACTATGTGGCATCAGGATTGGAAGACACATCAATAACCTTCGTTAGGCAGATGGCATATATTACTTGTTGAAAGTGAGGAGGATTTGAAGTACTTACTGCAGAAGGTTAAACAATACAGCCTTCAATATGGATTGCATCTCAATGTTAAGAAAACAAAAATTCTTGCCATTGAACCAATGGGCAACATCATGATGGACAGAGAGAGGATTGAGACGGACAATGACTTCATCTGACTTGGATTCACAATCAGTACACTTATTACCATTAGTCAGGAGATCAGGAGATGTATTGTACTGGGAAAGTCTGTAATCAGGGGCCTCTCCAAATCATTGAGCAGTAATGATGTCAGTTGGAGGATTGAAGTGCTCCTGATTCAGGTCATGGTCATTTTAATCAGTTCCTATGAATCTGAGAGCTGGACAATGAATAAGGATGTCACAAAAAGAATTGATACCTTTGAACTGTGGTGTTGGAGGTGAATACTGAAGATCCCATGGACTGACAAAAGAACAAACAGCTATGTCTTGGAGAAGGTGTAGCCATAGTGCTCCTTGCAGGCAAAAATGATGAAGCACATACTTTGGGCATGTTGCTAAGAGAGGTTATTCCTTGGAGAGGAACATCAAGCTTGGGAAGGTGAAGGAGTAGCAAAAGAGAGAAAGACGGTCAACCAAGTGGGTTGGCATGGTGACTGTGGCAAGGAGGCTGAGTGTGTCAGAGATAAGGAGGATGGCATGGGATAGCATAGTATTAAAGATCGGTTGTTCATAGGGTTGCCATGAGTCGTACTCAACTTGACAGCAGCATCTAACAACAGCAATGTTGACTAATAATTCCCAAAAGGACCAAAACACTTTATAGATTAGAAATATTGTATTTGGGATTAACATGGAACAGGAGCTCTAATGAGAAGCTGTAGAAAGCAGAGAGGGATCTTACCCATTATCACCGAAAAGTCTATAGTAATGTAGAGCCTTAACTTCAAGTTCAGTCCCCTATGTCACACTCACACCACCTTCACACCTAGCAAACTTCCCACAGATGGGGAATAATGGAATCCTGCTATATTTAAGTTATAAACCATAAAACAGTGTTGAATCCCTGACTCTTGGATCCGTGGATGGGATCCTGTTTGGAAATGTCGCTGTTGTTGTTATGTGCTGTCAAGTTGGAGCAGATTCATAGCTATAAATAGCATGGGAGGAGATTTCCCATCTTTCTCCATCAGAGCAGCAAGGGGATTCAAACTGCATCCCTTTAGGTGGGCAGTGCAATTCCTCACTCACAAGGCCACTAGAGCTCCCTGTTTGGAAATATGGGGACAGGAGGCAGGGGGTTGTTATGCTCATGGAGACATAGCCGTAAAAGGTAGAGCCTATATCAGGTGTTGTGTACCTTTGAGTCAGAACTGACTCATAGCTGATCCTCCAGCAGGTTTTCAGAGGCTGTAAATTGCACCAGAAAAGATTGCCCATCATTCTCTCGCAGAACAGCTGATAAATTCAAAATGCATACTTTGGGGATTGCAGTGCAGCTTCTTACACTAGGCCAGCAGCACTACAAAGATCAGATTAGACTCAGAGATGCACAAAGGAGAACGATACCTCACCATATGGAGACTGGCTGTAAGCCTGGGAACCAAGGAGCATCCAGGGCTCCCAAAAAGGAAAACTTCAACACAAGCAATACCATATTTGGACCTTTAGCCTCCAGTACTGTAAGGAAGTAGATCCCTGTTTTTAAAAGCCACCCACTTGTGCTTGTGTTATAGCAACTCCAGGTAACTAAGGCCCCCTCATAAATTCAACCCACAGGCAAACGATTTCAAAAGGCAGGTTGCTCTTAACACTTATCTGAAGTTTCTTTTGAAACACTCTCATCTTTGCCTTTTCACAAAGCCTAAGGAAGGAAATGCGTCCCTCAGAAGCGATGCACAGCCTCTCAAGGGAAGGATTCCTGTTGTCGGAATAGCTTCTGCACAGGCCAGGCCTCTTCCAAGTCTCACAGCCCTGTTTGGCCTTTCCTGAGCCATCATTCCTCTGTCATTTCACCTCCATGACATCTATGATCAGAAAGAGCCCTTTGAAAGTCTTTTGAAACTCCTCAGAAGTTTTCTATCTTCCTAGTCATCTAGAAAAGGAAGACCAGTGCTTGATGTAGTTCTAACCTAGTGGTGGTCAAGTGGATAAGGAGTTGTACTGCCAATCCAAAGGCATGAGGTTTGGCTCCACTAGCTTCTCCCTAGAAGAGAGGTGGCCAACGCACATCCAAAAACTTCTCCAACAGGGTAAAAAAGGAAGCCACAGACTGGGAAAAAGTATTCGGTAATGACATATCAGATAAGGGACTTAATGTCCAGAATCCATAAAATACTTGAGCACGGCAACAAGATAAAGGTAAATAATCTAATAGAAAAATGGGCACAGGATATGAACAGACACTTCACCAAAGAAGACATTCAGATGGCTAACAAGCACATGAAGAAATGTTTAAAATCCCTAGCTCTAAGAGAGATGCAAATCAAAACAACCATCAGATATCATCTCACCCCAGTCAGAATAGCAAAATTTAACAGAACAGCAAGCAACAAATGCTGGCGAGGTTGTGGAGAAACTGGAACCCTTATTCACTGTTGGTGGGAGTGTAAAAGGGTGCAACCACTGTGGAAGGCGGTATGGCTCTTTCTCAAAAAGTTGCAAATAGAGATACCATTTGACCCAGCAATTCCACTCCTGGGAATATACCCCAAAGAGACCATAACTGATATCCAAGCAGATACATGCACACCCATGTTTATCGGGGCTTTGTTCACAAAAGCAAGTAGTTGGAAACAACTGTGGTATATTCACACAATGGAATACTATGCTGCATTGAAAAACAAGGAACTCATGCAATATTATTCAAAATGGGTGACCCTGGAGGACATTAAGCTGAGTGAAATATCTCCATCACAAAAGGACAAATACTGCATGGTGCCACTTTTGTAAAACAGGACTGACCTCGGGGTTGAGAGGAGACTGAGAAAGATGGGTTAAATAATGTATACTGCATTGAAACAGATGAGGGAGAAAACTGTTTAAAAGGGATATGTGATTAGGTATTTTTGTCATGACAGGAGTCCAGAATAAGGCTGCATAGTGGAGTGGACCTGGGGGGAGGGATTGTAAAACAATGAAATAATTTTTTTTTACTTTTCCAAGAGGGTAGTGTACTAGGGGGAAGGGTTAGGAGGAGGAAAGGTGCAATAATGAATGAATGGAAATCCAGTTTCTGTAAATTTTCATTGAAATTAATGATAAAATTTTAAAAATTTAAAAAAAAACAGAAAAGCTTGGGAGAACTCTAGAAAAAAAAAGAAAGGTGGCCAATCTCCATCCATCAGCTGCTCCCTAGAAGAAAGATGGCCAGTCCTCTCCCCTGTAATATACAGCCTCTGAAAACCCACTAGAGTCAGGTCTGAGTAGGTTCTGACCTGATGGCACTTAACACTAACAACAACGGCCCAATCCAAAGGAGGTAGTCTGCTTCCATGAAGAGATCTAGCCTTAGGGACCCTAAAAAGACAGTTCTTTGAGAATTATTTACAAGTGATTGTTAACAGCCAGAGAGAAATATGGGAAGTCAAATTTCATACTAAATATTTGTAATAAGCCGAATGCTATTCCAGGATGTGGGGGAGGCCTGGTCCAAACCGGAGTCCATCCTGAGTCACTAAGGCAAGCCTAAGGGTTTACCGCATTCTTGCATTGTATTTGTTGACCCCTCCCTCCTGAGTCAAGGGAAGGTTTTCAATAGAAAGAGCTTGGCTTCATTTGCATTGAATTTTCTTTGTGATTTATTTCCTGATTATTTTCAATAAAGATAGAAGGAAGCTGGAATCCCAGCCTTCAGTCATGGAACTGCTCCTCTCCCACCCACCCCCCACCACACACACACACACACTCCAACCCACCACCACCACCACCACACCCCCCACAACCCCACCTCACCCTCACCCCCTCTTTTACACTCTATTTTATCTCATTCCTGGTTGTCTGTCGCATTATTATCAATTATTAAAATACTTTACCCTCAGTCCACAACAGAGAAATTGTGTCAAACTAGGTTAAGAATCATGAGTCAGGATGATTTTTCAAGACCAAGAAAGAAATTCTGGGAAGGAAAGAAGAGTAAGGAGAGTCTCTGTTGAGAAGTAAACTGAAATTAAGATATTTTTTTTCTTACAGCATCACTAAATCCAAAATGGAAGCAGTCACTACCCTGTAAGAAGCCTATTTTCACACTTGCCTTCTTTTTCTTAAGAGATGTATAAAACTCATTCTCTCAAACCTCTGTCTACAATGAAAAAACTTGTTCTTATTTCCAAAGAGTTCAAGGGTCCATTAAACGGTCCATTAAAATGGTCCGCTGGGTCCTTTAAACGGTCCATTAAAATGGTCCACTGGGCAGGTCAAAGGACTTCCCTCTCCAACCCGCTCATTCTATCTCTCCACACTGTGTTATTGTTGATGTCATGTGTCATCAAGTCAGAACTGATTCATAACCCTCCGGTGGGATTTCAGAGGCTGTAAATCACATAGGAGGAGATTGCCCATCTTTCTCACACAGAGCAGCTGTTGGATTCATACTTCCTACATTTGGCTTGGCAGCACGACTCCTTACCACTGGGCCACCAGAGTTCCCACACACCATGTACAGCTGCAAAATCACTGTCTGCATCTTTGGTTACCCCACTAGCCCATAAACTCGCTGAGGTCTGGAATGGTATATTTGAGCCTGGAGTCTGGTTCAATAAATAATGTTCATTGAAAGAATACAAAAGGATCCCCATTAGTAGTTCAAAGAAGAATCTGGATGATTCTAGAGATTTATTAAGCCAGTTATAGGTTCACAGCTCTGCTCAAATATTGGACTAGAATCTATCTTAGTGGGTTAAACCCCAAATCTCTTCTAAATACATCATCGTTTCAGATATCTGCATTTGGCTCTTGTCTAGGGAAAGAAAAATACCCGCCTGTAAAGCCCTTGGTGATTTTGATGATGAAAGAGTCTTATGTGAAGGTCTTTTAAAAGTGAAGGGTGTTCTTCTGTCATAGCAATTCTAGAAGATTTTCTTTTCACTCCTCTAAGGTTCTTAGTTAATATTACTTCACAGTGTTAACTTTTAGGTTATGAATTTGCAAGCTCCTTGAGGGCAGGAGCCTATCTTTCTTTAAAAATACATCAGTGAGAATATTCTGATCAGAGATTCTATGGAAGAATCTTGATCAAATGTGGAAAAGTGCAGCCAGAATGTCAAAGTCTCAGGACTTCAGACACACTGAAGCTATAAAGGCCCACAAACCCCTGAAACTATTGTCCTGAAATAATCCTTAAATCTTAAACCAAAAATATTCCCAGGTGTCTTCTTAAAACCAAACAAACTATAGTTTAAGTAGTAAAAATATCTGCCTTCAGCATTATATTATTTTAATATCTATCCATACGAGATCAGAGTGATGATGAAACTCAAAAGATTAGCTTAGAGGGCAGTGAGTTTAAGTTACTGGAAGAAAAACAGATCAGAAAAGGAGTATGGGAGTGGATGTACAATTCAACGTACTCAATGACACTGAATTGTGTATATGGTGATCGTGTTGCTGTTAGGTGCCACCAAGTGGAATATGACTCATAGAGACCCTATGAACAACAGACCTGAACCCTGTCCCATCCGAGTCTTAAGACAGAGTAGGAAGTGGGACTGGCCATCTACTTCTTAAATAACAGGCCTCTGAAAACCCTGTATATGTGGATATGGTTAACTTGGTGTATGGTCTGTTACGTGTATTCTCAAAAAACAGGAAAAATATACAAGTGGTTCTTAATCTTTTTTGAAACAAAAGTTCTATCCAGGTTTTGCTACTCTGTTGTTGTTGTTGTTGTTGTTGTTGTTGTTGTTGTTGTTGCTGTTGTTTACCATTGAGTCAGAACTAACTTCTAGCTGACTTTCCAATAGGTTTTCAGAGGCAGTTAACCATATGGGAGGAGATGGCCCATCCTTCTCCCACCAAGCAGCTAGTGGATCCAAACCATGTACTTTTGGTATTGCAGTGCACCTTCTTACCAGTAGGCCATCAGAGCCCATT
>NW_006399818.1:5901956-5903447 GCF_000299155.1 Elephantulus edwardii
ATTGGCACAGGACAGAGCAGAGTTTAGGGCTGTTGTACATAGGGTCTCTATGAGTCGCAAGTGACTCGACGGCACATAACAACAACAACTACTATAACCCATAATGACCTTATGAACAATAGACCAGAACCCTACCCTATCCTGCACCATCCTCACTATCTCTGATTTGTCCAAAGCTATTGTTACAGTTACTGTCAACTCATCTTATTGAGAATCTTCCTCTTTTTTTTTTTACCTTCCTCCTTTCCCAGTTTAATGTCTTTCCCCAAGGTCCCTCCTGATAACATGCCTGAAATATGTGAGATGAAATCTCACCATAACCGCCTTTAAGGAACACTCATGTTGTACTTTCCTGCTTATCTATTTTTCTTTTAGGTTACACCTTCCTGGAAGAATTCAAGATATTAAGGACCTGAACAGAAGATTTTAAAAGGCAGCACAGGAAGACAAAGTGAAATATTACAATGAAACGTGCAAAGAGCTGGAGTCAGAAAATCAAAAGGGCTGAACTCGCTCAGCATTTCTTAAGCTCAAAGAACTTAAAAACAAATTCAAACCTCGAGTTGCTATACTTAAGGATGCTTTGGGTAGAATATTAAATGATCCAGGAAATATTAAAAGAAGGTGGAAAGAATATAGAGTCACTGTATCAGAAGGAATTGGCATACACAGAAGAATTTCATGAAACAACACATGAGCAAGAGTCTATGGTGATGAAGGGAAAAGTTCAAGCTGCTTTGAAGGAATTGGCAAAAAATAAGGCCCCAGGAATAGATGGTATACCAATTGACATATTTCAACTAACTGATGCTGCCCTAGATGTGCTCTCCAAGCTGTGCCAAGAAATCTGGAGGCCAACCACTTGGCCAACTGACTGGAAAAGATCTATATTTGTCCCATTCCAAAGAAAGGTGACCCAACAGAGAGTGGAAATCATCAAACAATATCAGTGATATCACATGCAAATAAGATTCTGCTGACGATTATCCAAAAACAACTGGAACAGCACATAAACAGAGAACTGCCTAAGGTTCAGGCTGGGTTTAGAAGGGGTCGTGATACTAGGGATATTATAGCTAATGTTAGATGGATCTTGGATAAAAGCAAAGAGTACCAGAGGAATGTCTATTTGTGTTTCATTGATTATGCAAAGGCATTTGACTGTGTGGATCACAAAAAACTGTGGCTGACTCTGAGAAGAAGGGGAGTCCCAGAACACTTAATTGCACTAATGCTAAACCTATGCTTGGACCAGGAGGCAGTGGTCAGAACAGAGCAGGGAGACACTGCATGGTTCAAAATTGGGAAGGGCGTACGCCAGGAATGCATCCTATCTCCATACCTTTTCAACCTATATGCAGAACAGATTATCTGGGAGTCTGGGCTGTATGAGGAGAAGTGTAGCATCAGGACTGGTGAAAGATCCATCAACAATCTGCATATGCAGATAGCACAACCCTGCTTGCTGAACCTGAAGAGGACCTGAAGCTC
>NW_006399818.1:5904656-5922056 GCF_000299155.1 Elephantulus edwardii
TGTCATCTGCATAACGCAGGTTGTTGATGATTCTCCCACCAATCCTGATGCCACATTCCTCCTCATACAGCCCAGGATCTCGGATGATCTGTTCTGCATACAGATTGAAAAGGTATGGAGACAAAATACATCCCTGACGGACCCCTTTCTTCATTTCAAACTATCCAGTGTCTCCCTGCTCTGTTCTGACGAGTCCCTCTTGGTCCAAGTATAGGTTTTGCATTAGCACAATCAAATGTTCTGGGATTTCCATTCTTCTCAGAGTCAGCCAGAGATTATTGTGATCCACACAGTCAAAATCCTTTGCATAGTCAATGTAGACATTCTTCTGGTAGTCTCTGCTTTTTGCCAAGATCCATCTAACATTAGCTATAATATCCCTAGTACCACGACCTCTTCTAAATCCAGCCTGCACATCTGGCCGTTCTCTGTTGACATATTGTTCCAAACCTTTTTGGATAATTTTCAGCAGAATCTTGCTTGCATGTGATATCAATGATATTGTTCGACAATTTCCAGCCATAGCTGACCCTCCAGTGAGTTTTCAGAGGCATAGGAGGAGATTGCCGGTCTTTCTCCCACAAAGCAGCTGGTGGATTTGAACCAGTATTGGCAATACAATTCCTTACCACTAAACCACCAGAGCTTCCTGAATACAATGTTTGTTGTTGTTTTTGTTGGTGTGTGTCAGTACTCTTCTCCAACACCAAAGTTCAATGGCATCAACTCTCCTTCTATCATCCCTAGTCATTGTCCAGCTCATTGATGCATAGCAAGTAATTGCAAAGACCATGGCCTGAATGAGGAGCACCTTAGTCTCCAGACTTTAAGTTACAAAGTTCATTCATTTAATATTATTATCCAAACATTATAGAACAGAGACTAAAGAGTGGAGGTTAAATCACTTGGCTTATCATTAGTAAAATGAAAATCTAGGATTCTCATACTGTGGTGTCAGGGTCCATATTCACACCTCCATGCTGCACTGCCGTTCAAATACCCAGCACTGTTGTTAAAGCTCATTCAGGAAAGTGCCATCGCTGTAAAGCTGGCTACATAGGCTAAAATGTTCAATGTAAAAGGAAAACACAGGAAAATGTACTGAGAATTTCAATATGGCAACAGCAGATTATCAAACCAAGCATAGTGCCTTCTGAGCACAAGGCCTGTTACTATGCAGCAGGTAAATCCCAGAGAGAGAGAGGCCCAGTGGGTCTTGGAGAAGCACACTTGCTAACAGAGAAATCACTGGCAGGAAGCGGCCTGTCAGGGCCTGAGGGAATAAGGCTGGAAGGGCTTCCTGTCCTCTTACCTCCTGTGGAGTAGAAGAGACATTCTTTCACCTCAGTGAAGAAAACAGAAGGGAGAAGATACATTCCCACCTACAGGGATGGTTTTAGGGAATAGGATGAAAATTCTACTCATGCCTGGTACTTTTTCACATACCTCCCTGGGATTCACAAACCTCTTGGGTAGATCTCTGCAAATCTGCTGCCTTAAGCATTGAAGGAGATGAACACGCATATAAACGTGCAACCACATCCAGATGAACACATCTGCTTCCCTGCATATAACATACATACAAAAACATGTGTGTGCACAACTCCCTCCTCTTTTTCTCTCTTCCTCCCTCTCTCTCCTGCCCCCCACTCTCTCCTTCTCTTTCTCTCTCTCTGTCATCAAGGCTGAATTGACTCAGAGCTGACCCCCCCCAGCACAATTCTGAGGCTGTAAATCACAGGGGAGGACTGTGCCCATCTTTTTGCCTCTTTCCTCCATCTGGTGGATTTGAACCACAAGAGGGGTGTGGCCTTTAAGTTAGCAGCACAACTCCCTGTGGACTATGCCACCAGAGCTGCCTGTATACACACACACATATGTTGTTGTTGTTATTATGTGCCGTTGAGTCACCAGTGACTCACAGCAATCCTATGTACAACAGCTCTAAACCCTGCTTTATCTCTTGTCAAACTTATTGTCTCTGACCACCTATCCCCATTACACCAGTGATGGAATCAATCCATTTCATCGAGGGTCTTTCTCTGCTGCGCTATCCCTCCACCCTCCCAAGCATGACGTCCCTCTCCAAGGACTGATCCTGCCTTGCAACATGTCCAAAGTATGTCAGACAGAGCTTCAGAATCCTTGCCTCCAAGGAGCAACCTAGCTTCACCCTCTCCAGGACAAACTTGTTTGTTCTCCTACCTGAAGCCTTCAATATGGATTGAATCTCAGCATCAAGAAAACAAAGATTCTCACCACTGGGCCAATCGGTAACATCATGATAAATGGTGAAGAGATTGAGATTGTTGACAGCTTCAGTTTGCGTGGCTCTACCATCAGTACTGTAGGTAACAGCAGCCAGGAAATTAAAAGACGAATTGAATTGGGGAAGTCTACTGTCAGAGACCTCTCCAAGGTACTGAGGAGCAATGATGTCAGTATGGAGACTAAGGTGTGCCTGATACAGGCCATGGTCTTTGCCATTACTTGCTATGCATCAGAAAGCTGGACAATAACTAGGGAAAACAGAAGGAGAGTTGATACCTTTGAGCTTTGGTGCTGGAGAGGAGAATTGAATATACACACATGTATACACATATATTATTTTGAGATACCTTCAACTCAACTATGCCTCAAAACAATACAATGAACAGCAGATTAGAATATTACCCAATCCAGATAGAAATACCATTTGACCCAGCAGTTCCACTACTGGGAATATACACTAAAGAAATAAGAACTGCCACCCAAACAGATATATGCACACCTGTTTATTGTCGCATTGTTCACAATCGCAAAGAGATGGAAACAACCCAAGTGTCCCTCAATAGATAAATGGTTAGAGAAGCTGTAGCATATTCACACAATGTAATATTATGCAGCACTGAAAAAACAAGGAACTCATGAAATGTTATACAAAATGGGTGACCATGGAGGACATTATGCTGAGTGAAATATCTCAGTCACAAAAAGACAAATACTACAGAATGTCACTGTTATAAAATAGGACTGACATAGGGGTTCAAGGGAAACTAAGAAAAAAGGGGATAAGTAATGCCCACTGCATTGAAACAGATGAGAGAAAAAAATGTTTAAAAGGAATATATGATTAGGTATTATTTGCATGACAACAGTCCAGAATAAGAGCTGCATAGTGAAGTGGACTGGGGGCCGGGGAGGGGGAGGAAATTGTGCATCAATGAAAGAATTTTTTTCCAAAGAGAAAAGCGAACTGAGGGGGTGAGTAGAGAGGAAAATGTGCAATAATGAATGAATGGAAATCCAAGTTCTCTACAAACTTTAGTGAAAATCTCAATTAAAATTTAAATAATTAACAACAAAAAAAATTAACCAATCCTGTACCATCATCTCAATCTTATTCATTTTCAAGTCCATTATTGCAGTCCCTGTATCAATTCCTTCTGTTGAGATTTTTTCCTCTTTTACTGACTCTTATGAGCATGTACACACATGTATATGCATCCTCTTATAAGGATATGTACATACATATACAAACACATACACACACAATATACCCGTTAAATTTCTTCCTAACTCTCTAATGTTCTCACTATCACAACTTTGTCTCTGCTCTTCTATCTGAAACTTTATTCTCAGCAGAGCTCACTCAGCTCACCATGAGTCAGTTCCTCTTCGTCAATAGGTAAAGGTCAAACCATGTCCCTGGTTTTATGCACAGGAATTTTCCATTTCTGTCACCCATGGCTGTCAATGCAAAGGGCTGGATTTACACTCAGTGTGGTCTGGGTTCCCATTAACCTTGAATCGTTTCCTCCTGCATGGAGCCGTGACATTTAAAGGCCTATCGAGGGAGTCTAAAACAGCCATCAAACTGAACCCTTAGGGGACAAAATAAATGATCCATAAGCCCAGAATGAGAAAGAAATAAAAATAGGCCTTAAAGAAGTGAGATCTCCATCAAACTCATTATAAAGCACATCATTTTGTGTTGCTCTTCCTTGTTTACCTGGAATTGAATGATATTCATCAAATTTACCCCTTCAAACAATTTTGGTTCAAAATGCTACCTTGACAATGATAGCCAATTCAAATTCCCAAAATTATGTATTTTAACTAGTATGGTTTGGCTCTGGGGGGTTTGTTTCACTTTTCACTACAATTTAGGGTGGAAGTTTACAGAGCAAATTACTTTCCATTCCACAATTCATATACATTTTGATTTGTGATATTGATTACATTATAATTTCAATGGGTTTAAATAAATGTTATTATACAGGCACTAGAGGAAAAAAGCCATTCTCCAAAAATTTCAATTTATGTGGACCATTTGAAGATAGATTGATTTCTCAAGATTTCTATACTGTATCAAATATGGCTCTTCCCCCATCAGCTAGTGAACAATGGCCAACACTTTTATTCTTTCATTGGTGAACGTTTATTGAGAACCTACGGTGTGTTAGATGATGCAGTGTTGTTTTTGTTGTTGTTAGGTGCCATCCAGTCCACTACGACTCGTAGTAATCCTACAAACAACAGATTGAACCTTGCCCTCTCCCGTGCCGTCCTCACCCCGTCCGATGGGCTGAAGCCCTTTGTTACATGTCCCTCTCTGTCTTGTTGAGGGTCTTCCTCTCTTCAGTTCACCCTCCACCTTACCCAGCATGATGTCTTTCTCCAACGATTGGCTCCTTTTGACGATGAACCCGAATTATAGGAGACAAATGTCACCACCCTTGCCTCTAAGAAGCACCCTGTTTCCACTTCCTCCAAAACAGACTCCTTTGTTTTTTGCTTGTTTTTTTTACATTCCCTGGGATATTCTGTACTCTTCTCCAACACAACTCAAAGACATCAATTCTTCTTCAGCCATCTTTATTCACTATTCAACTTTCAGACGCAGAGCAAGTAATTGAAAAGACCATGGCTTGGGTCAGGTGTCCCTTAGCCTTCAAATGGACACCTAGCTCTTGAGCTCTTTGGAGAAGCCCTTGACAGCTGATTTCCCCAAGGCAGCATATCTTTTGATTTCTTGATGCTGTTACCATCGGTGTTGACTGTGGATCCAAGTAAAACGAAAGCCTTGACAACGTTGTTAATCTTTCCACCATCTGCCATGGTCCAGTGATGGAGATTTTTGTTTTCTTGATGTTGAGATGTAACCTAGATTGAGCTGTTGTAATGGGAGCAAAGAATACAAAGAGAAAATAGAACTAGCTTCTGGCAATCTCCTGCAGTATAGCGTCAGAAGCCCAATGGCAGAGCAGCTATGAGTAGGTTCCAAGTGTATGAATAGGTCAGCCTCAGAGGAGTCCTTGAATAGCGTTAACACATTCAACTGTTAGCCAAAAGGTTGAAGATTCAAGTCTACCCAAAAGCACCTCAGAAGAAAGGTCTGGTGATCCACTGTCAAAAAAACAGCCTCTATGAGCACAGTTCTGCTCTCACACACACAAGGGGGGGCAAGAGCCATAGTTGACCCAGCAGCTACTGGAACTCTGTCTTAAAAGACTTCCTGGTGCAGTGGGAAAACCAATCATGTGATCTGAATACGATAACCAAGGTTAAATGCCCTGAGAGTAGTGTGTGCTTAGCCCATGATCTAGAAGGTGAAAAGGGACTGACAATCGAGGGGGATGGCTGCTGTCCACAGAGGAAGAGGGTGAGCAAAGACAGTAACAAGATGTGAATGTCAGCTCAGGGAACCCTAAAGGCAGTCCAAGCGTGTGCCGGGAAAACAAGTCATAATTCTGCCGTTTGCAAACCTCGATGACGTTCACCAGATCTTCTGAACCTCCATGTCTTCCTCTGTGAAATGGGATAATTACTCCCACTCAGAGAATTTTGATGGAGTCCATATGAAAACATGAATAAAACTGACTCACAAACTTGAAGGAATATACAAATGCCAATGGTGCTTCTTTTCTTGTTCAACTCAACTCATTGCCATCAAGTCAGAATCGACTGGCAGTTGACCCAGCGCTGGGTTTCTGAGACTGTAAGTCACACAGGAGGAGACTGCCAGTCTGTCTCCTGCAGAGCAGTTGGTAGATTCAAAAGTGGCTGCCTTTGGATTGGCGATACAACTTCTTACCCAGTAAAAGCTTCCTCTTATTAAGCCAGCTATTTCTCCTTCCTCTTAAACATGGCATCTCTGAATGTCAGGTGAGAAGGGGATCTTATAGCCAGTCTATCTGGTTCCATGCATTCCTATTACCAAAACTGAAGCCCAAACTGGTAACTTGCTCACATCACCACCATAAACATCAGCAGTAGCAACGTCAGATTATCATAAATATCTCTAGCGCATCTTTACTGCTTGTCCTGTTCTATCCAAGCATTTTATATCCCTCACCTCATTTACAATCACTCCAGGAGATCAGAATTATAATTATCTCCTTTTGATAGAAGAAATGGAGGTCCAGAGAGGTTAAATAGCTTCTCCAGCAACCCAAAGTTAGTAAAAAAGCACGTCAGAATTGAACCCAGGTCGGATCTCTAACCCTAGCCCTTAACTTTCTAATAGCATGTCTCTTGGCTCCTTTTCTTCTGCATTCTCATTCTCTCTTTGACTTCCTTCCTTGACATTAAAGTAGGCCACTTCTAATTACTCATTTTTTCAGTGGAAACTGGGCTCAAAGGAAGAGAGTGGGGGGACTGGCAGACAGACCCCTAGGGGCACACACAGGAGACACCTACGCCTTCCTGCCAGACACCGAGCTCTGAAGCAGGAGCCTCACACAGCGGCATTTCCGAGCCAACAGCAGGCAGCCAGCTGTGTGGTGACTACTCCTGAACCATTAGCCTTAACATAAGGGTCTCTGCCACAGAGAGGATGAGACGAAGGAGGCTTTACAACAACACTTCCTTTTTATAACCATTCAGCTACTACCTCCCCCCCCCCGCCCACTTCCAATCATTACTGTTCCTTCTCCTGAGTTCCTTCCTCCTAACGAAGTTTTCTTTTCTTGTCCCATTACTTTCTCACCTCTGGAGTGCAATTATTTCCTCCTCCTCTCATTACGCTAATGGTGATGGTGGCCATATCAGTGGTAGAATTTCTAGCCTTGACCATTATTTGTCGTTACATATCTTTACCTCGGAATCCACTCATAGGTGACCCTCCAGCGGGTTTTCAGAGGCTGTAAATGGCACTGGCAGAGACTGCCCGTCTTTCTTCTGCAGAGCAACTGGTGGATTTGAGCTGCGTGCCTTTGGGTTGGTGGTGTAATTCCTTACCACTAGGCCACCAGAGCTCACCAGAGATGGCTGGGTTCAATTCCCAATCCAGGCACCTCAAGGGGAGCCATCGCCCACCATCCATCTGTCTGTGAGAGCTTATGTGTTGCCATGAGGTTGGACAGATTTCATCAGAACTTCCGGACCAAGAAGGGCTAGGAAAAAAGGCCTGGTGAGCTCCAATTCAATGCCACTTAACAACAATAAGAACATCTATATTAAATGCTAGGAGCCCTGCTGGTGTAGTGGTTAAAGAATGTACCTGCTCCCTGAGAGTTCCAATGGTTTCCCTATGGGACAAAAGATGAGGCAATCTGCTTCCATAAAGACACACAGCCTGGAAACCCTATGGCCAGTTGTTCTCTGTCCTACAGAGGCCAAATAGCTGGATGGTAGTCACTGGATCCTCAGTGTCCATCAACAGCCTGTTGTTGTTGTTGTTGTTATGTGCCATTGAGTCAACTATGACTCATAGCAACCCTATGTACAATAGCTTTGAACCCTTCCATATCCTGAGCCAATCTCACTGTCTCTGACACTCTTATCTCCATTACCCTAGTCATTGTGTCAATCCATCTCATCTAAAGTCTTCCTCTCCTGGGCTGTCCCTCCTCCCTTCCAAGCATGATGTCCTTCTCCAAAGAATGGTCCCTCTTGGAAACATGCCCAGAGTATGTGAGATGGAGCTTCAAAATCCTAGCCTCCAAGGAGCAGCCTCATTTCACTCCCTTCAGGACATATCTGTTTGTTCTCTTGACAGTCCATGGTATGTTCAGTATTCTTCTCCAGCACCACAACTCAAAGGTATATCAATTCTTCTTCTGTCATCTCTAGTCATTGTTCAACTCTCTGATATGTAACAAAAAATTGTAAAGACTTATGGTCTATATCAGGCACACCTTAGCCTCTAGAATGACATCATTGTTTTTTAGCACTCTAAAGCAATTAATCCTTTGATTTCCTGGTTGCTGGTGCCAAGGTTGATTGTGGAACCACGCAAGCTGAAATTGTTAACAATATCAATCTCTTTTCCATCTATCATGGTACTACCAATTGGCCCGATGGTGAGAATCTTCGTTTTCTGGATGTTGAGCTTCAATTCCTATTGAAGACTAGAGTCCTTGACCTTCTGCTGTAAATGCTTCAGGTCCTCTTCAGTTTCAGCAAGCAAGATTGTGTCATCTGCAATAAAGCAGGCTGTTGACGAATCTTCCTCCAATAATGATGCCACCTTCCTCCTCGTGAAGTTCAGCCTCCCGAGCCTAAGATACTAATGTAGATTTAAGCTGTATTTGCTGCATGACATTGAGTGAGCAACAGAAAGTTGAGGAAGTATTTGAGGGAGGAACTGTTAGAATGAGAGAATGAACCAATAATAAAAAACAGCAGATGCTAACAATAAGCTGTTTGCTTCATAACGTCACCTTGAAGTCTCCCAGCTAGTTTAGGAAGTTTTTATCCTCAAGCCAGGAATTCTCCAGAAGTGTTTGACAGCATCTGTCTGTATGGAAACCTTGAGACTTTGCACATGCTGATCCTTCTGCCTGGAATGCTCTTACACACCCTCCCCATACACAAACACACACACAGAAATAGACACACTTCACATCATTATTTTCTTCATTTTCACCCCCTCAAAAAAAAAATCTATTACAACTGTTTGCTTCCTCAATTAACCTCTACAATCCCTTACTTATTGTCTTTATTCCAATCTGTAATTATTTTAGCGGCTCTCACTTTGCCTCCTTCTCTAGAATATAATGATATAAAGCTCCATGATGTCCTAAGCATCCTCAGTACCAAGCTCAGTGTCTGGTCCTAGTATCTACTCAGTAAGTATTTGCTGACTAAATGAATGACTGGATGAATGGGTAAAAACACCTCTCTCTATATGATTTCCTCATAGGGAAAATGCAACAGTACTCTTATTAATTAAGTTGGGCTTGAGTAGTAGACAACAGCAGTCACTCTTAAAATAACTCAAGCTATTTTAACCAGAAAGATATTTAATCCAGGGAATTTGACTCTCAAAAATATCAGTGATAGAGCTGGAGGAGTCAACACTTTGGATTGCCACGATCAGATAGTGGTTGTCATTTTTAGGTACCATGAAGTCAGCTCTGACTTAAAATGACCCTATAAACAACAGCACAGTGAGTGATCAGGAAGTCCATCTGGGACTGTTTGAAGACACATCTCTGAGTCTGTGACACAAATGAGCAGGAGATGAGGGAGCTGCAAGAACACAAGAATGAGGTTGGTACCTCATAAGTTTGGAGAGGGGAAAAAGGACCAAGATCCTGAGGGATCTGGAGACCACATGAATATTTTTCTTTATACATTTGAGAGAAAGAGAGTATCATACTTACTTACACACATGTCTCAGAAAACTTCATTGTGAGAACAGGTTATCATTACATAGCATTCATCATGTATACCACAGTGTGAGAATCATTTATTGTCAGTAAACATCATTCCACAGAGCCTGCACTGTGCCAAGAACAGACATGGTGACCAGAACTCTTTTCCACCCCGGCACCTCTACTTTCAGCTCATCTAAGACCGAATCATATATTTTAACACTATATAAGAAGTTGGTTTGAACAAGAAAAATCCGTATTTCCAAAGGATCTTTTTGAGAACAAGAACATGGTTCTATCAGTCACCTACAGAGGCCTAGAGAGGCTTATGTTGGCTTTTTGCATTTCACTTCTTTTGCAGAATGAAATTTACAAGTCTTTGGGATTGAAGGTTTCCCTTTGAACTAACATCAAACCACCAGAGCTTAAGTAAGTCTCAGCCAAGCTCTGCTATGCCTTGACACACACATAGCAGTGTTTCTGCTTTGGACATGCAGAGGGGAGAGATGAAGGGGGAAATTCATACTCTGTATGTGTCACGAATCTCTCCTCATTGAAAATAATTACTGGAGATAGCACATAAATCACTTTCAAACCCATCTTTCTCTCTACTTAACCTTTTAAAAACATACCAAGGCCAATAGACTAAAGATTCCTGTACACACTTCAGAAAATATCTTTTCACTCTTCCCAATGAACTCTTAAGCAAGAAATTACTTGCATTCAGGCAGATACAATAGTAATTAAAGTTGGTTTTCTCCCTTCTTTTCAGACCTCACTTTTATACTCTGAAATATTTTGCCTGCCAGGTTTTAGCTAAGAATTAAATACATTGCTCCCTCTGAAAAAGGAAATTTTATGAGATATCTATGGTTAGATTTATAACCAGAATCAGATTCTTATAGTGTTTTCTATGTCCTTTGCTTGGGATTAAGCAGTGAATTTTTCACAAGACGGGAAAGAGTACTTTGTAGGTTATGACAAAACAAAACCATAAATCTAACTAAATGCTGACTGTCCTTACAGTCAACATAGATGCCAAAAAGTCCATTCATTTTAAAAGAGCTATTAAGAAATTAGCCACAACAGGAAAAAGGTGGGGGGAAGCCCATTTCATTCTGACTCTGCTCCTTGCCAGTCACACAATCAGACAAGTCACCAACCCATCTGAGGTTTGGTTTGCTTACCTTTAAAATGGAATTAGCAATTAAATTGACTTTTAGGGAGAGTCTCAAAGCGGTAAATGAGCCTGTCAGGAATGTATTTCTGAGGAATGCTTGAAATGCTCTGGCTTCTCCGCAATCTTGGTCCGCTAGTGACATTCTCTCATTAGCACACATCACTCTTGCTTCACCGAGAAACAACCTTGCTTTTCACTGTATTGGGCCCTTGGCAGACGTTTCCACACCCGCTTTCTGAGATCCTCCAACTTCCCTATTTCAGGCTGATCCCTTTCTGTGTTCCCTTGATCTTCCTACAGATCCTCTCACCATATAATAGTTACACATTTATGTCAGTGAATCCCTTACATAAATAGTTCTGTTCCTTTGGGTAATGAGAATGCCTTAGCACTTCTGTGTCCTGAGTCCCTATCAGATTTTCTGCCAAAGAACACGCATTGACTGAATAAATTAATGCAAGCCAGTATACAGATAATATTGTTAAAATAAACCCAGTAAAAATGTGTCAGTTATGCTGTTGCTGTTGTTGCTGTTGTTAGGTACCATCAGGTCTACTCTGACACATAGTGACCTTATGACTAATAATTCAAAGCCTTGTGTATCTTGTACCATCCTCACAATCTCCACCATGTTCAAGTTCACTGTTGGTGGTCACTGTGTAAATTCATCTCCTTGACAGTCTTCCTCTCTAACCTTGACCCTCTTTTTCCAAAGATTGGCCTCTCCTGACAACACGCCCCAAGTATGTGAGACAAAGTTTTCTCATCCTTTCATTTAAGGAGCAACCTGGCTCTCCTTCTTCCGAAATAGAGTTTTCTTTTTTGGCAATTCAGGGTGTGCTTAATACGTTGCCACAAATGACAGCTACAGCCGTCCTGTACATTCTACTTAATTAAAAAAAGGAACATCATTCGTACAAAGTGTACTAATGCATTTATTTGTTAATTATTCAGTAATACAAAAAAAAAGTGTTTCTAAGCACGGTCATCAATTTAAAAGTGTGCAGCACCGTGTTAATACTCTATCAACATTACAATTCAGGGGCGTCAATTTTTCTTTAATCTTTCTTATTTATTGTCCAGCTTTCACATCCATGTAAAGCAATTTCAAACACCATGGCGTAAAGCAAGCACAACTCAACACCCTTGTTCTGTAACACTGTTAAGTGGTCCTTAGCAGGAGATGTGCCCAATCAAGACTTTTTCTGAAGTTTCCTTGGATGTTGATTGTTGATCCGAGTAAAATGAAACTGATAAAAATGCCAATCTTTTCTCAATCTATTATGATCCTACTTATTGCTGTCAGGGAGGATGTCTTCAAAATACTGAAGAGCAATGATGTCAGTTTGAAAACTAAGGAGCTCATGATTCAGGCCATGGTCTTCTCAACCACCTGCTATGCATCAGAGAGCTGGATGATGAATAGGATGGCAGAATAATTGATTCCTTTGAGTTTTGGTGCTGGAGAAGAATATATATTATCTCACAGACCATCAAAAGAACAAACATTTGTCTTGGAAAGGGTGCAGCCAGAGTGTTCCTTGGAGTGCAGGACGGCCAAGCGCTGTCCTTTATACTTTAGACATGTAGCCAAATGAGGCTATTTCTTGGAAAGAGACATCATACTTCGAAAAATGGAGGGTCAATGAAGGAGAGGAAGAACCCCAACAAGATGGATTGACACTACGATTTCAGCAATGAGCTCTAGAGTCTCAGATAATGAGGATGACGCAGGATAGAGCAGGTTTCAGGAGGGCCAATCGTAGGGTCACTATGAGTCTAACTTGTTTTGACGCCACCTAACAACAAAAAATTGGTTCAGTGGTGAGGATATTTATTTTCTTGATATTGAGATATAGTCCACTTAGAAAGCTGTAATCTTTGATCTTCTTCTGTAAGTACTTCAATTATGAGGAGATTGAAAATTATAGTACTATATACAAAGGAATCAGTATGTTTATTATTAGTTTTGACTTTATTCAAATATAACAAGTCATTTTAATTAATGGTACTGTGGAGCTCTGGCTGTTGTTGTCGTTGTTGTTGTTGCAACATGGAGCTCTGAATTTCACTGACAATCTAAATAGTACATGGTTCAAACCCACTAGCTGCTCCATGGGAGAAAAATAGCAATCTCCTTCCATGCGATTTACTGTCTCAGAAAACCCGCTGGACGGCGAGCTATCAGTTCTTACTTTACCATACACAACAACAGCAACAATGCACACAGTTACAATCTGCCTTTATCCAAACCTATTCTGTCTAAAAGTAACCTCTACTTCACTTGTTCCTTCTATGCCTTTGTTCATCTCTATTATAAAAATAATCACAATTTACAGCAATTTCTTTTTTGCTTTTGTTATTTTTTTTTCTCCATTAGAAGTTCTTTCAGTTCAAGATTTTACCTCTCTGGCTCACTGACACACAGGTATTTAAAAAAAATAATCATTAAGTTCAATATTTATAGAATGTCTATATTCTGGCCTAGCTGCAAGAAGCTTCTTTACAATCCCAAAGGTACGTGGTTCGAATCCAACAGCTGCTTCACAGGAAAATGATGGACAAGCTCCTCTTGCGACCCTGAAAACCCACCGCAGGGTCAGCTATGGGTTGGTTCCAACTCTGTGGCACATAACAACAACATTCTCTAAACTATTTGTATGAAATTTTCAAGATTAGTCAGAATGTCAGACTTACTAGGGCCTGAATAAAGCCCAATATGTATTTTTTTAATCTCAAATTAAAGTTAGAGAATCAAAACTTAACCTTTATTACCAATATAAGAACTTGGCAAGTAGTCCCATGACACTAAACCACAAACTCACAGACACTCACTTTCTAGCATGTGGGTAGCCTGCCCAGCAATGGACAGCCCCTGAGAGCTATGTGGAGAAGAATACAACTTTGCTGTGAACAACTCAGTCCCGAGAGGAAAGGTGGAGACTTTCAGGCTCCAATGAGCAGCTTTCTTTTCCAGGCTCACTGGTGAGACACTCCACCTTCCACAGCAGAGAGAAAGAGGCATGAATGAAGGTCAAGACGGGCAAGGTCCAATGGTGATAAATTTCATAAAACACAGTGCATGAGAATGAAACACAATGTGAATGAAGAATAGTGTGAAACGCAATGTATATCAACTTTGTAAGCAAACCAATTAAGAAAAGAGGTGATGAAGAAAACTTTCTATGATAAAAAACAAGAAATCATTGTAGGTCCTCGCTGATCCACACAGACAGAAACAGCAATAGTAGAAGACAATTCCCTTACCTCACCTCCAAGAAATCTTGACTCCAAATACACCTTTTTTTGTTTTTCCAGATTCTCATATTTCTAGAGAATTCTGCAGACCATTTAGTGACACTGGAAAAGAAAAATGTTAAGGTAGGAGGTCTTGAAATATTTCATTTTTTCAAATTTAAATTCTAAATTTGGCTCCACGCATTACGTTTTCCGTACCAGGGATGATGATCACAAGAGATAAAATCATTCCCGAATCCACAAAATGACCAACCAGCCACTTCCCAACAATTGACAGATTCTCAGTACTACTGACCAGTAATAAAACATTTTTTTAAATAAACTACAAAATAACAGTTTCCACACAACCTTTTGTCTGTTTAGCTTTGGTTACATGACTTCCTCAGTAGGGCTGAGCTAATTTCCACCTTGATTTGACCCAAAACATTGCCAGCTATGAGGTTCCAGGCAAAGGTAAAACTTGCCTTTGTCAGTAGGATACTAGAATAGCCCTTTCTTAAATATGTAAGACCCCGGTAGTAACAGTTCTCTATTCCAGGCTAAAAGGCCTGGAGAATTCTCTAGAAGTAGTGCTGACTGTCAAAGCAAGCTAGAAGTAGTTAGGAGGCAGAGGTAAAAGGAGGCCTTTAACACTCTTCCAGAAAAATATCTTCAAAATACCAAAATAAAAGAAAAACCAGGAAAGTCATCTTCCCCAGACCTCTCAGCATAGGGTTAAAGGGAGTATATAATTTGGGCAAAATAGGGAGGAAAAACTCAAACGTAATTGTTTGGAGATTTGGTCTTTTCACATGCCTACTTTTTAAGCTCAAGGGGGTAAAAAGGTGGTGAGAGGAGGCCCTTAAAACCATATGCCCCACCCCCACCCCCATCCCAGGCTTTGCTTTTCTGAAGCAAACTCGTATATTGTCACATCCCAGCCCGGAATACATCTTCTAAACTGGATGATAAATCAGGGATTATAATGGAAATCACTATTGACCTTTATGAGGGCCCTGTCTTTGTATTTTCACACTGTGCTATTTGCAATGTTGGCTCAGAATCAGGACAATAATATACCATAGATTTCTCTCCATACCTCTTATAACGGAGCTTGAAATTGACCTGGTGAGCGCTGGTATGCATTTTCTCATTATAGCTTCAACGTTGTTGGAAAAGTTGATTAATGATGCAGTCTTGACAATAGCATTATTAGGCCTGGTAATTAAGGTGTGAATCATGTCCAAGCAGCAACTAGCTTATCCTATCCAATACTACCCCTCAGAATGGGGTATAATTCAATCCTCCTGTGATAAAACTCTGTGAACAAGAATATTATTTCTTTTTATTATTGCACATTTTTTATTTACTCTCTTCCAATTACAGGCATCCCCAAGTTACAAGCAAGATCCATTTTTTAGTGTCTTTAAGTCAAATTGGTTGGTAAAGTGGTGCATACAATGCTTATTTACTGCAAGAAAATGTGCAAAGACTTTTCAATAATTAAAATTTTCATGTGCAGCAAGTAAAGGTGATTGTCATGATGAAGAATTTGTTGCAAGCTAGAATTAATGAAGGAGCTCTCGTGGCACGGTCCATAGCAGATTATGCTAACAAACCTAAAGGATACATGCCTTTGGCAGTTCAAATCCACCCCCCTGCTCTGGAGGAGAAAGATGGGCAATCTCCTCTCGTTGAGATTTACAGCCTCAAGGGCACTCTGAGTTGGAATAAACTCATAGGCCATGGGATTGAGCTTTGAGTTTAAAGGGTTGGTTAAGGAGCCATGGTGGTGTCGTGATTTAACGTTAGGGTACTGATTAAAAGCCTGGTACTTCAAGACCCACCAGAAGCTCAGTGGTAGAAAAGCGAGGCCATCTGCTCCTATAAAGATTCACCAGCCACAGAAACCTGTAAAGATTTATAGCCTCAAAACCCAGTGGGGTTTATGTGAGACAGAATCACAATGGTAGTGGGTTTGGGATTTTTGGTTCTTTCTTTGTTGTTGTTGTGTTGTTTTTTGAGGGGGGGTCTGAGGAGTTGATTCAACCATTTCAAAGTGAGGAGGGCAAATTTATATAACACTAAAAAGCAAGTATGGGTTTCTATAAATCAGAAGTGCATAACTCAGAGAGGTGCTTGTTGTATTCCTTTCTTTCTCCTCCCATTTCTTTTTCTTAAACTCTTGCAATTTTTTTTCCATTTTACAATAGTTTACATACAAAGTTCGTATACATTGCCCCTCACACTGGATCCCCTCCTCCCCAACCACCCCCTCCACCCACCAAACCATGTGACCTCATCATGATTACACTCCCCACACCCATCGCCACCTTTCTGCTCCTCCCATCCCCCCTTAGAGGCTTATTCACATCTTACTAGTTATCTATTGCTACAATAATGGTCTTATACAATATTTGTCCTTATGGGACTGAATTTCACTTAGCATAATGCTCTCCAGTCCCTCCCAAGTTAGGTAATAATTTACCAAATCACTGCTCCTGTATGCTGCATAGTATTCCATTGTGTCAATGTATCATAATTTCTCAATCCATTCCATTGTGGTTGGACATTTGTGCTGTTTCCCTGTTCTTACAGTGGTGAATAATGCTGCTTTGAACATTGGTGTACAGGTCTCCATTTGTACCTCAGTTCTCATTTTCTTGAGGTATATTCCAAGCAGTGAAATAACTGGGTTATAAGGAATTTCTATATTCAGCTTTCTGAGGAAACGTGAAACTGCCTTCCAGAATGGTTGTACCATTTTACAATCCCACCAACAATGTATAAGAGTCCCTATCTTGTCACATCCTCTCCAACATGTATTACTTGCTTTCCTGTTAAACTTTGCCACCACTACTGGAGTGAGATGGAATCTCACTGTGGTAATTACTAGCATCTTCTTGTTTTTAGGGGCTATCGAGTATGATTCATAGTGACCCTATGAAAAACAGGCCTGAACCCTGTCCTATCCTGTGCCATCCTCATCATCTCTGATACACTTGAGACTACTGCTGCAGTCACTGTGCCAGTGCACCTCACTGCGGGCCTTCCTCTCTTTCACTGTCCCTACATATTTCCAAACATTATATTTTTCTTCCAAGGAATAACTTCTCCTAGCAACGTGTATATGAAATAAAAGTACTGTACTATTGTCAAAAAGACTGAGAATATGTGAAACCTCTTTATTCATTACAGACTTTCTACAAATATTCTACATACCTCTTTGTGTTTCCGTTTCCTCTTAAGAATGATTATACAAATCTACAACAATGAATGAATGGAAATCCAAAGCCTCTGTAAATTTTCACTGAAATTAATAACAAATTAACACTATATCGTGGTATGGAGGAGGAACAGTGGAAGTGTATCCACATTTACAACATTCCTCTTACCAAAACC